>NC_071570.1:32294545-32617932 GCF_026979565.1 Vidua chalybeata
TCCACAAACAATTGGTTTTATTATGCTATGGACTTACTGAAACCAGAGTCTTGAAAAAGAGAATTCTGTAATTGTGTATCCAGTTTATGGTGTACGAATAACCTTTGGACAATACTCTTGGGCACATGATGTGACTTTTGGTGATGGTGCATGTACTCAATGCTCCTTGTAGATCCTTTTCCAATGCAGCATATCCTATTATTCTGTGATTTCCTATGGTTGAGTCCTGGACATTGCAATTCTAGTTATGCTCAATATTAAAGGTTTGTAAATGCTGTTTTTGGCTAATTTGGACTCTTTTAAACTAGAAAATAGAGGACAGTGTAAAGGACATTGTAGAGGACATTGTCTAACATTTAAAAGGTCTTTAGATATTTTTTAAAAAATTAATTCTGTCTTCTGTAGCCTTAAAAAGACAATTTTCATATTTTTAATTTCAATAAGGCTTATAAAAGGCTTTCTGAATTCACTAGAGAGAATCCAATGTTTTATACTAGTGAACAGATGTAAAGCAACCATAAGATTCTAAGTCCTTTAAATCACATGCTTTCAAAAATGTTTACAAAGTAAGATTATAGCACGCTCACAGAACAAGTAAAATAACTCTACCTAATATTTTCTTAGGGTGATTAAATCCCTAACATGAGTATATATTAAATTTAGAAGAAACCTTATAATATTCCAGGTACTGCACAGCAAATTGCACTATAGAATTTACTTATTTTTCTGAATGAAGCCATAAAGAAATGTAGAAATGTAAAGAAATTTTATAATTTTGGCTCACTTTGATTAACTGGTTTAATTTTAAGAAGGAATCTGTCTATGATGAATGCTTCTCAAAAATAAAGGGATGTGAAATCACTACTTAATATAAATGAAATAGACACAGCTTATTACATTAGTTGCTTATTACGGGTAAATCATTCTCATCTGGGTTATCTTTAACAGTTCCACTGATACCTTGAGAACTGCACTGAGAAAGCAAAGATGTGTTTTTTTTTTTTTTTTTTTGTCAGAAATATCATTAAGTAAGAGCCTGAAATAGCAGGAATGCAGCTAGTTATGATGATTTCTGCGAGTAGATAAGTGTCTTTCTGAAGAGAAAGGGAATAAGATCCCTTCTGGCGGGGTTTCCAAATATTTGCCACCAGTGGCTGCTGTCCCCTGCAAAACCCTTCTGATTTCAGGAAATGTTCAGATAGGCCCAAGGTGGTGAGTTAGTATCTCTTGTTGCAGCAGTGTGAACTAATTCTAGACACAGAATAATTGTTGGGTAGTAAGGAGGTGAGGAATGACAGAAGGAGCAACAATAAGATTATGTGGTCACTTGCCAAGGGATGGTGCTTGTTATAATGCAGTAATAAGGCTTGTTTATTTGTTGTTTTATTCTAATTAGTGTGTATGTCCTATTTGCTAGTATTATTAATGTATTGTGAAAAAAGTATTTATTGGGAATTGACTTAAGAGAATTCAGGACAATGAACTTGCAGAATGACTCAGGATAGGCATTCTGTACAGAGGGCATGATATAGAGAAACAGAGATTGTTGTTGGACTAAGATAAAGAAGCTGATGGCATTATCAAAGAAAGGAACATAGGCCACCAAGCCACACACGTGGGTAACAAGACACAGCAAAGTGGTGATATGTCCTGCTCTGACACCAATAAAATCAGTGGACCTTTAACCTAAATAAAAAGCATGATCAAGTCCAGAGACATCACACATAAGAAAATGTCTTCATGGGCAGAAGCAGATGGGCCTGAGCTCACATTTCTTTTGCTCCAAGTCTGCCAAAAGCAGGCATATGTGGCCCTTGTAGCTGTCATCCCAAGTACACCCTGACAAAGGCCACTTTGTTATGGCATAGCTATATGGCTTCTGGATGGATCTGGCTTGTACATAGTCTGCTTGGAATGGGCAGTGGTGATCACAGCTAGAGTGTCCGTCTATGTAAAATTACTGGCTCTGCCACTAAATCTGAAATGTTCTGTTCCACATCTAGAGTGTTTTCCTGCAATGTTTAAATTTGCAACAAATGGAAAGCTCTAAATATGTCCTCTGAAGTGTGAATTTTCATTCATGCATACCACCTGGGAGCACACTTCAAATAATGTGCTTTCCCACTCACATGCCAATAGCATAGCTTGAATATGCTGTGGGTGAGTTCTGGAGCAAAAATTCAAAGGCTGGCTTGTGAAAATCTGAGAGAGCTACCACAAAACTTGCCATCTCCTGTGAGGTGCATGACACTTGCCTTTTCTGAGCTATGGAGAGTGATGATAGCTGCTTGTACTTGACCTGTTTCATGAATGCTCCTGGTTTTTACTAATCCTCCTAATTTTGGGCTCGTCTTCCTTTTGTTTTTCCCCAGAATGGAAAAGTGATGTGGAGAGCTTCTCAACTCACAAAGACAATAGTTGTCTAAATTCCCAGTGTTAAATTTTGTCGGATAATACAAATTCTCACTCAGGTGCAAATTCCTGATAAATCTTTCCTTTCTGTGCTGGTTCCTATGGTAGGTCTTCTGACTCGCTCTTCAAAGCCCCCTGGGATATTTTGGTCTGTTTTTATACCAAAACACAAGTTACATGGAAGTTAGTCTATTTCAACTTGGCTCCATTTCCTTTTTATTTTCTGCTGAAGGAATGATATATTATTCAGACAATTTGAAAAATCTGGTTTAAAATTAGAAAATAATTGTCTTTTTTATCAGAGCTGCATAGCATTTGCAGGTGTTCAAGTGACAGTCCACTAAGAACAAACATACATTACTGTAATCTGACTTTGATTTATTGTACAGAAAATATAGTAAACATCCTATCTCTCGGTATCAATTAGGTAAATGCCAGTACTAGACATTGGGGAAAAATAGGCAGTTACTGTGACATATGAGAAATCCCTCTGTGGTTTTGGGATTTTTTGTTTGTTTGTTTGTTTTTCTTTTAATTAGGTTTTTAGAGTCTTTTAATTGTTATTATTATTCCAAGAAAGACCTGGTCATTTAATACCGGATGTCCTGTTACTGTGTAGAATGACCTAAGAAGCATGGCTGTCACCCTGCCTCTTCTGTGTTTCTTTATCTGGTGTTTTCCTTGTAATTTCAACTGATTTTTACTTTGATGTTTATTCTTTAGTTTTCGTAGTCTACCAACAAAGAGGTCACACCTCTCTGATCTGAATGCACATCCTTTGTCTTCTCCTTCATCTGAACTTGCTGGGATTCCTCAGAAATCACTTGGTTTGTCTGCCTGCCACACAGTCTTATTAGCTTCTCTGGTTTGCTAGTATTTAAAGTAGAATTGGATCAGTGCAGACCTGGACCATGAGTTAAACAATTCTTCCCTGCTAAATTTGGTATTTAAATGCTATGCACAGTGTTATTCCATGCTGAATTGTGAAAGCATCCATGAGAGACCGGCATAGACATTCCTGGATGCTGGCCAGCATAGTTTCTTTCTCTTTCTGCAGTGAGATAATATAACAAACATGTTATCCCTTCAAAGACTGAAAATAGTCTTCTCTATTCTCTGTCATGCCTTGCCAAACTTCTCTAGTTATGGACAACTCCTGAGTTATTAGGTGTGGAGAATTATACACAGTCCATGCTAGTGGACTATGCTCCACTGAGCATTATGAATGCTCACATTATTATGAAGTGCTTTTTTTATCCAATCCATACTAGTACTTGACAGTCCCTTCTGCAAGAGAAGGACAAAATTGTTCTTAGTAGAAGAAGGAGAGTCCTCCCTCAGTAGGTACAAAGTCAGCATCTGAAGCCAGTGGAGAAACTCGTGGTAGATATAACTTTGATACATATCTGGTGTTGAATTGATAGCCAACAGTCCAACTTTTCTTGGTTTGCTGAATTATTGGCACAGAGAGGGAAGCTACTGGTAGAGTTTTGGGAGAAAAGCTGCTGTAGACAACTACTTTGAAGTGAAATTTCAGATCTCTTTATGTTCATGAAACCAGAAACATTTCTTTGCAGTTTGGGGAAAGTTGTCAAGTCCTTTAGGATTATGAAGTTTAACACCTGTCCTTCTCAATATTTCATGTTGGTGAGTTTGACAAGCTTCTATGCCTGATTATAGGAGTCCCTTGTCCTCTTGCTTACCGTGGAACTGTGGGCCACTCTTGTGGTAAACAACTAAGGATTGAACACTGTTCAGTATTTAAATGCTTCAATCTATTTCAAAGGTTTTACCTCAGATTACTTGGGACCTTTTTTGCTGATCTGAATATATGAAGCAATTTTAAAAATTGTGTCTAATTTTTACATTTTAGTGGCTCAAGCTTGAAATAAACATTCACTATATGATCAGAATATTAATTAATTTGCCTGCTTGCCACTGACTTTTAAGCTTCCTACTATGGCAAACAAGCTGATATTTATTTTACTTGATACTTAGAAATAATAGAAAGAGGAATTTCAAAGACTTTTAATAAACATTGCTGTGAGTTTTATAAAAAACATTGTACTAATAAAACAATATTTCCGAGGTGAAATCTACTGTAACATCATATTGTCTGTGAAGATACAAATGATTTTCATGTTCTTTCCAGTACATGCATCTGGTTTTTAACAGTCTGGACCTTTTGGAATTACCCTGATATACAAATTAACATTCTCCAATAGTAATGCTGGGAATATATTAATAATTTTATTCCTTAAACACTTGGTTTTTTTTAATACTAAAATACAGCTATTCATTAAGTAAAGGTAAACTACTTCATATTTTATCTTTGTTTTTTAGGTTAAATTTCCACATTTGACAGTTTTCCTGTGCCAAACTGACATCAACATGAATAATGAAGTGTATCACAGTAATATAATTCTTTACAACAACAACACCAATACAGTACTTTTCCACCTTCCCTGACCCATTTACCACTGTCTTCCCATGCACCTTTCTGTAGAAAGAGTTGTGAACTAACTGAATATTGTATGTTATGAAATACAAGGCTGTTTGCAATTTCCTGTATTTTATGGACATTATGTTTGTTATAATTTATAGAGATAAACTGACCAATCTTCTGACATAAGTGGTACAAACTGAGCAAAAGGAACATAATTTCTATGTGTCGTACCTGATACTGTGATTATTTCAGGGCTAAGATTACTTCTTCAACATTCTTAATGGAGTTAGCCGAAATTGTGGAAAAAAATCTAAGATTTTAGTCATTTTTCTCTAGCCAAACTCCTAGTGATGAACACAGCAGATTCAAATAGTAGTAGTACTAGTATATTCCTAGTAGTTATTAACTGTAGAGTTCCAATGTGAATTTAGTAAGGGATATTTAGTAAGGAAACTTCTTGCTTTTGCATAAGCTGGGGGTTGAAACTGCCTGTTGCACTTGTTGTGCAGACTGCCTCAACAACTCAAACCAAAAGAAAACTGAAATAATCTGTATTTATGTTGTAAGCATCTCATCTACCAGTGAAGCTATATACATGATAAATTATAACAACATAGATTTTACAAATAAAACAGTAGCCTGTTTTATTTTGTTGATACATGGTGCTAATTTCAGAAAATATTTAGCTTCTAATTACAATATTTAAAAAAATTATTTTGTTCCTCTTAACACAGGACTTCATAGATGAGTACCCAGAAGGAACATGAGTCCTTAAGTCAACCTATGGTAATCTGAATGGATTATAAATCACAAAATGGAAAAATTAATGATTTTATTAAATATCATATGCTTTAAGTAGCTGGTACTGAAAGTAAACTGTTAGGAAAGATTGTAAGAGAGCTGGACTGGAAAAAAAATGTAGCTTGTTTATATCATCTGATTTGGAGGGATGAAAAGGTGGCAGCAGGAGCAGAAGAAGGAAATTCTAACTGCTCTGCAAATATAATTGCTATTTTGCAGGGGCAGTTGAAAACCATCAATTTATATGTACATTTAGTCTCAACAGAGCACTGTGGCAAAAGGTTTTAGTTGAAGTGGTGAATGCCTGCGTTTGAGAATTACCTGTGAGAATTTAATTTCATTTACATTCCTCTATGCATATTTAATGAGTATTCGATCTTATTTAAAGTGTAATGATAAATATGCTAAAGTATTTTTTTGTTCTTCCCCCAAAGTAATTAAACATCTTATTGCTGTGTTCTGGACTAGCACAATGTGAATATCTAATGCAGGAGTGTGTACATTCTTTTATTTAAACAGTCTGGACACTGCTTATTTAGACTGAAGCCAAGCCTGGCACCCAGCAGATCCTTGATCTTTCTAGTGCTGCACTAGGCACATTTCTTGGCTAGCTACACTGGGATGTCAGTTCCTTTACAACACAGAACAGTATATGAAAAAAAGTTAAGTTACTGTAAAGTTACTGTATAAAAGCCATTGGACATCTGAGGCAACTCTAAGCCAACTCATCTATGAGCTGGTAGCAAAGGAAGCATCTTGCAGGTACAGTTGTAATTTAGGCTATAAGCTTGGGGTAGGAGCTGTTATGCTTCAGTTCTACACTGCCACTTCCAGTCTGCTGGATGCTGTGGCATGCAACCACAAAGAGCAGCTCGGGAGCTGCTTTCTTTAATGTTGCTAATTAAGCGGACTTCTGATTACTTCCCAGAATGCAGGAAAAACAGCAACAGCAAGAAGTCAATCTGTCTATTTTAAATTTTGGGAATTTTTAATTTCAGATAGTTTCAGAATATTTCTAAAGGGGGAGGAAAAACAAAGTGCTGTGTCTGTGACCGAGGCTGGCAGATTTTTTCACCTGGCTGCTTTACCAGTTCCTCAGAATTAGCAGTCCCTCATCTATTCTTCAGATTTCTTCTTTCTGTTACTAAAGCAATGATACAAATTGAGGTAATAAATGTCTTTGTATCATATATCTGAAACTTGAGATCATATAACTTGAAATAGCTGCTCTAGATGAAGAGTTGGGTAATTAAATACTTTATTTAATGTTTTGTGTTGTATTTTTTAAATTTATGTTTAACAATTATCTTTGAAAAATTCCTTTTGTAGGAAACACTTCAATTCATGCAATTTACTCATAAAACACATGGTGTCTCTGCTATAGATTTCAAGTACCATATGGGAGTGAATATATTTTCTTTAACTTCTGTTCAACAGTATTCAATGACTTTTTTTCTTGTTTTATTGACCTGCCTAAAAATATATTGCAATATTTTTCCCCTGATTACATTATTGTCCTCTACCCTTAGCACTGCATTTCTCAGCTGATTGATATGATAGTTTAGGAAAAGGGTAGAAATTATCAACTGAAACTAACAAACTCATGTTATTTGACTAGATTTTACTCTCTGTAGAACAATGTGAAAAGGATGACCCATTTTCTCTTCCTGCCAGGATTAAAAGCCAATACCACAAAAATCTTGAAACTATCACTAATTTGCAGTGATTTCTATGGGCCAGAGATGCTTCTGTTTATATATTACACTCTTTGCAGTCTGCTACCTCTTTGATAAAGACTTCCCTACTTTGCTATAAAATGAATTATTGACAAAGATGGGAAAGCCTGATTGAAGGCAAACAAAAAAGTAGTCATTTGTAGAGAAACACAAGTTTTGTGCACCTTGGGTCATTCCCAGCACTGAGACTTGAAGTTAACTGGCTGAAATTCATCACCTGATATTAGCCTAATACTAAAGTCACTCAGTGTTCCAAATGTAATGATCACATCCCAAATGACTAATTCTCTTGCCATGTTCAGGAATTGTTTGGTGCAGAGATAAAGGTTTGGGTTGGCTTGGGTTAAAGGTGTGCCCAAATCTAACAGTAGGAACAATGCCTAGGACTGCTGTCTATCAGTTTTTAATTTAACTGTATAGAGAAGTCCAACAATCTACTAGTGAGAATACAAACTGCTAGATAAGTGTATTTACCGTGACTAGCAAGGCTGAGCAGTCTGAACTGAGCTCTGTGATGCAGCCACAGAACTGCTAACCAGTTGCTTCCTAAAGCAAATGGTTTCTGTTGTGTAGATAAGTTATGCCTTTGTCTTGTTGCAAGCACTGTACACTATTGGAAATGAAACGGCAAAGACACTGTGGCATGAGTGGCCCCATGACATCCTGCAATCTGTACCCACAACCTTCTTTTAAATGTAAAGGGCCAAGTGTTATGCTGTTTTACCTGAAGGAAGGACACTGGAAGTCCTTCTGTTGTAGTAGATTATGTTAAGTACCCTTGATTCCAGACAAGATCAGGCTCTCTGCAGAGGTTTAGCCACTTATGTATTCTGTGATCATACAAGAGTGGCACAGTAACAAAGCAGTCCTGTGGAGATTGCTTCAATAGCTATACTTTGTTACACAGTGGTGCATAGTTAGCATTGTGGGCACCTAGATGAACTACCTAAGAGGTCTTTTTGCAAATCTGCCATACAACAGTGTTTATATAAATACTTCAGTAATCATCTCTGAGTTCTCTTTAGCCTAAATGTTAGTAATAAGCATGGGTTATTATGCAGACTATGCCCTGTCATGGACCATGACCAGCACCAGACATTCTATAGGTCTGAGAAACTCTGTTACAGACAGTGGGGGAACAACTTCTCCAATAGGAAATTTCATTCCACTTTGAGGCAATTATCAGTTGACTCACATTCTAAAGCAACAATCTTTATATCTACCCTAAAAAATATACCATTAGGGATTATTATGTTTGTAGAACAGCCAAGTGGTTTTTGAATTTTCTCCAACTCTTGGCCTCACTACATCTTTTGGCAAATAGTTTCCCAGGCTGAATATCTTTTCCCTTTCTAATTTATGCTGCAATTTCAGTATCACTGAATTCTCTCCCCCATGGCAAGTTCCTTGATTAGGAAATAGGACCACACAATTTACTTTCACTCAGCTATTCCTATCTCTACCATCTCCCTAGTATTGTTTTCTTGCCTAAGAATTGCTGACATTTTCCAAACTCTAAAAGGAAGCTATTTCAATAATACGTACTTGTTAGGATATGTCACATACTCCATGTAGCTCTACATCAAGAAGATTTGAAATTAAGCACCATCTGTGTGGATGTCTCTAGATTTGTAATAATTTAGAAAGAATTTGAGATTTTAAGATGGTGGTTTGGGGTTTTCTTTTGTATATAAAATGAGGAATCCTGCATTGAGGTTCAAAGAGATCTGTTTTTTGGTAATATTTTCATTGTCTGCTCAACAATAATTGAACAATTAACAATAATTAACACTTAAAATAAATAAAAGAAAAATTATCAAAGATCAGTCATAATAGAAAGTTGTCTCTGTCCACATGAATATACTATAAAATGTCAATCTGTGAGTGTTAATCTGAAAGGGAAAATAAAAAGAATCCTTTTCAAAAAAATGACAATTATACATTCTGCCGAAGAAAAAAGACAACAAAACAGGACATTAGCCTTGCTCTTTAGTTTTCTTCTCTGCAGGCCTGGTGACAGCAAGAGCAAAGTCGGCAATCCCTGCTTGGATATAAACTTGGAAGGATTTGCTGACACGTAGAAGTAACCTCAAACAAGTCCTCCACAAGAGGTATTTTGTACTGTTCTATTCTTACAAGTGCCACTTTGAATGGCTATTTTGGAGCAATTTCTACAGGTAGAGAAGTTTTTAAATGTCATTTTATTTCCTTTTATCTTTCAGCCTTAAGCATATAACAGCATAAGAATCCATGAGATGCAATCACAAATGTCTACTGTTCAGACAGCATACTACTAGGGAATTTACCATGATAGGCTAAAATTTATCTTCTAGATCTAAATCTGGTTGCTGAGAAATTCAGCTTTAGATCCTTTTCATAGCATAGCATAGTTTCTCTTCAGTAGACCAGTTTTTAAAATAAGGCATTTATGAGGATCAGAATCTGGTCTTCAGTGAATGTTGTTTATAAAGAGTTGGAAATATGTACATGCCTCCTCAGCAGAGAGCAGTGACAAAGGAGAGGAGGCTCCTGGCAGGTAGTAAGAACCTCTTGGACAATCCTATTTAGGCCTTGTGGCTGTAGGCTTTAATGTATCCTGCTATAAATATCCAAAGTGTCAGACCTCACACTGAAAACACTATGCCTCAAACAACAAAGAAGGATATATTAGAGGGAAAAAAACCCACATATCTAGGACAAAGTGGGAGAGAGGATAACATGGCAAAGATAAATGCTGCTGCTGGAGGGGAATAAACATCCCTTTAAATTCAGGCAAAAAAAAAAAAAAAAAGAGACTTGAGCCTCTCTTTTAGTTCATATCAGCATAAAATGAACAGAACCATACAGAGAACTCAAAGATTTTGTGTATAACAGTTTATAGTCTATTGTCAGGAAAAACTGACGTTCAAAATGCTGACAGCTCATATTACTAGTAGTCTCTTCAGGTGTTTTGTGGGGGTTTTTTGCTTTTTTTGGGAGGGGGGGATATGCATTTGAAATCTTTTGAAAATAGGAAAACTTTCTGTCAAGTTTCATTCATGTTTTTGCAGGTAGAAAGTACAGAAAAGTCCAAACCACCAGTGAAAATTTCATGATGATTAAAAAAAATCAAACTGGAAGGAACGATACCTTTTCACAGAGTTGTAATGTTTTATATTTAAAAGAGTTTGGGTGTTTTTTTTTATTGTTTAAATGCAGATGAAGTGCTGATTTGAAATCTAAAATTGTGAAAAGTTTAGTACAGAAATTGAGAATATAAGACCCAAGACAACACTATGGTTGTTTTAAAATAGGTATTTACATTGCTAGATTAATGGACACTGGTTTTGCACCTTTTTCTCTCTGCAATGCTTTGGCATGCAGAATATGCATGGACCTAAGGTTAAATTGAACCAACATGCCATATATGTGCAGGCATTGGTAAAATTTCAGATTATTAAATATTCCAGATTATTAAATATTTCAGAAAAGTTCTACAGACCTCATAGCACTACAAAAGTCACAGCTTCCACCCTCCGTATTAAGCATTAGATCAGGTAAAACACGAGGCCAGTGTCATTTTCCTTACAAACATCACACACTCTCTCCTACTGAAAGGGTAGCAGCAGTACTACTGCTTACTAAGTGCCAGAAGTACAGAACTCAAACAGATTAATCACTGAAATATACCAAGCACTCAATGGGATCTTGCAGTCTTGCTGGGCTCTGTGCTACTGATAGCCATAACAGGCAGTTTACACTACTTTGTTTACAGTTACAAGAAAGGCCACAACAAAAAAAATATAAGTTTTACAGACTAATTGCTAAACTGTTAAGATGACCATCATTTTCTGTAGGCTACTAGGCAACATTGCCATCAAAATTCACATGGAAAACACATCTAGTGCTATAGACTACTTAGCATGGCTCCAAAACTTCTGTGAGTCACAGGAAGCACTGATGGAAATACAACATTTGACTTTATTGATGTTATATGTGAATGGGAAGGTAAGAAGAACTGCACACATGTGGAAGATATTCTGCTGCACCAAGTAGTGCTGAAGGAGCTTTGACCTCATCAGCTAAAGGGTGTATCTGCATGTGGATCACTGAAAAAAAATTGACCATGTATAAACATGGACTTTAGTATTAGGCTAATATCAGGTGATGAATTTCAGCCAGTTAACTTCAAGTCTCAGTGCTGGGAATGACCCAAGGTGCACAAAAATTGACAGAGTAGTTGCTTTTGATTTAGCTTGTTTAATGGTGGCTTGGGTGTACATATTTGTGCAAGGAAGACTTGCCTAGCATTTTACCAAAACTCTAATTAAAGTTAGAGACACAAGGAGAGAAAAAATAATTTCCCTGGAGGTTTTACCACAGAGAGATAATCCACAGGGGAGTAGTTGTCTTCAGAGTCCGACCTTCTTTAGGGGAAAATCTTCCATATGTGATGCTCGGGATGTAAAATTCCATGTTTAAAAAAAAGCCCAAGCAAAAGATTTAACCCAAAACACTTTTGATACAAGTTGGGGTTTTGGGTTTTCTTTTTTTTTAATTTGGGTTCTTGTTTTGTTTGTTTTTGCGGTATTTTTTTTTTTTGTTTAGTCAGGATGTTTTAGCTTGGTATGAGTTATGCTGCCTGACAGCATATACTGCTTGAAAGCGTCCAGAGGAGAGCAATGAGGCTGGTGAGAGGCTTGGAACACAAGCCCTGTGAGGGACTGAGGGAGCTGGGGTTGTTTAGCCTGGAGAAAAGGAGACTCAGGGGTGACCTTATAACTCTACAAATTCCTGAAAGGTGGCTGTAGTCAGGTGGGAGATGGTCTTTTTTTCTAGGCATCAACTGACAGAATGAGAGGACACAGTCTTAAGCAGCACCATGGGGAAATATAGGTTGGATATTAGGAAAAAGTTTTTTATGGAAAGAGTGATAAAGTACTGGAACTGTCTGCCCAGGGAGGTGGTAGAGTCACCATCCCTGGATGTGTTTAAAAAAGACTGGATGTGGCATTCGGTGTCATGGATTATTTTACGTGTTAGGATATGGGTTGGACTCAATGGTCTTAAAGGTCTCTTCCAGCCTTGTGATTCTGTGAAATATTGGCAGAGGATTGATTAGAAGTAGTGTAAACATTCACTGGGTGTCTTTCTAGAAGGACAGTGTGTAAAAAGGCCAAAAAGGATACCCTATAAACTTCATGAAGATGTGAAAAGGCATCATCTTCCAACTTCTTTTACTTTTGTTATTAGAAGAGTATTGCTGGCTATTTGTGCAAGCAATGTTTTGAAGTGGTAGTCTGTTTAATCTTGTATGTCTTCTCAAAATCCCTGTTCCAATAATAAAAAGTAGGGATAAAAAAAAAAAGAGATAATCTTCTATCAGGACTTAAGCATATGATAAGATCTATGATGAATTGTAACTTAAGAATAGGACAGTGAAGAATATTCTAGTGTTCTCTAGAAATGATATTGCAGGGTGTTCACCTTCCAGTTCAGCAACAGGCAGAAGTTTCTAAGCTAAATCCAGAACTGGATGCAGAATTTCTGTGTCAGCAAAGCACTACACCCTAATCAATCAGCCAAGCAGAGTTAAATTACCTCCAGTAGCACTATACTAATGTAACTCTGTGTCTTCTCAGCCACGTTATCTGAGCTGTGTTGGATCAGGTAAATGTTTCAACTTGTTCAGTACCCGTAACTTCATCTTAGACTGCATCACACAAAACATCTCTTGGGTGTCTGACTTTGAATGCCAGGATCTTTGGACAAATAACCTAGGTTTGCAAACAAACTTAGAAAAAAATAAAGGACTTCAGAAGAAGCAATCTTTTAAATATGAAACAGAAAATAGAGTTTCTGAAATGAAATTCAGTGAAGCTTTTTGCATCACAGATTCTGCATCTATTTGTGAGTGTGCTAAAGTGTTTCTACAATACATTACCCCATTCTATTCAGTTAAAATCCACAACAAAACAACAGCTCTTCATCTGACCAAACTGCATTGTCTGTGGCCAAAGAAAGCACTTTTTGTCTTTTGTGAATAAATAGACCCTGCTGCCATAGACCACATTACATATTAAGGGAACTCAAAATAAGAAATTAGGGAAATTCAAGACCTGGTTGAATTATAGAAGTTTTTGAGTGTCTAGTGGGAGAAAAACAATTTGAAAGGACCTACAGAAACACTTTTCAACAACTTTACTTTTCATCCAGAGGGTGGTTGAGCACTGGTACATGCTTCCTAAGTGGTCACAGCACCAAGCCTGAAAGAGTTCAAGAGGTTTTTGGACCATACTCTGAAGTACATGGTGTTATTCTCGGGGATGTCCTGGCAGGACAGGAGTTGGACTATGGTGATTCTTGTGGGTCCCTTCCAATTCAGCATATTCAACAGTCCTGTAAAACATGAAACCCACCAGACCGAGGTTCACATTTTCAATTCTTCATAGATGAGATATCCTGAAACACACTTGGGCCAAACTGTATCCTCGATTTTTGAACACATTATGCACTGGCACACATGGGAGATACATAGGCATGAGTTTACATCACAGAAGACTGATGTCTTTGGTGCTCATTCGAACACTGCATTTGTGAATTGTGCACTGAATTATTTTCAGTCTTTCAAGCAATTAAAATATTTCTTACATGCTTTTTCTTCTTTCTTGTGTTCTGTTTCTTGTCTATGGATATAGGTTCAAAATATCTAACTATATGGAAAACTTACAAGCATATTATGGTGTTCTAGTCTGAATTCTAAAAGAAGTGGAGCTTGTATAGTCAGCTTCTACCAACAATTTTGAATGCTTTGGCCAACATTTTTTGGTTTTAATAGTGATGTAGAATATTTAGAGAGACTGAAGTCTGTCTTCCCTTATGAGGTAGTGGCTCACCATAGAGTATATGTTCAGAGACAATCCTGTTCTCCCACTGGCAGAAGTGCTGCAGTGTTATCATTTCCCATTTTTGTTAGCTGAAAATCAAATAAGCAATATTTTGAAAGTAAGAAAAACATCAGTGAGATCTTGCTTTTTCTTGGGAAGAAACTATCCATACTACAGGAAGCCATGGGCAACCACATTTTTCCATTCCCTTACTTACAGAACTTATTTTATAAACCCCAAGATCTTCAGTGCAGAACTGTGATACCATAAAGTTATCACTTGGTTCTCAATGGCTTGCGGTTTGACACCTGATGGTCCATTATTAGCAATACCTTTGTGATGGACACCTCCAGGGTGAATTAGCAATTTCATAGGAAGTTTTGATTTCTAGATGTTGATGAAGTGTTGACAGAACAGAAGACTGTAGGTAAGGCACTTGATAATGCATTATGATGACAGGATATCTTCAGGCACCCTGTCTGTTGATGCAAGGAGTTTTTAAGAGGCTTGCTAGAATTATGATAGTTTGCTTTCTGTTGTCCAATTTTAACCAGACAAATTTGTTTTACTTATACTTCTAGAAGTTATTTTCTTTCCTCTGATCAAATTACAACAGCAAGGTGATTTTTATAGTCCCTTGTACTAGCAAAGGTTGGGAGGAAATACTTGCGGCCCATCCTCTCTCCATTCCTAGTGACATTTCAATATTTTCTTACAAGTTCTGCTTTTTTTTTTTTTTTTTTTACCAAGGTTTAATATATTGTAATCAAAATGAAAAATTACTCTGTCCTGCAGTGTTTCAGATGAGGACAGCAATACTAAACCTCCATTTGAAAGAAAAGAGATAGTCATATATGGTGTATACAGTAAGCATAATCCATAACAAACAGTAATATTTTTTTCATAGGAAACAAAAGCCTGCAGAATTTCTAAAAAAATATATTATTTTGTGAAATTATATGACTGAAACTGAATCATTTATATAAGTGGCAGATTTTATCTTTTCTAGCACAGGAGAAAGCATGGCCACCTTTTCCTAACTGGGATACGTATGATTATTTCAGTTTGCATGTGATGCCTCATCTTCACATTGTAGGGACTAGTCCTCTGGCAAGATATATGTTGTTTTGGCACTAAAGTGCAGCTAGGGAAAATGCTTTAAAGTATTTTAGCCTCTATATATAAGTATAAAATACTAAAGTATTTTAGTATATTAAAGCCTCCTTTGAATATTGAGCACAACTCAGTACTGTGACTTCTCTCTTGCTTTCTGTCCACATGTAAATAATTAGGGAGTCACCCAAATTTGCAAACCATCTGCTTCTGTCACAAGGATCATGGACAGAGAAAGAGGCCATAGCACCGTGCTGTATAAATGTAGGAGGTACAACCTTCACTATGTGCTTGTCAATTCTCAGGAATGTCAAACAATGGGTTTTCTCTGTCCTGTCATTCTGGACAGGCAGGCAACATGAACACAGTTCTAAGGGTAAATCCCAAGTCAATTGGTAACAGAAAGGCATTGAGAGAAAAAAAAAAAGATCTTCAAAACAAAAATTTGCATAATAATAAGCTTCCTTTTGTTTTCCTTCGAGCTTCTTGATAGTGATTCTGTCATCTCCAGAAACAAAACACAATATAACATGAACGACTGGAATAGGGAGATGTAGGAGTCATCAGCAAAATCTTGCCCTGTACAGGGTTAACACAGCCTGCTCTTGATGGTCTCTGTTATACAGCTCTCCACATATTGCCACTTAGATCCTTTCCCCATGACATTGTCACAACATATCAAAGACCCCATCCTGCAAACACTTCATGCATGTGGGTAGTCAGAGTTAATCACATGCATGAGTGTTTGCAGGACAGCAGCCTGAGAGATTAAAATCTAGAAAAGCAACCCTATTAATTGACCTATTTTGAGGAGGAAGAGAAAGGGATTGAACAAAAATTCTTTATACCTGACTTGGATATAATGTTGTAAGATATGTTATGCCGTACATTTTTACACAACATCTTTCTTTCCTACACCACCATATCTAAAAGCATAGCAGCAAAACCTGAAATGTGAAACTGGCACTTTGCCAACACTTTAAATCTGTTGATGTGGCCATGACATGGAAACCCAGATAAAGGAACCCCTGTCTGGCATGGGAGTGTCCTCGACTTGTTCATTAATAAATTCCCAAACAACATTTGTCACAAGTTCTGAAGATTAGGAGTTGTGATTCTGGAATAGTAACACAATGAAAAATAAAACAAAGGTAGAAAAACAAAGAGAAATGCTGTTAGTCGCTAATTGTTATGCACTCAGCAGCTTCAACAGCCTACTTAGCACCTGCCTCTTTAACAGGTTTTAGCAAGAAGGCTGGGACCAGACCCTTTTTTGTTGCAGCAGTTAGTTCAGTTAGTTTGCAAATCAGCCCTACAGCATTAAAAAAAAAAAAAAAAAAAAAAAAGTCGCCTTTAAATGTTTAACTAAAAACTAAGGTACTTTGCGGCCGGTCACTACATTTCCTACACGTTAGTAAATATGTTACATTTTGTTGCTAGACAAAGCACAGTGCTGCAGTAAAGAAATTGCAGCTTTTTCCGAGCAATTGCCAAACTACTCTTAATTTCCCTACTATACCATGCCCTTCTGAACAAGGCTTCATTTTTCATGCCTCTTTTAGACTAATTCTATCTGACATCTTTGAATCCCATCACTTGACACTGATGTGGAGATGGAAATGTAACACAAATTATGAAAGTTAATATGATTGCTGATTGATATTCTTCTACCCTCACTTTTTCTGTCCTCTTTTCACAGCAAAGGCAAAAAATCAAAGTAAGCAACTATTGGATTAGGGACTACATGGAGACAGAAATCATATTGTTGTCTAAATTTATGTGTATTAAACCACAAATGCTTTATTCAGTCTGTGCAAGTGATTGGGGTCTGTGGATCCATAGGACTACAGCCCATTGTATTTTAACTTAGAAATAACTTTCTGTGTCTAGAAACAACTCTTTGGATGACCTTTCAATTACCATCATTTACAGCTGCAGTGTGACATAGACTACCTGTTCTAGCGCTGAAAGCACTAAAAAGCATTGGGCTTCAGATAATGACTAAATTCTCAAATGTTTGAGTTGCTAGTATCTTCCTTAAGATGCTGTGACTTGTAACTGGTTTTAATTCTTTGGAGCACAATCTAAAGATATTTTTCTATGAGTTACATCAGAATCAGAAATACTGTAAGTGACATTTTTGCCTTTGTTTCATATTTCATCTTGTAGTTGCAGATGGGGAAAAAAGAAGAACAAATATATAAAATATGTTTAACAAGCAAGGATAACCAACAGTCTAACCAACAGTCGAAAGCTTCAGCAAATTTTTTTTATAGTGTCAATTTTACATCTTGGTTAAATGCTATGAATGCAATTGCCACTGCAGGAATTCCACTGTGGTTAGCTTTCATGGGAATCAGTGTTGAAATTTGGATGTAGCACCTGAGGTATCTGTTGTAACTTGCCTTAAAAGAAAAAAAGCCGTTGAGAAAAATTCCTTTTCCATACACCACGGCTCTTAATGCCTCCTCAATGGCATGCAAAGTCTCTATAATGAAACCTGAGGGATTTCTTATTGTGTAAATTGCAGTCTGGACTTGATGCAATCATTTTTATGTTATCCTTTCTCATAGCTTCCACCACTAGAGAGAAATGTGGGTGAAGCATTGTTAGGCTGGGGTAGTTTTTGACTGAAAAGCAACATATGAGGTCTCTAAGGAGACATTAGGGAGATGCAGTGAGGAGTTATCTTGCCTTAATGGTGAGCAAATACGTATAGTTTCTTAATGTTAGACTTTTTCTCAGGCCCTCTTGGGCTAAATTTTCTGTCCTGTGGCTCCTAAGTTGAGCAGTAAAAAGTACACATTTCTATCACTCAGCCATAAAGATGTACTGGGAACATGGCAAAAATTGTTCTATAAGGAGATAGTCAAACATAAGCAAACAAATGTGTTTTCTATGATGATGATGACTGAAAAAAAAAAGTGAAGCAGTTCTTTTTTAAAACTTTATAAATATACCAAATACAAGGGTTTTATTGTGCCAACAGTATCCTTTTTAAACTTCCAATTATTTGATTTATTATTGCACAATTATTATAGGTAGGTAGTTTCCTAGACAAAGGTGTATTGGATTTTTTCATATCACAATGATAATTCTAATTAATGCAAATTTGAGTCGCATCTACCCATCAAAAGGAAAGCCTGTTTTCAAATGGTCATTGAAATTTAATTTTTTGAGGTACCTTTTTATATCAGTAAGCAGTGCTATATTCTCTGGAAGCATCTATAATTTCTCCACTTGAATGACCTAATCATAATACCAGCCATTGAAAATACAGTTAGGCTTTCATTCTTTAGAATGTGTTGAGTTTGCAGGAAGGGCTCTGATGCCTTTTGTTTTGTGTCCTGGATGGATACTGAAGATAACCACACTAACCAAAAAGTCTAACAGAGGTTACAGCTATTATCCCTGATCCCTGTGTAGTCAAATATGTATCTATTCAAATGTAAAGATTTGTGTCATGATCACTCTGCATTTGCAGCAAAAGTACAAAATAATCTTAAATGTCAGTAACATCTCATTTTCCTGGAGGTAAGTTACAAGTCTTTAGTTGCCATCTGAAAAGATTGCCGAATAGCTCTAGGGACATTGCTTTAAAATCGTGCTGCACTACACACATTTTAATTAAAATGAATTATTTAGTTTATTTTAAAAAGCAGTATGTAAATTAAGTAATAAATTTGCCAAACATTAATTCAGGTACTAACTGAAGTCTTTTCCTCAGAGACTCTAGTGTGCACATCACACTGCACAGATATGGAGGACTTATCTGAAAAGTCATGGAGGTGATGGAGAGAAACATATTGTAAATGTCCTGCAGAAAGATGAGGCACAAAACCTGAAGATTTGTAGCTAAGAAGGTTAAAGCTCAAGAATTTTTTCTATGTCCAGAATAGAATATTTTGCTCTCAACCCTTTATTTTTCATTATAATTACAATGTGACCAGCCTAGTTGTTATGTTGTCATTTGTTCATGTGTTTTGACCATGATACCTCTGTTTAATTAGGGATGTGTCATTAGGAAGTGTCTAAGGATGCTATGGTGGAGGTTGTTTTTGAGATGAAATTGAAGAATGCTCTTCCCATTTGTATTGTATTGCATGCAGGAACTCTGAGGTATATGTGTTTGCAGTAGAATAGTAAGATGAAGGAAGTCTGTCCTCTTCCATGTCCTTGCTATCCCTGGTACTGCAAAAGAAATAGACTCTACCCAGCTGAGAAGGCTTGTGTGGTGGGATCCTTTGTGAGGATGGTGCTGCCATAGCTACCACCTCTTCCTTTCTCTGCAGGTTCTAGCACAGGCAGTGAGAAGAGAATCACGTAGAAATGACATTTCATGGTGTATAATTCAGGGTGGTATATAATTAGTAAAGGTAAGTTATAGCTGTTTTCCTGCTACGCTTTTCCAAACTTTGGGAAAACTTCAGCCTATCAGTTAACTTGGTTGTAGATCTGTGTAAGAACTACTTAGCTCTGCTAAGATCTACTTAGATCTGCATTACCATTATGTCTAGTAAAATGGGTGGTCCAGTGTCTGCTTGTATTTAGCAAGCAGTGAGGAGTCAGAGCTGCAAAGATCAGATTCTCACAGGCACAGATGGAGAATCAAAGCCCAACCCAGTCTCTGTTTCAACCTTAGTGCATATGTACACAATGAGACGGTATTTGCATAGGAAGATGATCTGCTGTAAGAAATTAATTCAAGGCCTAAGTGCTGGATGTGGCATTCAATATCTAGCTTAGCCTTCTGTGTGAATCCTTCACTTCCTTTCTGAATTCAGTGCAGCACTTTAATAGTTTATTCATAGTTTATTTTTTTAAAGTTGTGAAGGTGAAACCTGTGCTCAGGCTGAGACCTTTCCAACTGTTACACAGCAGTGAATTTTTCAAGCTGAGCTATGAGGCATAAAGATTTTTAGGAGAAGCCTGACACACTGTTGAGGAAAGCAGAGCTGGAAAACTCTTACAGATTAGAGACATATCAATATCGATATGTATTTCTGTAAAGCACCAGAACAGCTTTGCACTGCATGTTCCTTCCCACCTCCTGGAAGAACCAAGGCTCTGCAGTGTGAAAAAGGAATTCTCAGTATTTTAAAAATTGCTCAGACATGTCCTGGACCTTCTGTTTGGAAATCATACAGTCAAGTACTTACTAATACAGAGTGATTAACTCTCCATTGAGCTACCAGTGACACAGGCTTTGTGTCAAAGCTTTCACTGTGCAAGCATGACCTATCATTGTTACAATTGCCTGCTGTGAAATTTTCCCTATCATTGACGTTGCTTAATTATTTTCAACCATAGTTAAATAGGGCAGTTTTCCTTTCTGATAGGAATATTTCTTTTCAGAGCATAATTATTCCATGCAATGACTGACCTAAATAGAGCTGAGTGTCTACCAAATGGATAACACTAAAATAAAAAACTGATAGGGATGCAGAAGAGCTCCAGTTGTCCTGATACTGTCCTTGTCAGCAAAAGCACTCATATTCCAAAACAATCCATGGGTTAGAAAGCTGTAGCAGTTAATATGGTGTTAGCTGTTTATTGAAGTGTTGCAGTTTCAAAGCTTTGCTGTCTCATTACTTCTTGGTAGATGCAGCTTTGGATTTGTCCTGTTTTTAACTGAAACCATGGTATTTTGCAAGCCTGTGGGTGTGCCATTTTGAGAACTTAATCTTTTGCAGATTTGGGTATCAAAATTCAAGTCTTCACAAACATTCTCTTGCTCACAAAAGTGAAGATATGCACAGTTACAGAGATATTTATTACCATAAGAAATTTTTTGTCCATTAAGACACCATAATCTCTTAATGAACCTATTGTTTTATGGTCATAGAGACATTAATTTTAAAATGTGACAGAGATTGCCTTCCTTTTCAGCATTGCAATGCTTGTCTTTCATGCCTGATGGTACAGGGGAATCCAAAGACTTGCATTGAGTATCAATACTGTGTAGACGGAGTAAACTCTTAGTGATGATATTCTGCTCAAGGTAGAGATGCAAAAGATCCCTGGAGTCCTCTCATGTGAACCAAGATAACAAAATTATATCTTAAATCCCATGAGTCACCAAGGGGTTTTAATCTTCATTAGTGATCTCTGGCATTCCTTCATCCTTCAGGGATCAGAACCTGACAGCCTGATAGATAATCATAACCTGATAGAGCAGGGTACTTAACCTGGTCTTCCAAGCCTATTGCTTCATGAATGCAGCATCATGCTCCAGTCTGTAGATACGGCAGGGAGGCTAAATCATGGGCCCAGACCTTTCTTCAGGACAGATTGATTTCATGTTGAACAATCACTGAAAAAAACACAGAAATTATTTTGGGCACCCAAGGAAGGCAGAATTCACACCTGCCTGGGACAGCAGTAGTCCGTCCTACACAGGAGTGTCAGCTTGTTTTCTTGTCCAATGAATCTTTATTCCCTTTGCCTTAGAAGAGCTTCAGTTGGAGTGGGGTGTATCCTTTTCACACAGAATGTCTTGCAGTTTGCTGTAGTGAGACTCGTTGAAGTGAATTTTATATACCTCTTAACAGTGAACATCCTTAATGCTTACTCTCTTCCCCATGTAAAACTTGTCTCCTCAGTGTTGATAGCACAGTGTGATCTCAGTATGGGCTCAAACACCAGAATTCTAGTCTTGTGATAATTCCGTAAGCACGGAATTATATAACTTTCCAATATAATTTTTAAAAGCTAATTCTATGACTATCCCACATCAGATGGCATATTAATAAAAAGTCTGGGATCAGTAAAAATAAAATAAATAAAATCACACTGGTCTGATTTTCTTATTAATTTCCACATTTACTTCAATAAAATCTTAATATTTTACAGCTCTTCTAGAGCTACCATGTGATTACCAGTCTTAGGGACTGAAGGGTGTCAAGGAAATAAATTGCAGAATCTTAGGATTATAGAATCATAGAATGGTCTTGTTTGGAAGGGACTTAAAGGATCATATAGTTTCAACCTCCCTGCTATGGACAGGTACACCTTGCACTATACCAGGTTGCTCAGAGCTCCATCCAACAATTTCTCAACAATTAGAACTTCTCTGGGCAGCCTCTTCCAGTGCCTCACCACCTTCACAGTAAAGAACTTCTTTCTAATATCTAATATAATTTCCCTCTCTTTCAGTCTGAACACTTGCCCTTTCATTACATGCCCTTGCAAAAAGTCCCTCTCCATCTTTCTTGTAGGCTCCCTTTAGGTACTCAAAGGCTGCAGTTTGGTAACCCTGAAGCCTTCTCTTTTCCAGGATGAACAAACCCAGTTCTCTCAGCCTTTCTTCATAGGACAGATATTTCTTCCCTCTAGTCAACTTGGTGGCCTCCTCTGAGCTTGTTCCAGCAGTTCCACATCCTCAGTGTGCTGTGACCCAGAGCTTAATGCAGTGCTCCAGGTGAGGTCTCACCAGAGCAAAGCAGAGGGGCAGAATCCCCATCTTGGCCCTGCTGCCCACACTGCTCTGGATGCAGCCCAGGACACGTTTGACTTTGTGGACTGTGAGTGCCATGGCTGGGTCATGTCAAGCCTCTCAGCCACCAGCACCTTGAAGTCCTTTGCCCTTCCCATAGATACACACAAGACTTCTGAGGGAATGGAGACAACTTAAACACAAGTGTGAATGTCATTTCAAGATGCCTGAAAAAAAGAATAAACTTACACTTTTTGAATGTGTTTTTAAGAAGAAGCCATGTTATATAATTGCAATTTTTTCCTCGTCTCATTTGAATTACTTTCTTGTTCATCATTGTTCAAAGCTTCAGTTCTCCCACTGAGAGCTCTTTGGCTCTGCTGACACATGTCTTTAGGTGTCCTTTGCTGATAAATAATTAAATTAGGTAAAAATCTCACTCAGTAATGCTATATTCTAACCAAGTGTGAAATGTCAAACAACCACAGAAAAACCAGATCACTAGACCAAAGAGATTACAGTAATAAATATGTTTGTCATTCCCTCCCAAATTTGTTTTCCATTCAAGTAAAATGTTGGGAAATTTTTTTGACTAAAAGGGCAGATTTTTATATGGTTATCAGCTGAGAATTCAGATTTTCAAAATACCTCTGTTATGAATAGGAGTCTATGTATGTTTGTGGTTAAAATGAGTAATTACCTAGTGAAGAGCTGTTGGAAGACTGCTGATATGCCTTGAACTTAGAGAGACATTTTAGTTCCAAAGGCCCTTGATACTGTGGGTAGTCTGGCAGGCCTGTAAGACCAAGTGATCAGTGACCTATAATGGCACAATGAGCTACTGTAACCTTGTCACAAACTCAGGAATATTATTAGGCTTTTAACTTTATCCTTAAAGGTGACTTTTACAAGCATAGGTGATTGCTTTATGGGTATGATTACATTTCTCTTCATATTACTCCCCCATTTCCTTTAAAGTGAGCCTCTGTCTCCACCAGTACCTTTACTGTTTTGCAGACTTTCTCCACTGTGTGTTTATAAAAATGCTGGACATTTTTTGTATGTTTGTATGTTTCTCATGCTGTGCACACTACTAATTTTGATATGGGAGTTCTATTTGAGAGAGTTTTGAAACAGACTGAGTAAACTCTGTTGAAGAAAAAAGCCCCATACACCCCAAAACCCTACCACGAAATATCTTCCATCTGTTAGAGATGCTAAAACTGGCTGTTTCGTTGCTATGTATGAAATGATAAAGTCCTCTGAAGACTTTTTCCTTTCATGAACTTGTAAATATCAGAGTCTAAACAAATCATGCTAAAATACTTTGTAGGAAGCACAAAAGAAATTCTAGGTGCACAAATGTAACATTGCACTATGCTCTGACACAGGTACATCTTTCTAGTCCTGTCACGATGAACATACTACCTGACAGAAATAACTGGAACGCGTGCTGTTAATAGCACACCATTTCTTAGACATCAGGGAGGTTAGAAATGGGGTGAAAGGACTTGTCAGTCCTATCTGTCTGGCACATACAAGAAATCCTGTGGGTAAAGCTTGGAGTATCAGACATTCTCCTGATTAAGAACATGTTTGTTGAGAGCATGTTTTTTAGCAAAGTGGAAATACTCTTACCAAGAAAGGTGTTAGTGTACATTCTTCCTGTACAATAACAGGTTTTGGGAATTGTTCTGTACAGGGCAGGGTACTGTATCTTTCTGAGGCTCTGGTACAAGCTAGATTGATGTGACATGCTGTGAAGTTAGCTGTGCTGGGCGGGGTTTAGGGTCTTTGTGTGAACTTGGCTTCTATCAGAGGCTTGTCTCTGATCACTGAGCAGCACTGCAATACAAGCCTCTTTGCCAAAGAGGCTGGCAAAGGACTATGAAGGAAAGAGTAGAAGGAAAGAACATGAGTAACATGTTCATGAGTAACATGTACAGAGAGCCATGTGCTGCTGTGCTCTGCATGAGGCCCAAAACTAACTTGAGGTCTCCTATCAAATTCATATGTGCCAAGAGTGGCTCACTGCTTATAAAGTAGCAGGAAGGGTGCACACTTTAATGATTTTGGGATTTTTCTATGGTCTATATGAAAAGTAAATTGATTTCACCCATTTTCGTACTGAACTCCGTCAGAAATGTGAGAAAATATCCTTTGGTAGAGATTTCTCTCCTAGCTAGCTTTGTTGGCTTGTATGTCCCATCTGTGCTGTGTAGAACATGTCTTCAAACTGTCATCTGGTTCATTTTCTATCTGTCCATTCATTCCTGAAGTCCTTCAGTCCTAATCACATGGGAGGCAGGCACCACAGCCAGTTTTGCTGGCTGGTGTTCACCTCCCTACTGTGCTTCATCAATGAATGAAGCAGAATATGTTGCACTGATAGCTTGCCAGCAGATCAATTGCTCTCATGACATATGGTAACATTCAGTAGGGAGTTAATTGTAACCTTTCACAAAAGGAGGACTGGGGAACACAGCATCTAAAGTTACACTACTGTAAGCGAGGACAGGTTCTAATTTAACTGAATTAATCATTCACGGCATAAATCCAGGTTTTCATTTAACAATTTGAGAGCCAAAACATCACCCCAGATCTGATTCTTATGTCCATATTTGAATGCTGTAGGAAGCTTTGGCTTTCAAATACACATGACTGAGAATCATTTCCTTATTTCTACTCAGCTGCAATTTGGAAAATTCATGCATTAGCCTGACACTAATCACAGCTATGATTTTGTTTTCATGTTGTTGATGAAGTGTAGGTCACACTTATTTATGAGACTTATACTTCTACATTTTTCTATAAAATCCTGTGATTCATTTGTTGTGTAAGACATCATGTGCAAGCAAAAATAGCTTTTTCTGGCAAGAGTTACAAAATAACATTATGTATCAACAGGACTCCTTCCACTGTAAGTGCTGAATGAGCTTTCTTTTGTTACTCTGCAGAATGTTTTCTATACCTGTACAATCAAGCTGAAGACCCATAGCTATATTACTGGGTTTGGTTGCACTGGTCTTTCCAAGAAAAAAGTGTTTTTCAGTTTCCTAAATCAAACTATCAAAATAAGCATTTGGCTCAACTGCTACGTGATGGTAGTTTTTTTTAACTTCAAAGACAGCCTGGTCTCTTCAAGATATGTCCTCAAAAATGACCCAGAAAATTATTTAAATGTTTAATGATGTTTCTCTCTGTTCCATTTCAATCAGTCAATCTGTCACTGAGACACATCTTACATTCAATAGTACATGAAAGACAAATGATCTGAAAAGAAATGCATCTATACAAAAGAAAATTATTCAGTCATTCAGGTATCAGGTTGTCAGCAGCAATTCAGGGTCATTTTTGTGCTTACCCACACTGTCAGCTGAGTTACTTACTTATGTATTTATTTAAGGACTTGCAGAATTTCTGACATCAACATGCATCTATATTCCCCCCACTTTTTTTTTTTTTTCATTCTATCAACATAGGATTTCTGGGGAATAAACAATATGATTTTCAAGCATGTTGAAGTATCTGTTAAGTTCATTAATCTCTCCCAGTTTTCTGACTCTCCTCTGTATCAAAACAGCTGACAACACTGGTGTACTCTAGTAATGTGTTACTAATGTTTTACATAAGGTAAAATTGTGTAGATCCTATTTTCAATCAAGTTCCTACTTAGGAACTTCTGATTTTTGTGTCTTAATGTCTTAGCTCCTACTTTCTCACTTTTAGGATTAGTAGCTAATTTACCGATGTCTTTGGCGTTCAAGTGAGGTTTTATTGCTTTTCCACAGGATCATCATTACAACCCTTTCATGAGTAACTTTCCAAGATGCATTCACTCATTCTATGCATGTGGTTTGCACCCGTTTTTCCTAGGAGCTGTAAGGGATTTTACTTTCAGCTATATATAATGTATTTTAATGAATCAGCTTAATTAGCCTTCAAGATTACACTGTGGGACTGTCTCACATAAAAGGACATTTGAAGACATTCTAAAATAAATCAATATAATGAACACTAATTACTTAAGGCAGATGGTATTCTCTGTATAATTTTAAAAGAACTTACTTGTAAAATTGTTGAACTGCCAACTGTGATATTTAAATAATCCTTACACTGTTCTAAATAATCCTTCACTGTTCTAATTCACTGTTACTAGTGAATTAGAAGATGATTCACACACTACTAATTTTAAAAATATTTCAAGAGTAGTGGAAGGAATTACAGACCTATGAACTAAACAGAAAAAGAACTTAAGAAAATTTAACATATTTATTATTATTATATGATAGCAAATAACTACTACTTCTTTTTTGTAGCAAATCATATTTAATAATTGTATCAGAATTCTTTGAAGAAACTGTTGATGATGTGAATTGGTTGGCAGAAATAATATTTATTTGGATAATTTAATCAAGATCATTTAATATTTATTTTATTTGGATTTGAAACAATGCTTTTGACACAGTTCCTATCCAAAATCTTTTAAGGAAACCATAGTGTTATGGAAAGAGATCTTCTTGTGGACCTATGAGATATTAAATTAAGGAGTTAAAAGAAATAAGGAAACTGTGATTTTTCCAGTTGGATGCATTCTCTCAGTATAGTCCATAAAAAGCTAGGATGAATGTTATGCCATTTTAACATAGTCCAGAATAATTTGAGAACAGGGTGAATAGGATGATGTGTGATTCAAAAAGTTACAATGAAGTTCCATAATGAGTGGCTGCACTGTAAAGTGGCAAATGAAGCTACATGTTGATAAATGGAATGTAATGTGTTAAAGGAAACAGTCTTAAGAAGCTTTATATAATGAAAATCTTTGTGTTAACTAATATCACTTGCAAAAAAAGTATTTTGAGGACATTGTAGACAGCTCATTTAGAACTTCAGCTCGGTGTTCAGTAGTAATCAAAAGCAAAGGAAAAGCCTTCTGTCTTGGTTTGAAAAGACAGGAGGCTGTGAAGGAAGGCAAGGGCCTCCTGTGAAATGGAAAAGGTAAACCCCCTCCCTCCAAATTACCACAATTTCAAAATAAAAAGGCTCTCAGGCAAAGATATGGGAATAGAAATAACAGTTCTTTACTAGGAAAAAAACTAAATTAAAAAAAATGTAACTAGTACAAACAAAACTACTGATAGAGTCAGAAACCTGACACCCTGAGGAGTCAGGGTGTTGGTGATAGTCCAGTTAAATGGTGGCTGCTCCTCCTGCTCCTGGAGTGGCAGAAGAAATGCTGCTGAAGCGGTGATCCCGTAGAAGGGTGTAGTTTTCTCTGAAGGTCTGGTGATAGAGTAGATGGGCCTGGTCTTCCTCTGGGAATCCAGTGAAGAGGCTCAGTTGATGTCCCAAGAAATGCTGATTTTATGCAGGTAGGGATGCTTGGCTCCTCCCTCTGGCTGGAGCATCTCACAATGGGATGATGTAACTTTCTCAGTCATGTAGTGATCCATTCAATGGCCCATTAACAGAAGATATCTCCCCGGAGGAAGACATTGTTCTTGGAAGAGATAAGAAAACTGCCCAACAGAAGATACCTGCCCCACCTCCAACAGATGGCAAATAGAATATATGCTTATCTTACAAGCCAGGACACTTACACAGATAGAAATGTTCAGAGAAGAAATAATCAAACACACACAAAACATTTCTTGTAGGAATCCATGATGCACATATTCTTTGAAAACTCCCTATAGATCCAGTTACCTGTCCCACTGTCCCCAGAATGGTAAAGAGAAATGAAAATACAGGAACAGCAGGAAAGTAAGCAAAAAATCCTATACATATATTGTCTAGCAGTATTTGACTTGGGAACAAGACATTTGAAGGAAAATACATGTGTTTATAAAATCATTACTGTCAACAAGATGCCAAAAACCCCTTCTCAGATGGAACTTTCAAAACAAGAAAAGGATGTAATTGTCCATATAACATGTAGGTAATCTGTGAAGTTTGGTGCTGTAAGACACTCAGATTGTTATAAAATTCCATACTTTCAGAAACCAGTTAGAGAAAACAACGGAAAAAATCAATCAGAAGCAATTAATCATGAGGACAAGCAGTTCTGAATCAGCAGTCCCTTAAACTGGAACTGGGAATCATGGTGTAAACCGTCACAGTACATGTACCTTATTCTTAGGTTTGGTAGGCATTCACTGTGGGTCACTGCATGGAAAAGGATACAAGATTATAATGACATTTGTCTAACCCAAGGCAGTTGTTCCTATACTGCATTTCTAATTAAAGGTTTCTGTATCACTCTATATATTAAATGCTCAGTTCAAATGCACATCAGAGTGCTTTTTGGGTGTTAAAACACAGCTTAGAGATCCCTCCCCAGGCAGTGTCTTTCTAGAATTATAAGTAGGAGCCCAGCTGTGCCATGAACACTGGAAAAATAGTGATCTGTTCTTTCAGTTACATATTGCTGAATAATAATTGAAAGGAGTTGGATACATTTTAAGTTTATAAGGGCACACACTTTATTTAGAAAACTGCTGTGTTGCATTTGTAGCTTTTCCATACATTGTGAGAGCTGAAAACAATCCCTGTGAAACTGGTCAGAGCTCGCTTAGAGTGCCTAGTGAATTTAATTATCTTTATTTCCATTTGTAAGTTCTACTGCAGCTATTTTCTAGACAGAAAATTAGCTACTGTCAGTTAAGTGCATGGATATTGTATTTTATGTCTTCCATCTTTTCCAACTCCAGGAGAGCCTCTAGATACTGTCTGCACTTTTCTCTTACACTCACTTCTGTGGCATTATGATGTTGCTTGATGATATTGAGATTAGGGATATCTGAAACTGCAAACTGAAGTTTAATACTGCTTGTTTTTAAAAAAAAACTTCAATAGAAAAAATAAGTAATAAAAAAACTGTAGACAGGTCTAGTGCTTAATTGCAACAATAAACCAGACCAGAGTGTGTGCAAGCCTGAGGCATTTGTGTATACTTTGGGTGTGTTATGAGACAAAAGACTGATCTGGCCAAATTCTCTTTGTAATTCAGATTCTGCGGGATGATCACAATATTTTTCAATTAGTACTGAAATAGGAAGACAGATCCTTCCACCTAAAAGGAGGTCTTTAATATGGATTTTCTGTATATGTATTTGAAGTGATCCCAAATGGGAGCAAGACAAGTTGCTTCTATCATACAGGGTGCATTAGAAGCAAAGAAATTAAAACTCTTTTTTACAAACTTGCAGCACTGGGTTTATGTGGGAATCTATAAATATCTTCATAAACTAGCTCAGAGCTCAGCGTGCTTCACAGTCACTGCAGTGACTGAAGCTAGGGTGAGGGAACTTTAAAAATGGATCTTCCTGCATGAAGAATCTCACATTCTTCTGAAGATCTCACATTGGTCTCTGAAAATATTCACAGCCTGCTCAGGTGTCAGTCACTCTATGATGTACTTCTATTTTTCAAGACTGAGGATTGAGACTGGGATATTTGACAGATGAATAGTTCCCATCATTTTCTATTTAGAAGAGTTCTGACAGAAATATTCACATATTTTCTTCCAAATCTTTTATCTACAGCCTGAATTTCATGTGTGAATTTCGTCTTATTCCAGAAGCAGCATGTATGCTCTGTGATTGTATTTCCTATGAGACTGCTTGAAAAACACAGTTTTTTTATAGAGGGCTTATTAAGAGGGAGTGACAAAATTAGAAATAATAATAATAAATAAAAAGTTATATGCAAGGCCATAACCTCAATGTGTGACAAATACACACATATTGCAGAGGGACAAACTCATGTCTCAAGATCATACATTGTTTTGGGTTAAATGACTGGGATCTGTTCCTAATAGGAGCCTATGTCTTCTTTTTTTGTCATTGCTCTCTGATATTGGGAACACTTTCAGGTTTTTGGGGACAGAAAAGCATTCTGGGCTCCAGAAAAGAAGAGTAGAGCAACTGTCTTTAATTGAGGGAGTGGGGAATGGAAGGATGTTTGGTTAGAAATTTAATTACCAAGACTGTGTCTGTATGCCAAGACAGATAATCACCTGTCCATGCTCAGAAGGATTTTCCCATAGAACATTAATGTATGAAAGGCTAGAGGCAGGTTTATGCAAGATGAACCTGTAGGATCTTGTTTCTTGTTTTCTGACTTTATTTCTTTTAGGACAATAGGATTTGCATTGTTATTATAGCTTCAAGATAGCATTTCAGCATTTGGAGACTTATTTTTCTATTGCAAGAAACTTAACTGGGGAGTGGGAGCTGTTAAGTTCCTCTTCTTCATGAAATTCTGTTCAAATGGGTGGGAAACAGCAAAACAAGCCAACCATATATTGGGCTTCATCAAAATCTTCAAGACCAGAAGCTTAAGGGAGGTTATTCCCCCTCGTACTCTATTCTGGTAAGACGTCCACTTGGAGTGCTACATCCAGCTGTGGAGTCTCCAACACAAGAAGGACATGGAGTAAGTCCTGAGGAGGGCCACCAAGATGATCAGAGGGCTAGAACACTTCTCCTATGAAAAAAAAAGGGTGAGAGACAGCTTGGAAATGAGAAGGCTCCAAGGAGACTTTATGGCACACTCCAGTACCTAAAGGGGGCCTGCAACAAAGCCAGAGAGAAACTTCTTACAAGGATGTGTAGAGAAAGGACAAGGGAGTATGGACTGAAACTGAAGGAATGTAGATTTAGATTAGACTTTAGGAAGGAATTCTTTACTGTGTGTGTGGTGAGGCACTGGAACAGGTTTTCCAGAGAGTTTGTGAATGCCCCCTCCTTGGAAGTGTTGAATGCCATGTTGAATGGGACTTTGAGCAACCTGGTCTACTGGAAGGTGTCCCTGCCCATGACAGGGTGGTTGGAAAGAGGTGATCAGTAAGGTCCCTTCCAAAATAGGCCACTCTACGATTCTATGATTTTGGTAGGAGGGAAATTGCACACTCATTTGCAGCAGGACACCATGTAGAGTTCCTACAATTTTGACTTAGATTGTCTAACTTAAATATTTGCCCCCCTTCAAACTATACTGGCCTGTTTTGTAACAGTTTTTGGATAGACTTTGAAGTAGGATCCTCATGAAAAAATCAAAGATGCAATTGTGTTGTATGAGAGCTTGAATGAAGAGTTGTGTGTCATATAAAAACTTGCTTATGATGATTCACATGGCAAAAAGAGCCGGGTCCTTAACATAATTCATGAGAATTACATCACAATTTCACCCTCTGCTGTTTTATAACCTTCAGAATACAAGTTAATGCAATTCCCACCTTCACTTTCCAAGAGCAAAGAACATGGGCAGCAAACGTTTTTACTTCCTGGTTTTGATTCCATTTAATGCATTCCTTGGAGATATTCCCTTCAGCTAATTTAACTGCACATGCATACACAGTTCCAGCTTGGGTAAAAAGGTGATAAAACCTAAATAATTCCCAAAATATAGTTTTGTACACTGCATAACTCAATAACATCATCATCAGTTTTTCTAAAAATAGTTTTCAAAATATTTCTTTACTCAAAACTACTTTTTTCTCCCCTCAGAATATTTCTATTTCTGAAAGACCCTTGACCACTAATGAAAATGTATTACTCTATAGGTTGTGGTGTGTTGATTTTTTTTTTTTCTTCAGCTTTCTCTAATTTGAAACACAATTAAAGGTAGTCTCTTTACTGAAACCTAAGCCAAATGACAGCTCTGGGCAAAAACTAGCCTAGGGCAATTATACCCAAACTATTTCAGAAAGCAATGAGTAATTCGAGATACATTTTTTTTAATGGAAAAGCTGCCAGTCTTTGGCTTGGTCTGCTTTTAAATCTAATATCCTAACTGACACAGCAGAAATCCTCATCAGGCTTAAATACTATCATTAAAGAAAATTTCCTTTTGCTGTCAAAGCTTTTCAGTCAGGAAATGAGAGTTATTTTTTCCAAGAAGTAGACTGTCCTGCCCTTAGACTAGTATAGACCAGGCAAGACCACCAATGTGATTGCATTGTGAGACAAATTGGCATAAAAAATTTTAGAAGAGAGTTTGATACAAGAAGCAGATGTGTGTAGTACCTCATACCTAAAGCTGCTTTATAGTAAACCTTGGAGAGTAATGGAGGAAAAATATTTGCTTTGTGTTCTCCTCTCTCCTTTTTCTCTTTATTCCTCTTACAAGCTGATGGTTATGCCACAAAACAGCCTAGTAGGATCTTGATGTGACAATTTTGGACTAAGCTATTAAGCATCCTTTTATCATGACATAATTTATGATAACTGCTATCAGAACAAGTGTTCTTCACAGATGAATGGTTCACAGTTGTTCAACTGGTTGGATGGGTCCTATTTGAACCTTCTCCAAATAAGAACATTTCTGAATGTACATTTGAGGAGAAGGTCATATTGGACATTGTGTCCTTTCCTTTTTTATCACCAAAGAAATAGGTCTCTGTCTTGGCATTATTAAGTTCTTGGACTGTACTGTTTATGGGAAAATTTTGTAGTATTAAAATGTCTTTGGCTTCCCAGTCTGAAAAAGGAAAACCTTACTTAGACAGATAAAGGTTGTGTCCCTGGAGCTATTAGAGAATTCGGAGCATACACAGGATTGCTAAAGAAATAAACTGATATAAGTGTGATGTTTGACAAATTTTCAAAGTTCTGTATATGCTATGGCCTAAAGGATGGAAATCTAAGTCCTGCTGGGATAAGACTTGCCCTACACAGGGACATCCTTCACAGTACAAGAATTTTCTGGTTTAGGAACTTAATGTCCATGTGAAGAGTTTACAATAACGTCACTAGCTTTTGGGAAAAGAGATTAAACAGCAAATTCTGCTTTCCACTCCAAGTTAATACTACAGCAGAGCTACACCACTACTAATTGTGCACAATTAGGGCAGCTAACTTTTTTTCTGTAATGAGTTTTTTCAGATACAAAAATTTGCCAATGCTTTTGTTGGTCAGTAAACTTGGAAGAATTAACAAGCCCAGTTGTCCTAGCAAAACTAGAGAGTGCACACAGCTCTATTTCCATTTTCACAATAAGTGTACAGTCATGCATTTTCTAACATGTAATGTTTCACCTCAGCAGATGTAATTTCCAGATATATTCATGGTTTGAGCCTTGAAAATCTCACCTATTGGAGATCTCAGCACTTGTATCAGCAAAGATAGGCACAATATTAGGGCTACTTGCCAGGAAGTCTGAAGGCCTGTGTTTAGTTGTTGAGGTATAAAGTCAAGTATAGATGTGAGGCAGGGCTTACTCCATGATAGACCCCTCTAGAAGTCAAAATGTGAAAAGTGGGAACAGAAGTTGACAGAAATTTTATGTTTCATAAGAACAGATGGCAATCAATACATGATTGTGCAGGTTTTACGCTCCAATTAGAAAACCAGAGCAGAATGATGTTACCACACAGAATTTTTCTATTTTCTTTTAAAAATACCATGATAGCTGTTAGGTTACTATCAGGCATAATGATGTTTTTGAAACATGTTCACTTAAAATCTAATAATGCATTTCCATAGGAAGCATTTATGAATGCCATGAATCAAAAGCTTGTTGCAGACCATAATCTCTACATTGAAAAGTTGAGGTTATTCCTTTGCATTGAGTGCAGTGAGCACACTGGCATACAGTAATTTTCATCTTTGGTGGAGGAGTGATTATATATTGAACTTGGCTGAAAGCACCTCTTCAACCTGTGCACTGATAACACAGTGACCTTGCTGCCTAAGTACCCGGAGACAGAGTTCTCTACCCTTAGAGATGCAGGTGTCACATGACCCATATACATCGGCTTAAAACCCCTTAGGCTTCAAAATAAGGTTGCTGCATTCAAACTGCCTTTGGGGAACAGTGCTTGGTTCTCATCTCTTTGGAAGATTGCTGTTTGGCATGTGTCAAAATCATGCCAGAAGCTGTCCCACTAAAATAATTGGGTATGGGTATGTGTGTGCAAATACTCATACTGTAATCATTTTTCATGAACAGTGACAAGGTCAAAAAGACAAGGACTGTGGAAAACAGTGAGGAGGAATTCATTTGCCAAAAATCAGGCATATATAAGAAAGAAATGTACACCACTCTTTGTTTTTGTAAGACTACAGCCAGTGAAAAGAAACAGACATTTTCAATGTGTGATTCAGTTTTTCTTAAAATACATGTGAAAAATAGATCAGATGAGTTGTTCCTTAAAATGTTAAGGTGCATCACCCTCCAGTCTCTACAAGGAAGGCCTGCTCACCTGGAGAAGGATTTCTACCTTGTTGATGCCTAAAGTTAGGGAAGTTCAGAGGTACAAAATTTTCATTTAAATATGTTAAAATATGTTTTTCTTAAGGCCTGATCTACACAAATATGTAACACCAGGAGAATTTGGTAGCTTTAATATGCATACCAAATAAATATATAATAACATATATATAATTATGTGTAATAAATACCCAGTAAATTTCATAGAATGACTACAGTTTTTCTAATATAATAATGCCTTATTTCAATGGATGATTATTGTTTCCATTCTTGGTTTAGAATAAAAGGCATGAGCTCTTTATATTGAGATAATTACATATATCCTTAGCTGGTTCTATTGCTTAAGCTATCTTTGCCTAGCTGAAGGATTATAATTCTTCAAAGTGGAGAAGGGAATTCTGATTTCCTCACAGAGTTTGCACAACATTTCAGCATGTTAACTACATTTAAACATAACATCAAAAATATTTACAATTAATAAACTTCAGAAGTACTTTAAAACATTTCATCAGAAGGAAATTTTAAAAAAATATAGCACAAACTGCTGTATAAAGGACTCTGTCACAATAATGGATGGATGGGATTCACTTCATCTTCCAAAATCTACCATGGAGTTGTCTTTGAGAACTCACAGCTCTTCTAGCAAATGAAGAAATATAAATGCATGCAGAGAGTGATTCATCTCATTCTAAAAGAGATGTCTAAAATAAGCAGGACTGCATTGTACAAGTTGCTGTTTCTCTCCTCCCACTGCACAGGGAGTCCAGGTGACTAGCTCTGATGTAGATGGTTACAGTGTAGACATTTATAGTTGGGGAAACTAATCCTGTTCCACCCTTCTCAAAGGGGTGGTCAAAAATGGGTGATCAAATAAGGAATAGGATGCTGCCAGAGCTATTCCACACATAATCATGGAGTATTTCCAAACTAACATAAATCTTTTCCTTTTGTTGTTGCAAATATGAAACCAGGTTTTGAAAAAAGGTCAGGCCAGATTTGTCATTTAATAGTCCCCAGGGCTAAACAGAAGACAAGACTCAATTAGTTTTAAATTAAACAGTTCATTAATGTTATATATGTATATTATGTAAGAGGAGGTGTTTATGTGTCAGAGGGAATGGTTAAGTAAAGATCTAGCTTTCCCACACTGATGGGTGAGAAGAGAACTGTGTAACAGCTATTCCTCTCAGCCCTCCGAGAATTAAAAAAAAATAATCTCAGTTTTCTTTTCCCTGTCTCTTAGGGAAAAGCTTTTGTCAAGAGCTGCCAGAACTGCTCTTTACTGATAAAAATCTTCAGCTGCAGTAAGAGGGCATATATTGAGTAAGGGTCTGGTGGCTTTACTCTTTCTCCACTGCTACAGAGAAATCCTGTGTGGCTTAGAGAAGGTCCAAAATTATTGCAGCAACCTTAACAAAAAACTGGCTAAGAGGAAGGATATTTAAATAGAGGTCAGACTTAAAGACATTTTTAAAAAGATCTATTAATAATTGTGCTTTTTTCAGCAACATGAAAATAGAGAAATTACACTGTGCTTCAACTTACATTGTCTTTCTCTCCTGTGTCCATAGGCATCCTTCTTAAATAACCACAATTTCTAACTCCTTAAGAACTTCATTTGGAAACAGAAATTCTGAAACATTCACAGAAGAATAAACCTGTTTAAATTCTACCTTATATAACACCCTGAATTGATGACATGCCTCTAGTAGAGATATACTATTTACTCATATTAATACTAACTTAGTAAAAAAAATAATTTACTAAATAGTAGAGATTTAATACTTAGTATAGTTCAAGGAGTTGGAAGTAGCAGAGGTTTGTGCTGTAGGGATGGTGGAATTTAAAGATACTGCTTTTTCTTCCCCATTACATGATCCAGAGTACACAACAGGCAGTAACACAACCATACACAACAGATCTCCCCTAAAAGAAATCCTCCAGTTCAGGAAAACATTGCATAGAAATAATGATTGCCTGGAGCAAAATAATTAAACCATATTTGATCATTCTGAATTTATATGAGTGACATAGAAAAGCATTAAATTTTTCTCTTTTCTTTTCTTTTCTTTTCTTTTCTTTTCTTTTCTTTTCTTTTCTTTTCTTTTCTTTTCTTTTCTTTTCTTTTCTTTTTCTTTTTCTTTTTCTTTTTCTTTTTCTTTTTCTTTTTCTTTTTCTTTTTCTTTTTCTTTTTCTTTTTCTTTCTTTTCTTTTTTTCTTTTCTTTTTTCCCCTTTCCCTTTCCCTTCCCTGTCCCTTTCCTTTTTTTCCTTTATTTTTTTCCGTTTCTTTTTTTTCTTTTCTTGCATTCCTGCCTTCTCCTTAAGCCTCACTGAGCAAGTAAACTAATATTTGAGCTGGAGCCAGAGGCATGTGCCATGCTTTACAGGTTTTTTGTTTGTTTGTTTGTTTTTTAGGGTTTTCTTTGGTGTTTTTTTTTTTGTTTGTTTGTTTGTTTTGTTTGTTTTTTTTTTTTTTTTTTTTTTTTTTTTTTTTTTTTTTTTTTGCTTACTTCAACCTAAGAAGAACATGTTTTACTTTAGTAGAAGTATCTCCTACTCTTGGTTGGAGTAACCTGACTGCTAATGTGGAAAGTTTTAGGTTTACCTGCTGGTGGCCATAGTTTTCTTTCAAGGTGTTATTAATTTAGCACTTTGAATCATCACCATTCTGGAGGAGAAGAAGTAAATTCCCTAGGACCTGTGCAGTCAGCACATTAGCAGAGTGATCTTAAAGCTGTTGCTGTGAGCAGCTTCTCTTCTTTGCTCTGCACTGAATACAGATCTTATGTAATAATACAGAAGAGTCATGTCCTATGTGGCACACATGACTAAAAATTCATTTGCTAATTTACAAAGTTATTTTAACTCTCTTAATCCTGAAAAAAATTCTTTCACATTGGACTGTGTGCTCTAAATCTTAAGGGATATCTGTTATCTCTCCTCTCCTCTCCTCTCCTCTCCTCTCCTCTCCTCTCCTCTCCTCTCCTCTCCTCTCCTCTCCTCTCCTCTCCTCTCCTCTCCTCTCCTCTCCTCTCCTCTCCTCTCCTCTCCTCTCCTCTCCTCTCCTCTCCTCTCCTCTCCTCTCCTCTCCTCTCCTCTCCTCTCCTCTCCTCTCCTCTCCTCTCCTCTCCTCTCCTCTCCTCTCCTCTCCTCTCCTCTCCTCTCCTCTCCTCTCCTCTCCTCTCCTCTCCTCTCCTCTCCTCTCCTCTCCTCTCCTCTCCTCTCCTCTCCTCTCCTCTCCTCTCCTCTCCTCTCCTCTCCTCTCCTCTCCTCTCCTCTCCTCTCCTCTCCTCTCCTCTCCTCTCCTCTCCTCTCCTCTCCTCTCCTCTCCTCTCCTCTCCTCTCCTCTCCTCTCCTCCGTTTTCCTTCCTTGCTCTAAAATAGCAGTACTGGTTTTTGTGCTTAGCATTTCAGATAGTTGAGTAATGCACTAAGCATACTCCAGATATATTCACCTAAGAGGCAATCAGAGTTAGGGGTTATAAACCTCAGGAGAGAATTACAGATTTACAGATATTTGTTTTGGCCACAAAACTTCCCAATTTATCACTTCCACTAGACCTACTTTCCCAAAATACATAGGTAGTTGAAGCCATTGCATTGTTCTAGTTCTTTTCTGCCAGAAGAGTTTTTTAAAAATGCATTATTGAAATGATGGATTGTTAAATCAGTTGAACCTTAGTTCAAATACAAGTGGCCAGTTCCACCTACATGTGTTACAAGAAAAAAATGGAACTTAATAAATTTTTTAAAAATATGAATTTCATCATATGTGACAGAATGTCACTGTGAAAAAGCCACATTGCTTCAAACTACTATTCCTATACCACAAGAAATAGTTTGGTCCTACATTTTCTGCAAATTGCTTATGATAAATTCAAGAGAGTGAGGTCTCTGTGTATCCCAAGTAGAGATGTGTAGCAATACAAAGTTATTACAATTGCAATTATAATAAATTACAGTTTTTCCTTCGGAAATTCATATTTTTTAGATATTTATTAAGTTCCATTTTTTTCTTGTAACACATGTAGGTGGAACTGGCCACTTGTATTTGGAAATTTTCCTACTTCTGGGTTGAAACCTCTGTTAATCTTTATCCCTATCAGCACTTTCAGGATATCAGTTTCTTGCACTGACACATATGTGTTTTCCAAATGTTCTTTGTCACTTTATGTCTCTGAAATTTCTTGGAGATCCAGCTTTCCTGTATTTTCTGCTGTGTGCAGATTTGCATACCATATTACTTGCTCCTGGCATGAAACTTAAAGGGAGGATTAGTTCTGAACTTTTGTAGCAGGTCTTTAACTTTCTTCTCTGCATCTGCTCATGATGAGAGGCTTAAATGTGAAAGACAAAAGGATCAGGCCTCAGGAAAAGGCTGTTAAGACTTGGTTTCATTTTATGAAGCTAATTTAATTCAGGGACCAGAACAACAACTTTAATTTCTTTCCTACCCTTCCCCTCCACTCATCCCCCTCAATCTTATGGCACACTCAACTATTCCTTAAAAAAGCAAAGGACATTGTCTGGATCGAGGTTATATATAAACAGAAATAACAAGGATCTTGGAAAATCTGGAAGTTCTTGACTTGTCAGTACATTATGCTACTTATGTTGTTTTTAAAAATAATTCTTGAAATAGATGCATGCAGTAGTAAACTGAATCAAAACTTTTAAGCATATATTTCCTTGCTGTTTATGCTCTCCCAGGATGTAAATACTTAACAAATTTTCTCTGCTGGCATAATGCTGAAAAATGCCTTGTTTTGGAAATAAATAAAGCTTCTTACATCTCCTCTCTGAGGACATGCCAAGAGAATTGGCGTAGTTTAGCCTGGAGAAGAAAAGGCTCAGGGAGACATTAGAGCACCTTCCAGTACCTAAAGGGGCCTACAGGAAAGATGGAGAGTGACTGTATATCACTGACTGCAGTACTAGAATGAAGAGTAATATTTTTAAGTCGAAAGAGGATAGATTCAGATTAGATAAAAGGAATATATTCTTTGATGTGAAGGCTTGTCCGGAGAGGTTGTGAATATCCCTTCCCTGGAAATGTTGAAGGCCAGGCTGGGTGTAACTTTGAGCAGCCTGTGCTAATGGAAGATATCCTTGCCCATTACAGCGGGCTTCGAAAAACCTGATCTTTAAGGTTATTTCCAACCCAAAGCCTTCCATGACTCTGTGCTTCCAGATGAAAAAGCTTTCAGCACCATTAGTACATCAGAAAGCATCAGCTTTAGGTTTGTTTTCAAGGTAATGCCTCCACTTTAGCAAACTAGGTAATATTAGTGTAATTCTTTCTTCCTGTATTGTGTAACAGTGTGATTCTTTTTTACAACTACTTAATCAGTGAGCAAGACCTGCTGTGTCAGGTGAGGGAGGTTTTTTACATATCTACTATAATATGGAAGCTAAAACAAAGCCCTGAAGAGGCAGAAACACTAAAAAAAAAAAAAAGTTGCACAGCGGATAAGAGGGCTTCAGAAGGTGATAGGAAAATATTAAATATAGTCAGAATTATGTTCCAGTTCTATGAGGTAATTTTTTTCCTACTCACCTTTTTAACTGGCAGCCAATCACAAGTGGTGTTACTTAGGAAGCAGTGCTGGAGACAATATTTTGAACATCTTCATCAGCAACAGATAATAAGTCTGGATATTGAGACAGAGGAAATGTTCTGTTGTGTTTGTAAGTATAACCAAAATTGGGGGAAAAAAACATAAATGGAAGGGCAATGATGCTTTTTAGGGAAACATATGCAGAAGATGCATTTTGAAAAGAACTTCAGAAAGTTCTATAGAAACAAAGTCCTGCACATGGGTAGAATAATTACACGCATCAGTATCGACCAGGGACTGACTGTCTGGATAGCAGCTCTTTGGAAGGGAGCTGGTGGTCACCTTCAGAAGCTGAAGGTGAGCCAGCAATCAAGGCTAACTATGTACTGTGATACATTAGCAAGAATGTAGACACCACGTTGGTTAAAAATATTATTTCCCTCTAAACTAGACACATAAGTCTCCCTCTGAAATACTGCACCTCTGATGCAGCACATGCAGGCAAATGGAAAAATTCCGTTGGATGATCAGCAGGATGGCTAGGAGGCTGCTACATGTGACATGGAACTAGACTTTTTTAGCCTGGAGAAGGGAAAGGACATCCAGCACCAATCTTGCACAACCTAAAGAAAGAGGAGAAGTAAGGCAAAAAGCAGAGCCTAACTCTTCTCAGAGCTGCACAGCAAAAGAGCCTGAGGCACTAGTCACAATTTATATCAAGGGAAAATCTTGCTGGATATAAAGGGAAAATAGTTCTTTCCAATTAGAGCAATTAGACACTAGAATATCATCTGATCCTGCACTTATTCCTTACTGAAGAGACCTTTGGACTAGCTGATCTCCAGAGACTCATGCCAACTTTAATTTATTACTCAATCTGTGTTTTCCATGGTTGCACAAAAGTACTACCCTCTCTCTCATGCCACAAAGTAGAACTAGGTTGTTCTCCTGGAGTAGATGTTATCAGTATGGCTTAGAACACTGTCTTGGGAAATTCACTTCTCATTGCTTGTCTACCTTCCTACTGTGCTCCCCTCAGCCTCATCCTCCCTGAGATTCCTCTTGCTGGTTGCTCTCTCTTTTCTTACCCATTGAGTTCTACTTTTGCCCTTTGCCTTTTACCTCTTGTCTTTTGTCATTACCATACTGGTTAGGTCATGGTTAGCTGAACTATTTCACAAGCAATGTGAAAGCAATATCATCTCAGTGGCAAAGAGGGGTAGTTCATGTTGCCTACTGATCCAGGCTCTTTGGCCTGCAGAGTCTGTATCTTGTATCATTGACTTGTTGCTGAGGTGAAGGTTGGTATGCACAGACCTGTGCTGCCTCAAGAAATGCAGTCAAACACAATTTGAGTAGGGCTTATAAACAGAGAAGTCTCTGAAGAAAGGTGTGTGGTGCTTTGTTAAACAGTCAGGATTATCTATGCTCTGTTTTGGATTAATTGCTCAACTTTAATGTATGCTTTCATCTCATGCCTTTTTGTATCTTCCCCCACCTCATTGCAATAGGCTATTAACTATGTTCCTGTGTATTACCTTTCTTTCAATAACAAAAGACATTTTATATCCCCAGATGAATTTTTAATAAGTCAATAATTAATGAAACTCTTTTAATAATTCTTAAAGAAATAAAGGCCAAATTTCTTCCTGTCCTCAGTCTTTAGATTTTCATGTTAAAATGAATGATAGAGATTTTTATTATATTGACCTTTACATGCTTGATAAAAAAAAAATCTTTTCTGTCTTACAAATGAAGATAAGTATTTCAGGTTAGTGTGAGTGCAAGCTGAAATACAGAATAGCTCTCAACAACATGTTGCATTCAGAGCTGCCGAAGTACATCTGCACCCACATGCCTTAACTAATTGCTGCATGAGTTAGAAATCATTCCTTCTAAGGCATGTTCAGACAAAAAAATTGAAATGTTTAGTCTGTGCCAACTTTGCTAAGTACTTGTTCCACAAAAAGACTTTACTGTGCTGTGTTCTAAAGTCCTGCTGTCTGGAGAATTCTTACACTGTGTTGCAGGAATTCTTCTGTGCAGTAAATATTGTTGGTGCTAATGTAGAAGAATCACTTCCAGCACTCACTTTTGGGGGTAAATTTTGTCAGACAATATGTTGTTCAGTATATAAGGAATGGAGTACCTTTATATAACGGAGTACCTTCTTTAACATTGGATTATTCATATTTCTACAATGGGCAGTCTATACACAGGAGTCCAGTGATGTCTTTAATGACGTAAGGAATTTTCAGGAGCCTGCACAGGCCTAGCAGATACAACACAGGGCAATTGGAAAACTGGCACCATCCCTGGCTAGCTTGCATTCCATGGGAAATCTAACATGCACAGTGCCCATTTTCATACATGTAGTACAGCTCCAGAGATTGTAGAGAAAGCAGTAATAGCTTTAGAGCTGTTGCACAGATGATCACACAAGACACCGATTTCTCTATTTATTGGAATTAAAAACAAGGTGAAAGACTTGTAAGACTGCATGTTCCGTAATGGGTGGCACCTTATAAATTTTTAGAATTTAAAAATTTGATCTGGAGACATATAATGTAATTTATTTTCTTTGGGAATAGTCATGGCTATGAATGTGTTTGACATTTTACCCTATGAAAGGTCTAAAATCTATTTCAAAATTGCTTTTGAATATTCCAAATTAAGGCTGCTGAGGCTGATTGTGCAGCTTTATCTCCATTGTATTTTGTTGTTGAATAGAAAATATATCAATCTGAAATATACTTTTTATTAATATATTGACACTTAAATTTAATATTCCAGTGAATATTCATGACAAGTATTTCAATTTCACCCATAGCTACTGGAAAGTTAGCAAAACAGAATGAAAAAAAAAAAAAAAAAAAAGAAAAAACTCAGTGATTTAATTTAAGAGCTCAAATGACTATTTGCAGGGATTATTTTTTTCTTGCTTGCATTAGTTACTTGTCTCCTCAGCCAGCTATATGATTTAACAGGTTGTCTATATACATGCTTTAACACTATGCTTCTTAAAATATTGGAAAACTAAGGAAAAATCATGGTTTTGAATGTCATAAGGGTAATCCCAACAGTAGGACAACAGCTCAGTTGCATATGAAAAATAAACACAAGCATTTCCATCACTAAGCAGGTATAGGAAAGTACATATTATTGTATTAAATGATAACTTTTGAGCATTTTAGGGAGCAAAGCCTTACATATTACTAACTTCTGTTTTATTTTTATTCATTGCTTTGCCTTTACTGGAGACTCACATATACTGCTGATTTTCCAACACTGAAATTATCCCAGCAGGTTGGCCTAATTCTGCAGTGATAGTCTAGAGCTTAAGCAGTTTGTTTGATTCATTACAAAGAAAGGGGTAATTTGCACTTCCATGTGATTAGAAGAAATTAATCTTTTATGTCTTACCTTTTTGTGTGCAGCCTGCAGCTGCCAACAACAATCTCCATTTCAAAACGCAGAACCAATAATGCTGGTTAAATCTGATTCAAAAACCATTGAGTTTGTATTTTAATTAACAGTTTAAAGGAATAAATGATTGTCTGCTTCTAGAAGCTGAACAGTTCCTCTCCTCAGAATGTAGCCTGTAGTATAAAGCAGCAGCCAACTTAATAAAAGAGGAAGTAGCATTTGCACTAGCCAAATAGTTTGTCTGTTACAACACAGCAATTACAGTTTAGGTCCCATCAAGTTATGTGTCATTCAAAAATACCAGACCACATCTCAGCCTTTGATATCTGGAAATATGTACATATATTTGCAGGAAGAATGTATTTTTATGGTTCTTATTACCTTAAGTAAAGAAAAAGATGAAACGTGAAATAATAAAAAGGAGTTTGGATTTTTCTGATCTTTCTTTACACTGTAAAAAAAAAGGATGAGCCAGCACACAAGGCACAGTCTTTTTAAAAATAAAATGAGATGGAAAGATAAATAAATTCTTTTCAGGAAAAAAACTGTAATACTTTCATGTCCTAAAAAAATAAGTTACTGGAAATGAAATAGCCTTTACACTGAAATTTTAAGGGAGTATATTGCTATTATGGAAAGTTTTCAACAGAAGTCAATAAATACCAGAAGGAGTTATCTTTCTTGCAACAACGTCTGTCAAGTTCTCAGTGGCAAGATGTACACTGCGTTGTCTTCCTGCCCTGAAGCTCTCCACCTGTGGCAGAAAATGGTGCCAGCTTCTCCTGTTGCACTGGTACAACTGAGATTTGCCCTGGGAGAACAAATAAAACATGGCTCTCTGGTTGTGTCTTATGTTGTGTTCTTGTCACTCCCAGATGTAGAGGTTTTATATTCTATCTCATCATCAAGAATCACAAGAAAACAGATGACAAAAAGGAGGGAAGAACCACATAGTCAGGTGGAGCAAAAATCTATTATACATCTGTAGTCTTGTCAGTTTTAATACTTAGGATGATAGACACTCATCATTTCTCAGTGTATCATTATTCTGTAACTTTTTCTATCTGTGCCTTTCAAGCCTCTATACTTCAGTCCTGGCTCTCTACCAAGAAAGATATTATTCAGCTGCACTGATCTACTAATCTGAAGTGTAAAAGCATCACAAATACATCATTTGACAGCAGCTAAGTCCACTTACTCTGCTGACAGTTATTAGACTCAGTTCTTGCAGTAGAGGAGGTTTTTAATTATTCCTTATGTCTTCCTTAGAATACCCATTCTAAGTTTACTATAACTTCCAAAAAGCCAAAAACAAGTCTGAACTTTATTATTAAATGATGTATACTATTTCAAAGGAAAGTGGATTTTACATAAAGTTTCTTCATTCACTGGAATATTTATTTTGTTAATTATGAAATTACACACAAAGCAATATTCAAACTAATCCATTTACCAAGAAATGGTAATGGAAAATAATACAAATAGAATTACATCACTGCTGACAGTGGAAATGGAAACATAATTGAAAAAATATAATCTATCTGAATCACAGAATGCAAAAACATGGATAATGGGATTGCTCAAACAAAATGGCATTCTTGGCATAATGCCTTTTGATATCATGATTAAGACTTCACTTGAAACATAAGAAAAGAGTGAACAATGGCTTCTGATATAATTCTGTAGGGCCATTAAACTTGCCTTTCATTCTTCAGACCAAATGTAGAACTTTAATTTGATGGAAATCATGATCACAGAAAGTGATCAGTGATGGATGGGAGTGTTCCGGTTTGGGCCAGCTTGCTGACCAAAACCACAACTGTCTTTGTCTGAATCTGATGTTTTCTGTACTAAGTGCACTTGTAAATACCATAGTAAGAAAGGTAGAAAAGAAGAATATAAGAGTTGGGAGCAGTAATTGTTTTTTCTTATTGCTTCATTCCTACAAGTTGAACTGTATTATATGGGCATTTCAGGAAAAAGGTATACACTCCACAGATTACTAATTTCTCTGGAATTGGAGAATAACTTCAGTGAGTTTTCACTCCAGAGTGAGGCAAAATGTTGCCTAAATTTCTGGCGTACTAGTGTTTAAATTTTCTTAGCAGGAAGATTTCAGTCATTCAGCAGTATGGCATTAATATGTTTTATTTAAATACAGTACTTACTGCAGCCACATATTGAGGAAGACTGACTCAGATACCCTTTTGCATTTAGGATCAGCATCAAGCAAATGAAGGAGTGGATTACTACACCTGGGACTGGTAACCCAGGCATTTCAAAACTCTACAAACAAACTGAAAAAGAAGTAGAAAAATAGGATATATGGCTGCAAAGACTATAGCTGCAATAGCATAAACAGAATGCTTCAAATTATAGGGTTTTTTTTAAATCTCAGTAGAATATCATAACCACCTCTAAGAAATACTAACTTCTAGAGTTCATTGTATGAACTTCCAGACATACCATAATATGATATGTCCTACACCAGAATTTGAAATTATTTGCATGTTTCAGACAACTGTGACACAAAAGCAAGAATGTTGGGCTGATACAAATGTCATGAATATGCAGAACTTGCTCCTCAAAGACTTTTGCTTGAAGCTGGTAATAGCTGAATTTCAAGGAACTATAAAATTGACTAGTTTCTTGTTTTAGACTGTGAACTGAACAAGTGTGTGTTGTTCCAACCTGTATAGTGTTGATAGTGTTTCTCACTCTCTCCGGGTTTTCTCCTGAGATATTATTTCTGTTGAAACTTTTAAATATTATTTTATTTTAATACAAAACAGCAAAAAGTCTCACTAATCAGTCTTTTTTTTTAGGTATGTCAAAACCTCGAAGACTATACTTAAGACTTTTCTGCTAAGGACTTTCAGCTATAAGAGAATTATAATTCACTTTGAACTACACTTTAGCCATAGGACACACTAATGATTTTTGTTCCATTTCTTGAGCACTGTCCATATTTCAATGCTGTCTTTGTGATTCTTTTTTCACCTTAAAATGTCCTTCTTTTTTAAAAGAGAAAAGTCTCAGGCTTTCTTTGTGGTCCCTTTTTTCAGGAATAAATATTATTCCTTTAGCATATTTTTTTAGTATTATTTTTATAGCTTCCTACTTTTTAAGACTGCAGTAAAGATATATTTATTTCTGCTGTTTTAAAAGTCCACCTAGGAGTTTTTCTGTGACAAATAAAGCCAAACAAAGGAGGATTCTAATATTTATATTCATTGCACTTTGAAGTACTGTCATATTAGCTTATATTTTCCCTTCTGTTCTTTTGTTCTAATGAAGTTTTTCACTTGTTCCTTTCCATGGTGTTTTATATGCCAATAGCAGACAAAGTAATGGAAATAAACTTTGGTCATAATGAAAGTTATGAAAAAATCTGCCAATGAAAAGGAAAAATTTCACAAAAAGTGGGACGTTTCAAAAACTTAGGGAGGAGAAGGTTAAAAATTTACTGACCAAATATTGAGGTAAGCTGCACTATAAAACCAATGGGAAAAGAAGGCCCTTCAAAAGTGGATGAAAGGAATTTGACAAACTGCATGGTGCTGAGCCAGATGTTTTTAACAGGAACACAATACAGTATAACAGCTAGTCAAATAAAAAAGATTCGTTTAAAGAAAATGCAGTTTGTTCTTCTGTTCTTCTTCTTGGAACAGCTCCACTTTATATAAAATATTGAATATTCATTGAAGCAGAGAAAAGTAGTGAGAGGAGGAACTGTACCACCCAGCAGTTAAGAGTACACATTTGGGAAGAATGAGGCTCAAATCTCTTCTCCAAAAAGCATTCAATTATTTATACAATTAAGACTCCATGGGATAAATTCAGTCACAACTTGTCAGATCAGTTTAGATGTTAGAACAGTCACTGGGGAAATGGGACCAGACAGTCATGGCAGAATATAATGCATACCAATGACTTAAAACTGGGTCTTTTGCATCCCAAATAAGATCCCAAATAATTAGGCTTCTCTGAACTACTTTGTACCTCTAGTAAGGACTTTCTTATGCATCTTTCATATTGTTTTCAAGTATCTTGGTTTTACTCTGATATGGAATAGGAAAATAATACTGTCTAGAGCATTTTTGCAGCAAAGAAAAAATGAGCTTTTCCTTAGCCACCTATGTGCTACTAGAGTGTGTTTCTTTCAGACCCCACCCCCTGCCTGGCCCACTTTATTCAGGAAATTCATTGGCCATGAGAAATTTTTCCAATGGATCATGAATCATAATGATGCATAGGCATCACTGGTCAAAATATGTCTATATACTCCTAATCCACTTAAGTATGAAGGCTGATAACATTTGAGTATAGTTCTTAGGTAGGCTGCTGCTTTCAAAGTGATAGAAATATATAGGAATTGGTCTCCTGAGGAAAAAAAAAAAAAGGTAAAAACACAGGAACAGCCTGTAACAGTGAAGTATTACAAATCAACCTGTTTTCATTTCTGTTAAAACCATCTTATTTCTCACTGGTTAATGTGGAGAAGATTACAGTTTTTAATGCCAAAGAAAAGTTAAGGGAACACCCTTTGTATTTGCTATTGTACTAGCTTCATCTGTTAATACTGGGAAAATATTAAAAAAATAAGACATGCCCTAACCAGTGGTAAACAAAAGGGACCTCCTTAGAACAGGTGGCTGTTGCTGTGTGGGAATGTGACTGGAGCATGAAGTGAGGCAATGTGATTTTGGAAGAGTGGATTAATATAATGCATATCAATAATCAGTGTTTTTTTTTCCGTTTACTAGATGCATTTTCAATCAATCCATCCTCATGGTTGCCAGTAAAATGGATATCATGTGGCTTTGTACATTTTTAGGGAAAGTTGCTTCTGTACTAGTGTTCCCCTGAGAAATTCCATCAGGAAGACAATGTCATGGTAGTAAAAGTAACAAAAAGGAATTACTACATTGAAAATACATAAATAATTTTGACTTTCTGTACTTTAGATAAACACAGAAAAATTTCCTGATTTCAGGTAATTTTTGCAATTTGTTGTAAAGCATTCTGCTCATTGTTAATTCTGATCCCTTCCTCCAAAGTCACTCAAGTGTTTATCAGCCCCATCCCCATTCTCATGCTGAATCCAGACAAAAACACCTGTCCTAGGGTGACGGTATGGTGCTTGTATCCCAATCATGTGTTCTGTTTATGCTTGATATTATGTTCTGTGCCTTCAGGACTGGCTCTGGAAAGTGAAGGTTTGTTTTGTCTTGTTATCAGCTGGCTCACCTTCCCCCACGGTCTGTGTCTAGGAGAGGCAAGGTTTGCTTGCTTGCTTGCTTCGCTTTGCTCTCACTTCTGTTTTTTTTTGGTTTTTTTTTTTTTTTTTTTTGCTTTTGCCCTTGCTTTTGCTTTTGCTTATTAGTTAGTTTAGCTAGGCAGTCCAATTTCTTTCCCTGGACTGTTTTCTTTCCCTTTCCTAATACCATTCAAACCTGCTCCAGACTGGGACCTGGGAAACACCAAGAAACACTGAGAGCCTGCATTTTTTGATCTGCAGCAGCCATCCCCAGCGCCAGAGACCAATAACTGGGTGACCACTCCCAGGAGAGTCTTTCTGAATTTGTCACCTCTTTAGAGCGGTGAAAGAGTTTTTGTCATCTGGTGTTGTTCATTTTTTGTGCTGGGGAGTGCTTTGCCTGTTAAATAAACAGGTTTTTTCCACTGCTCTCTGGGAAATTCTTCCTGAACCGGGTGGGGGGAGGGGCAGTGGGGGTTTGCTTTCTGGGGGCTCCTTCCGGGGGTTTTCTCCCAAATTTGCCCGAAACCAGGACAACACCATAACACAAGTTTTGTAGCATGTATGATGTTGATAAAAAGCAACCCTAAGATTTTTATAGAGGATTATTAATTTTCCAATTATTGTACAACACTGAAAAAATTACGTTTTGAGATAAAAGAATAAAACAAGAGTGAACAGAAAATTTTATATTATGTCTCTTAGTTCAATGTTTTGACATCTGGCTTCACTATACCAATTGCCACATGCAATACTGAATGGCATCCAAAATCTTTTATGTGGCACTAGGTATAATTTTTGTAATTTCATCATAGAAGGTGTATCATCAATACAAAAACAAATTCCAAATTCCAAAGAGATTTTCATTAATATCAGTTGCCTTTTAGGGATAGAAAGAAGTCCATAGCTGTGTCTTCTCTAATGACACACAGAGTAACTACATATGTGAGGACTGAAGCAGAAGGCATATAATGTACCATTATTTCACAGAATCACAGAATTGCTAGGATTGAAATGGACTTCTTTAAATCATGTAATCCAACGCTCCTGCCAAACTCAACATATCCAGTTGAGTTTTGAATGTCTCCAGGGAAGGAGACCCTGTGACTTTCCTGGACAGCCTGGTCCAGTGACACACTCAATGGAAAGGAGTTCTTCCCTGTGTTGTGCTGGAACTTTTTCTATTTTAATTCATGGCTGTTGCTCCTTGTTTTGTCACTGAAAAGAGTCTGGCACTATCCTCTTGGCACCTGCCTTTGAGAAAATTATACACATTAACAAGCCTCCCAGCTTGCTGTTCTCAAGATGAAACAGACACATGTCCCTTGATCTCTCCTCATAAGGGATACTCCAGACCCCCTCATCATCTTTGTGACCCTTTGCTGGACCATCTTTAGTATCTCCTTGTTTTTCTTGAATTGTGGAGACTAGAACTGGACACAACAGTCCAGATGTAGCCTCACCAGAGCTCAGTAGAGAGGGGGTAGGCCACACTCTTCCTGATACACCCCAGGATCCCATTGGCTTCATCACTGCCCATTCATCTAACCCACACATCCTCAGCTTACCTATAAGGATGTTACGGGGGACAGTATCAAACAGCCTCACTGAAGTCAAGGTAGACAACATCCACTGCTCTCCCATCATCAGCCCATCTTACCCTGCTATCATAAATTGAAATTTATGATAGTGAAATTGGTCAAGCATTACTCTTAGGGAGTAATCATGCTGACTACTCCTGATGACTTTTTTTTCTTCTATGTGCTTGGTGACAACCTCCAGAATGATTTGTTCTGTAACCTTTCCAGGGATGGAGGTGAGACTGACTGGTCAGTAGTATCCTTCTTGCCCTTTTTCAAGATGGGAGTGACATCTTGACTTCCTCCACTCCTCTTCAGTTCTCCATGATTTTTCAAAGGCGATGGAGAGCTGCAGCGCAACATCTGCCAGCTCCCTCAATACCCATGGGTGTATCCTATCAGAACCCATGGGTGTTCAGTCTCCTCAGCTGATATTTCACCCAGCCCTCCACAACCAAGGGGAAATCTTCCCTTCTCCAGCCTCCCTCTCTTACCTCCAGGATCTAGGTTTCCCAAGGAAACAGCAGTAAAAACTGAGCAAAGAAGGCATCCAGCAATTCTGCCTTCTCTGTGTCTTCCTTCACCATGACATCCATCTGATTCAGCACCACATTTTCCACAGTATTCCTTTTGCTGCTGATGTACCTTTAGAAACCCTTCTTGTCCTTGATATCCCTCACCAGACTCAATTCCAAGTGTGCCTTGGCCTTTCTTCTTGCATCCTTGCATCCTCTGAAGATGTTTCTACAGTCCTCCCATGAAGCTGGTCCCTTTTTTCCCATCCCATAGATTTATTTCTTCTGTTTCAGATTTACATGCTCGTCTATACAAGTCTCCTGCCCTCTTTGTATGATATCTTGCTCACTGTCTTGAGCTTGGAAGAAGGGATGCTTGAATATTTACCAGCTCTCTTGAACTCCCTTATCTTCTAGAGTCCTAAATGATGGAATTCCTCTAAATGTGTCTTTGAAGAGGTTGAAGTTTTCTGGGAGTTTGGAGTTCTAGTCCTGCTTACTGCTTTGCTTCCTCCCAAGTTCCTGCTTTGCAGGCTCCCAAGTCCATTGTCTCATGGTCTCTGCAGCCAAGGCTGCTCCTAGTTCATATCTTCAACCAGTCCCTCCTGGTTTGTTGGTACAAGGTCCCGCAACACACCCTGTTGGCTCTTCCAACACTTGTATCAGGAAATTATCCTCAGTGATCTGAAGAATCTGAAGAATTTGCTTTCAGTAGTCCCATTTCTAATATATTTGTGAAACTTTTAATTTTTATTTTTAACATGTCCTTATAGATGAAAGTTTGATTATCTGCGTTTTGCATTTTTATGCAAACACATGCTTTGGTTCTGATGGCTACCTTCCAATTTTAAGTTCTTTTCAATTTTAAAATAATACAAAATTACCTGGTAGGTCCTGTGGACTTAAGTATGGGCTTAAGAGTGCCATAAGACACTCTCAGTACATACCCTATCTTTTTTTGTTTGGGGAGGTATCACATTTTGCTGCTGTATTTATTCCTAGATTTCAGCTAGTGCTCCTTGAATCCAAATTGTCAAGAGATACTACCTACCAATTTCCAGAGTTTATTTACTGAAATCTACTTTTCTGTAGGACACTATCCCTCTTCTGATGTTATCATTCCTTAGAATGACACTTAATTTCTCATTAAATTCATGCAAGTTATCTTCCACCTTCAGATATTACTCAACTATTGTTTATTCTTTAATACTTTCCCTTCATTTCATCCATATATTTCTTAGGAAGTTTGTCTAAGAAGGTGTTTTGTGGAGTTGTGTTTTTAGGTTTAGGTTTTAGGTATGTATGTTCAAAATGGTTTATCCCTCTGTACCCCCCTTGTGCCTTTTTGGTTCACCCCAGGTTTTCCCATCAGCACCTGTGTGTCCATCAATCCCAAAAACCCTGACTCATGCCCCTGACCCCTCCCAGGTGACTTGTCCATCCTTCCCCTCTGTCTGGAGGATTCTGCCGGGGTTGCTGGGTGACTGGACAATGTCCCTGGGGAGGGACCCTCCATTGTCCCTCCCCTCCTCCCTGCTCAGTGCATACCCCGGGTGTCCTTCCCTTGGAGGGCCACGCCCATGTCTTCTCCCATTGGCTGATCGGGTTTCCCCACCCACCCTATATCAGGGCCTGCTGGAGGACCAGAGCTCTCTTTCTTCTGGGACCTGAGTGCTGTTGGGCTCTGGGGCTCTCCTCGGAGTCACAATAAATCTTGGACCTATCCCCAGAAGAGTGTCACCGCCTTCCTTGCTGGTGGGATCAGCAATGTCCTCGGACCCACTCTAAAGCCCTGCAGAGAGGGTTCAGCAGGGAGTGCCTCTCACTGCCCTATCGCCCTGTGGAGCTAGCCAGGGCTGGCAAGAGATCTGCTCTTGCGAGGTGGGGACGAGACGCGACAGTATTTGAGTTGCCAGTAGTTAAATTGATGTATCACCAGACTTATTCTGATTTATTCGGATAACTAGAGCTAGAACCCTTTTATGGCATTGCACTTCTTTCTGCACACTTTTCCTTACTGTTCAACCTGTTCTTGATGCTCAGAATAAGTATTTTTGCTGAAATTATATTCTTGAATTTCCACTTCTGATCTTCATTAATAATTTGTACTCTGATACCACTACTTCTATCAGAGTTTGTTCTACCACATTTCTTTGATGTCAGTGCTGTCCTAGCTTTGGCTGCATGCTCAGTTTATCCCTGCGTCTCTTTTATTTCTTTACTTTTGACATCAGAATATGATCCAGTAAGTTTTATTCTTTTCTCCCATATGGTCTTCTTGCTGCTTTGTGTTTTCCTCTAGGAGAGAAATCTCTCACTATTACTATATTTTTATTTCTAGTAATATTTTATTACCTATCTCTTTCAAATTTTAAACCTGTCCTTTTTAGGACTGAGAATCTGTACCTGGAAATTTCTCTCCCTTGCTTTGGGAGCTGGACTCAAATTTTTGCTACTTTTTGCTAGTTTTTAGTTTCTTGGATCTTATTTTTCAAGTAGGTTAAAGCTTTAGAATTGACTCTGATGAAAAACATAGCTTATTTTCAAAATACATTTGTATCTGCCTGACCTTTACCCACATTTTTATTTCTAGCTTTATTACTGCAACCAAGTCTCCAGCACATTGGAGTCACCCTGACCTGCTGTTGGTCACCTCTAGCATATCCTTAGTGCTCACATTGAAAACACAGCTAACAGTAAGCGAGCTGGATTGACTAGAGTAACACTGCCTGCTCTCCAAGAGACAAAATCAGCAGGCAGATTGCTGTACCAAGGGACTTCTAACCCATTTCACCCTTTGTCTCTTTTGGGATTGTGGGTGTAGCTTCACAGATGCAGCAGCACATCATTTCTCCACATTGATTGTCATGAATTACTATTGGTTTTTACAATAACAATAAATAATACTTGAATCCAATAACAGTAGGACTTGGATAGGAAGTGATCATTGCTTGCTGACTAGGATGGTTGGAATAATTTTAGCATTTCATCAATTCACACTTACCTTTTCTTTAGTTTATTATACAATAAAAGTGGACAAAAGTATATTCTCAAAAAGTCCTCTTTTTCACACAATAGCAAAAGTTTAGAAGGTATTGTGTAGATTTTTGCTGAACATAACTATTTTTATTCTAAAAATTGTGCACTGCTTTAACAATGTATAACTTTTTTCACTTTTCCAACATGTATCTCCCAGACTTTCTTTTTCTTCAGTGAATCAAGATGTATGTTTCCAGTACATGTAGTAAAGAAACTGAATTTCTTTTTAAGACTTTGTTAATGTTATATACAGCATGAAGTAGTATTTTTTGAGGTTTGGTCCAGCATTTTACCAAATAGAACTTGTTAATTCTTTAAATATTCATTTTCTGGAGAGACTGTTGTGCCTGAGGAAATCATAAAGTAGAGTACAAGTGAGTTTTATTGGTCTCCACAGTTTTCAATGTGAGATTTTTTCAGAAAATTTTAGATGTTTTAAAGATCTGAGCATCACAAAAGGCCATGGGGGAAAGACAGCACTATTCCCACATAGCAGTGCAGGAAAAAAAGTGACATGTATGCATTATGTAAAGGTATTATGTATCAATCTCCCTGAGGTAATGCTGAAATACTCAGGAAAAAAGGTCTGACTCACCAGAGCTTGATGATTTAGTCAAGCACAGGGAGGAAATTGGTTGCCTCACCAGAAATACAGGAGTCCATAGGGCTCTAGTCATAATTCTGTCTAGAGGTATCAATACAGAGTGCACTGCTGTGCTAAGGAACTCGTTTTTGCAGTGTCCATGCCCAACAAAGCAAGTGTTGAAAAGAAATTTCAGGTCAAGCAGCAGATTTTTGCTTTAACCAAGCCACAGGTATTGGCACTACTGCAAATAACAGCTTTTTTTTACCTTGTTGGGATGAGAATTTTGTTTCTTTCTGAGGGGCTTTTAAACAAAATGGTTAAAACCTGCCTTGTATATGGTGAAGAGGAAAAAAGGACAAAGATTTCTATTTGCGGTTTAAACTCCCTTTTATGACTTTACATCTAAAGTGTGCGTCTAAAAACTATGGGATTCAAGTCCAGCAGCTGATAAAACCTTTCCTAAATCTATTCTTCAGAACAGAAAAATAATAAAATATTTCAATATTTTCATGTGTTGGATAAGAAGACAAAGTATTTAGCTGAAAACCATCATTTAAAAAATTTGTAGAAATTTAAGTAAAATAATGATAACATAATAAACTCACTTAAATATGTGTGAGACCAATCTGGAAGCCAAACTTCAGGTCTTATGGAAGATATTGAAATAAATAGTTACATTTTCTTACAGTAATATCCACTGCAAAAGAAAAATTTATGTAAAAATATGACTACTTCTTAGGATATGCTTTGCATATCACTGATTCAGTATGGTAAAGTTTAAGCCAGGCTGTCTGTACTTGGTTCTGCTGCCTAAGTGTTCAGTTCCTAAGCTTCTGCTGAAAAGAGGACTTCTATCCACACTGTTTGCTAGCTGGAGCTACCACACCACACCAAAACCCTGATGAAAGGCTAGGGCTCTTGTTATCTTTTGCAAATGCAAATTCATCCAGCTAAGCACTCCCAAAGAAGGCTGAGATTTTGGGAACATACTGATGTTTAGGGTTATTCTACTCAACTACCCAGTGTTTGGACTACTCTGATGATTACAAAAGGCTGAGCTTTGAATCTCTACCTTGTCTGATAAGTGGCAGAGACTTAAATCCAGGTTTCATCATGCAATAATCTGCAGGTTGTTGTCGATGAGATGATCTTTCTTCATGTTATCTTTGGCGATATTCTACATCTCAGATTCTATAAATAATTAAGTATTCAGTGAAGCAGAGGGTGGAATCTCTTGTTCCCACCTGTGCCCTGACCACTGAGTCTGAAAGTCCTTTTCTCCTTCTCTTTGTCTCAATGAATATTTAATTATTATCCCAACTGGAGTAATGCCAAGAGATTAAGTGCCAAATAGTCTGGTGAGTGAGACACACTCCTAATATATTTTTCTGTCTCTTTCACTCAGTAGCATGGAAAACAAACTTCTGGCCTGCCAAAGGATTGCCTGGTGGTGGTGTAGGTCCCTCCATGTCTTTATGTTGCTTAAACTTGAATATTTGGTCCCTGGGAGGAGTCTCACTGGAGTCAAAATAAAGCACATCTGTAAATGTGTTGAGATCCCAACTGATATTTTAATTAGTAACGTAAAAATACAAGTGGATATTATTCAGGTTCAGATTGTAGCTATTTTGCTTATAAATAAACAAGAACATGTATAAAGGATCTTCAGAGGCATGACAAAAGATTCATAGAAAGACACTAAACAAAGGTGAAAATGAAGGCTGATACTGTAGAAAGTTGATAGGAATGACAGCTGGAAGATTAATGTAGCCTATATCTGTTTAAGAGAAAAGATGATGTTGAAAATCAATAGCTTTGAAAAGCACAGGCAAATAATGAGGGAGAGCAAGCAAAAGGGAATATTTAAGGTTATAGCAAGGTCTCTAGAGTTTCAGTCCTTTTTTACCTAGTGATGATGTTATTGTTTATTGTTTTGGGGGCTTGGTTTTCTTCTGGTTTTGGCAGATACTCATTTCTACAAGGCAAAATACTAATTTCTACCTTCAAATGCAGAATTTTGTGGAGAGCTGACACTATCCTGGATTAGTGATTTATAGATACACCCTTATATTATCAGACTGTGTGTATAAATGCATTTTTACATGATAGCAAAGAGCAGTACAAACCTGTCATTGAGTGTCATTATGCAGATAGAAAGGGAAGCAGTTAATGAATGAGATCTCCTGTTAATGTCATCTCAATTCAAGACCTGGCAAGGAAAAATTATTCTTGAGTGGATTGAAAATAGCTAAGGAAAACTAAAAGAATGAAAAATAGTTATCTGATGATGTTTTTTAACCAATATGGCTGACTATTATGACCTGAAAAATTGTTGGCACACCTAAATCAGATTAGCCAACACATATAAATTACCAAAGTTTCCAAATATGCCTTTGTCCAAATGATTTTACCATGCCTGGTCCTGACTTTAATATTGAAATGTCCTTTGCTGCCCTATTGTTTCAGTTCTTATTGTTTATTTTTAGCTACATTTAACTAACTATTTTTAGGTTTTGCTTGTTTGCAGTTACCTAGGCAATAATGTACATTGACTAAATTTGTGCCTGTACCTGAGATCTCATGTTACCATGAAAGTATTTAATTGAGAATGCTAACATCGAAGAAAAAACACATGAAAAATGGATGTGTTGACACTTAGGTATCCACCCAGGCCCATTATCTTCTGTTCTCCCTAAGGTGTGGGAGCTTAGTTGAGGTGATGGTGAGCATAACAGCAGTCACCCTGATGGATTTGCAGGCAGAGTGATCTTAGCAATAGATTGCTGTGAACAAAAGTTCTACTTCTCCAAAATTTACATTTGGAAGCAATGTGCCAGTTGTATTATGAGGAGCTGGATAAGCCTCATCAGCAGCAAATCTACTTAAGGCAGCTAAACCCCCAGCAAACCAGAACTGCATTCAGGTCTTCCTGCCTTCTTAGCATAAGTGAAGAGGACTGCACAAATCACAGTGGACTTGAATTGTGGTTCTGTCCTGTAACTTCTCTCCCAAGGGGATTGTGCACAGGCAGTGCAGAGTCTGGATGGCTCCTGTCACCACAGAAATGAATATCAAAAGGAACCTGTCATTCCTCTCTACAGCATGTATTTAAAATAATGAGAATAGCAATAAAAGTAGGTGTTGACACTAATTATATCTGAAAACTTGTAAAGCAAGATATTCTGCACATGGAGATGACAAGATGAAAGATTTGCTTGTCCGAGATAACTTTGTTTTCCTGGTATCTCTTTTTTCTTTTAGGCTGTGTTACCCCTCTCAAAGATGAGGGAGGAACTAAGAACTCTAAACAAAGAAATTATGTGGAAAAAAGTCCACTTTTCTTTGTATTTAGTTTGAAGTTTTCTATTCCTAAACATAAATTCTAAGCGTACAGTATTTCAATGAAAATAGGAATAAACTGATGTATTATTGCACAGAGAAAAGATATGTCTAGCTGTCTTGCATTATGGAGTGTGATAATGACGAGATGTTTTGCAAAAAACTTGTCTGTGTGTATTAAATTTCTACTATGTATTCTCCAGGATATTGTCCACAGCTGATATAGAAAAGTAGTCAACTGTTGTTTAGTGCAAGTATGGACACATTCATATGATGCTTAGATCTGCATTGATTGTTCAGAAACTGTAATGGAGGTACAGATATGAACAACACAATACCTGTGGTAAATATTTTGGTCTTATCTTCCTTTTCTAAACCAGTTAAAATGTACTCATAAATGTGCAATGTTAAATTTTCTAACTTCGACAGGGCCTGATGCTACCTGGCATCTACCAGCTATACAGTGAAAAATTATGTCTTTGTCTACCATACATCTGATGGGACTGATCACACAAATTAGAATCAGTTAAACTCTTCTGTGCGGTGGGCTTTCAAATTAAAGCCCATTTAGCATCACCAGCTACAGGTTTTCACTCTAGAAAACCTCTTTGTGTAAGCTTCCTTAGTGTGATAATTAAATATAGTCTTCTGCTTCGTTCTGTTTTTTTATGAAGTAGGATGCAGGATATCGACCTAAATGCATAGAAATGCTTTTTTCTAACATCTGTATTTTTGCATAGGAAATTCATTATGTGGACTAATTAGTTAGAATTTAGTAGTACATTTTAAGAGAAAATACTTTCTTTAACACTTTCAATTAGAGACCTGTTCACTCTGAAGTTTAAACATGTCTCTGGTGGAAAATATCAGTTTGGATGACTCACTCTTTTCCCTTCCAATAGTGACTAAAATATATAGCATTAAAGTACTTGAATTGCCTTAGGGTTTAAGTCTTCTGCTCACTGAAGTTTTCCAAATTAAAGTGTAGTGTAATCTATCTTATTTTATGGAATCATAGTACACTGGATTTCTAGTTATTTCAACAAGTACACAAGTCTTGACAGATAGAAATAATGTTGGTTTTACATCAGAGCATTTCATTTATCTACACTTAAATCTCACTGGATTTGTGAACTTATTTATGTAGATATCTCCTATCAGTAAAGTCAAAGCAGAGAAGACTGGATATCCTGAGCCTAGGGCTATGAAATCAGTCTTTCTCCTTTATTTAATTACCACTGCCTAATCTACATTGAAAGTTAGACAGATGTTAAAATAAGATATTAGAAAGACAATGTTGTATTTTAAAAGTAGACATCCATTTTAAGACTTCTATGAAATTCTGCTTTGGTGTGTTTCCCATGCAGCCCTATTGACTATTAAATGTGAATAGTAATGACTCCACAGTAGTTGGGTCTTTAACCATAAGTAATAGTCCTGGAAGTATATTTCTGGAATTGCAGTTAAACATAGAATGGACTCTTTGTCCAGAAAGACAAACCTCACATTTACATAGATGACAGATGACAAACCACCTACTTCCCAAGTACTTCATAACAAATTGAAGGTATCATGCAAGCCTGCTGCACTAAATTGCTGCCATGCATTTGTGTATCCAGTGCATATCTGCTGTCCTACCACTGAGAAACAGCCTGACCTCATAAATGCAAAATCCAGCTGTTAACTCTAGATGTGTGCTTTATGTAGGAGTCATGTCTGTGGCTCTGTGTGCTCTTTTAATGAAGTTCCTCTGTGAAAGCAGAGGTAAGGAGATTTCCTTCCTCCTAAAGATGTTGATGAATGCTGCTATATATCATCAATGTCAACAGCCACTCATCCAGAAGGATCAAGATAAATTATTTATTTATTTTTGCTTTGATTTTCATTTTGCATCTGATGCCAAGATTTTTTAAACCTGGAATGAAACTACCTGCAGCCTCCCAGCAAACATATCTTTCACTTTTCTTTGGTTTGTCTGAAACAGTAATCTAATGTGGATGGCGAATGTGCAAGTTTGTTTCAACATGCCTGTTTTAAACCAAAAGTCCACAGCTCCTGTGGATCTACTTCATATTATGATTCTCTGTTCTTATCAAAGGTGATAGGAGCTCTGACCCAAAATTGTAGGATTAGGTTCTAGATTGTTAATGTCACTGCCATCAGGCTGCCTCTTTAGTCCTGTGTGATGTGAATAATATGTGACAGTTTATCATTGTGATCCTTCTGCCAAACCCAGTAGATGGGGCAGGGGTCACTGCTTTCCTAAAGCACACTTATGTGCAGAAGCCCAGCCTTATGGTTCCTGCTGCTTCAGCATTGTTCATACCTTTAATCTCACATGAAGGTTAGAGGGGAATGAATGGAGCAGCTCCCTGGGCTCTGTGGGAAAGCTCCTGGGAAAGTCTTCATCAAACTGAAATCAAATAGATGTTTGTAAGCAATATATGATTTACAGAGATCTAAGCAATAGTAAAACACATATTTTCCTACACATAGGAGTGTTTTGGAGTTTATATAGAAACCTTTTAAGGAATTGAAAACATTCTGAACCTTCAGTCAAATGTTAAATTCCTAAACCATCCTCTTAATTTCTCTATCATATATCTTTGCCATTCTTCCTCATGTGTTGTTTCTGCAGTGTCACTTGAAGTCTGTTTCCTTTCATATGGTTCACGTTCCATTGCCAGCAACTGATGAGTAGCTCCTTGGAAAAAATTTGCTCCATCAAACTGTGCTTTACTCTTTCCACCTTCCTACACATCATCAAAAAAATCAAAGAAAATAGACCTTACAGCACTCTGCCAATGTCAATTGCTTTGTTCAGGGCTTGATGAACAGGGATTTTGTTCAGGATCTTTTAAGTCCTCCTTCTAGTCATGGTTAAATGTATTTGCTACATCTTTTTTACTTATTTTATGCAATTGGCAAGACAAACAATTTACTAAAAAGGCAATAATAAATATACAGATTTCTGAATCAAATGTGGACATGGTTTTCTCTGGCATTAAAAAAAATGAAAAATTTAAAATGCATATATAGGGAGATTGCTTTTCATACATGAGTGGTGTTTTTCTAGCCTTGAAAACCCTAGCTGCATATGCCATTTGTAGTTGAGCTAGCCTAAGACCTTGATGTCAGGTATAGCTGTAGAACATAGTCAGTTCTTGCATTTTCTTCACTTCTTGTCTGAGGAAACTGGATATTGTACCTTAATTATGTCATGCTATGAAGAATACAGACTAGGGTCATAGGCTAATAACTGTATTTTTTTTACATTATTATCTATGGTAATATCAGCAGTGTAAAAGAAAGATGTGGGTGTATGCATAGTTATGCATTCATATATGCATATATAATGTAGGTAATAATTTAAATTTTAAAAAATCAGTGATTAAAAAAAAGAAGGCTCTACCTGGATGTGTCCCACTGATTAAATGTAATAGAATAATTTCCTGAACAGGAATTTTCGTAGTTTTATTTACATATAAATATTTTATGTGTGTCACTCACGCCTTGCTATGAGTTTGGAAACCAAACTGATTTTTCCTACCTCGTAACAGCTAGAGATTAGCTTCATTCCAGACATATGTCATTTGTTGGGCAACCTATCATTCAATTTTTTAAGTCCTCTTTAAGAACTAGGATATCTTCTAATGATTGTTGGGTTTACTGTGATACAGTGGAAACATTCACTTATAGATCAAAGTAATGTTAAGACAAATGTGAGATTTGAAGGGTAAATTCTGTGTTAAAACACTAAATAGTGTTTCAAATCCTAGTGGATGACTGCGTTTAAGAATTTTTTTTCCTAGAAGGTCATTCCTGACAGAACACAGATAAAAGCCAGATTACAACCAGATAAAGGCTGGTCTTTACACTATTTGTCTTTGCTTAAAAGTAGTTTTAGAATAGATTCAGATAACCTGGAACATTTCTGCCAGGGTGCTCTTTTTCATATGGATTCTACCTGAATAGAAATTTAGTGAAACGAGAAAAACTAATTCAAAACAGCTGTAAATCCACACAAGCAAAAGTATAAAATTAGCAAAAGCAGTGTTCCATGTTAAAAAATATAAAGAAAATAGAGTGTACTAGACTTTTGTAGCCAATCTCTACAAACACAAAGGCAAAGCACTGAAAACTAGGGTGTTCATGCATAATGCAGTTTTCCTGCTCCTGTGAAATAATTGCTCCATGTCTGTGTTACACACATATACAATAAATACTACTATATATATATTCCTGGGTGAGAGAGATAGATCTCTTCATTTAGAAGGAAAAATGAATCTTATTAAAGACTATATTAAATAAAGTACCTTAGGGTTTTGAAAACCTCATTATGGAATTAAAAAATAAATAGTAAACTTTTCAAAGAGGCACAAATGATTTAAGTTTTGTCTTAGGAAAATTTGATATTCTGAAACTTCTCATAGAAGTTTTGCATTTCGGCCAATTAAATGCTCAGACAAGCTCTGCATTTTTTCTTCCATAGTAAATAAAGGATAGCCAGGAAATCTTGCAAAATTAAGATTCAGATCTGTACTGCTTGGACATATAAGGCTAGTTAGCAGAATGGAATTCAATTTTAAGTAGAAGCTGGTAAGATTATTTTCTCTATAGTGCTATCATAGATGTGTAATGACAGATTAGGCTCAATAAAGGAAGCAAAAAATTGCATCTGACCAGCTACTACAGTTTGTTTAGTCCTGGGACTTGCTTTCTGATTGTCAGGCATTGAAACTGATGGGTGAAAGTCAGTGAACAAAACCTTTGGATTTTCTTACATTGGTAAGAATGCATTACAGCTGTTGTCTCAGAGGTTAAAATTTCTTGAAAAGCCTATTTGGTATTTTCCTGGGCCTCCACTGAGAGGGAGAGGTAGCAGCCAAAATTAAAAGTTGCATTAACTGTCTTAGTTAAAAACAGTAAGGATCTGTTGAAAAAAAGAGAGAGGACCCTGGTGAATGGTGTCATGGCACCAGATACCTGCAGGAAGAAATGAAAAACTAAAGGAAAAATTTGATCTTAATAATTTCCTGCTCTTGCTTGTTAAATATGAAAGTGAGACTTACAATTCCTTTTGCTTTCTACATCAGACCTATTTGTGACTTCAGTTTACAGTGCCAAACAATTAGTTTGACTTTTCTCAGGTCAAACTAATTGTTTATAGCAATGGGTTATTTTCTAATTTTATATCTGCCAAAATGTGAACACAGCATTCATTTATATGAATCAGTCCTAACTATGTTGACCTATTTTAGTCATACATTAAGGTCACTAAAACAGGAAGACATTGCATAGAAAATGGAAGACATTGCATAGAAGTTGCATTAGTAGGCAGTTAGATGAAACTGGGGATTTTCTCCTCAGAGACACCTTGGACACCCTCTTTTTTGAAAAGAAGACTTTAGCTTTGGTGGATACTGGAGGACTCACCTGCAATACAATATATCAATCTGAAAAACTTCTGTTCTTATTTTTGTCTAATCTCATTTTAAAGAAAACAAAATTATACTAGTAAAGTTGAAGATTAATATAAACTCAGGCAGTTTATATACTGTGTTCAGAGTTTTAGAACACAAATTTATTGCTTACCATTTGCATTAGCAGTACACTGATACACCAGAATAAAAGCATCCTTTGATTAGAGGAGCACAGGATCAGTCCTACAAGAGAATCTTAAATTTCATTTTGTTGATGTAGTTACTTCACACTACTTCAACTTGTATGTTTCAAAGTTAATGTGCATTAGCATATGTAGTTAAAACTGGCATCTGTTTTGTTAAGGCTTCTGAAAACTTGCTTTACTAGGTGAAGGAGGGAAATCATGACATGTACTACTTCTACTATGATCCTATAGCTGATAAAATTTTATTTATGTGATCTCAAGGTTTGCTGTTATTGTTCATCCTGTGTACCACATTGATGTACGTTTTGGGTTGATTCATTTGTTAATCAAGGCTTTAACTTTATAAATTTTATAAACTATATAACTTTTTTATTTGATACATAAATGCCTTTTATTATGAATTGTTTGCTTCTAGTTCAGAAAGTGACTGCCCTGAAGAGAAATCAAGGAATAATAAATATCACTGAAGTTTTTCATATGTCCAAAGAGAGAGAAAGTTAATTATGCCTGATCACTGTTTTATGAAAATATCATTCAACATAATAAATGGAGAAAATCTGCTCAACAAGCTAGTTTTTGATATTTTGAGGATATAATTTTTTTAATTGTATGACTGTTGACTCCAAAATACCTTCATAAAAGAGTCCTACCTTTAGAACAATGATCACCTTTGGATTAAGACATTGTGCCTTTTCATCCCAAGTAGCTTCACGCTTATGGTATCTAGGAATGCTCATTTAGATCACACTTTAGGGAACCTCTCGCCTTTGTTGTCCAAAATGTGTTTCTACCTGATGTTTCTGTCTTCATAAATACACTTACAAAATTGCTGATGCATGATCTTCTCAGTTGTATTTCATTCTTGTGTATTACTGAAAGATTAAGTAAATGACCATATAAATTAAGTGTGAGACAAGGGCTATGAGGCCAACATTCATCTCCTGTTTCCTGGCTGAATTAAGTGGCTGAACTCAGTAACATCTTAGATTGTTAAAGCCATATCTGCTACAAATAGAGTTTGATTTCTCTGTGTTGTGATCACCACATTACTTGACACAGGTGACCAAACTGGAAATTTCTACAGTATAATACAAATTACTCTTAAAGATTAAATGCAGCTTCTTAAGAGCAAATTTGAGATATGGCCAGCACCGATTTGAGACATGGCCAGCACAGATTTGAGACATGGCCAACACAGAAGAGGTCCTGCACTCTGACAATTGGGTTATATCTGTTTCTATACTTACTTCTACTAAAGTCAGCATAGACTGTATTATTCCATCTGAGCAGTGTTCAAAACTGAGAGGCCATGTACACATGCTTGACTGTCATGTGCCTTTGTGTGGCATTAATGTAGACTTCTGGAGTTCTATTTAAGAGAACAAAATAACCATGGCAAAGCTATGCCATGGTTAAGCTAAAAAAAACCCAGTGCAAAGCTTCATGGGCTTGGTCTTCCACCTGTATTTATCTCTCTGTAAGAGCAATCCATGTAAAAACACCATCTTTCAGCATGGGAAGACAATTTAGCTGTGCCACAGACAGAGCTAGTGCAAATACCAAAACCTCTTCATCAGGATGAGTTTGGAGCTGTACCAAGGGTGAATAGCGCCTTGCAACAGGCACACTTCACGGTAACATGAACTTCAGTCTTTCACAAGAAACTCACAGCCACCAAACGTTTTTGCAGTTCATGCCCTGAAACCATATCCGCTATGTACTGCATCAAAACTTTTTATCCTGACAGTTGTATATAAAGGAGAAATCCTGACTGGTTTTACTCCTTGCTAAGGAACAGTATATTCTGTTTTCCTTCTCTAAACTATTTCAGATTCCTTAGTTCCTCTTTCAGTTTTCAGCTTTTGTTTTGGGTTTGGTAGAAGGTTTTGGTTTTCTTTTCCAATTATTTGTTTTGGGGGAGGGTTGTGAGTTTTTGGTATTTATTTTTGTTTCTTCAGCTAAAAATGCAGGTTGTAAAGATGACCATGAAGGGATTCTGCTGGAGGAATTCTCTCAATTGTTCTCACATGCCCTTACATCCACTCTGTAAAATTGTGCCATTTTCAGGTTTGTTCAGAAGGCTTCCTTGCATCATGGACTGCAACAAAGAAAAGCAAGGCTTCCTTACAAAATGACAGTGGTAGTGACACTGACAATATCATAAGCAATAGCAATTGTGATGGCAATGTCCAACTCCTTGGAATTAGAGTTTTGAGAACAGGACAGAGATGCACTGCGGAGGAAAGATGTGAATGTGAGCTTAATTTTCCTTTACAAACTTGACCGAGTAAGGGTCCATGGCTGTGGGAAAAAAGAGTGTCTGGTTCTAACCCTTCTGCACTAAAGCCAGCAAGGATTGAGGGTAATGAGAGGTGCAACTGACCCACGTGCATAGTGCAACTTGGAGTTATTGTTCATTATCATTGTATTACAGAATAACAGAATATTTGGAGCTGAAAGGGACACACAAGGATCATCAGATCCAAATATAAGTAAATTGCCCATACAGGGATTGAATCCACAGCCTTAAAAGCTTTTTAGTACCAAGCTCTTACCAGCTGAGCTAATCTCAGGGTTATTAATTCCTTTCATAATTGTTGTGAACTGTAACAAAGTCTTGTTTACAAATGAGTCCTGTCCCTTCTTTATTTCATTTCCCATGGAGATTTCACATTACTTCAATTTTCTTGCACCCTTAATAGAAGACTTCCAAGAAAACAAGTGCTACATTTTCCAAGTACTGGCTTCTGCAACTAGAGGCAAGAAGCTGAGCACAGTTTTAAAGTTTTTTATTGATCTAGCTTTTCTCTTTCTTCAGATTCAATTTTTTTTAAATTTTCTTGGGTATATGGATTCACCAAAATTGCACAAAATAGAAGTAAATTAAGCCTGTGTCCTCTGGAGATTGTTTACAGCATGAAATCGTCCTTCTGCCTCTTTCTCCTCATTCTTTTTGTGTTTTTCATTTTTAATCTCCCACCTTATCTTACTGAAAATGGAGCATGGCTAGATTAAAGTATTGAGTAAACAGCAGGGAACCTGGTCTTTCCAGTGTGTGCCACTGAGATCCTGAGGGTTATACTCAGCTACAGACTTAACTTCTTCTTGCAGCCCCACTGAATGCATACCATTCATCTGTAGCTACTGAATGAGTGAAAAATGCACATCTTATATGTACATTACCACTAATTTGTGGACTTGTCTTTATCCTGTGAGCAGACGTGCTCCTGATATAGGAAGCTGCTTTCAGGATAGTGGGGGACATAGATGAAACAGGTGATAGGACTTCCCCACATGGAGCTTGCATTTTCTGTGTCCATGAATGGCTTCCAAATCTTGAAAGACGAGATTGCTTGTTATAGAAATTTACAATGCTTGATATTTTGTGATTGGGTCCTGTTCAAGGATAATAGTAATGGTTAGCTAGTAGTTTTTTTCTGCAAGACTGGAAACAAGGTCACTGCTTATTTTTTTATTTAACTATGCTCACCAGCAGAGAGGTACAACCAAAAAGATGCTATGTAAATACATTAGAAGTAAATAATGTGCTAGTTCAAGTGATCACGATATGTGGATCTAGTATGCAAAACTGATTTCTCTGAAAGTTATTTTCAACCCTATTTTAAAGTCAGGATGTATGACACATTGCTGGAATAAACACCACATCTTGCCTGCTTATGTAAGTTTGCTAGTGTGGGGACACAGTAAGATGTTTGTCTACTTTAAGAGATACATGCTACCAGTGCCATTGGCTGAACTCCCACTGACTATGTGACTTGGGCAGAATTCATGATGCACAAGTTTTAGTCTCAGGCAAATATGCAACCATCCCCCTCTATTCTTTCTCAGTTCCTGGGCTCATTGACTATTTACACAAGCTTCCGAATTTGCATGTAAATCCAATACTTTCTGTGGAAAATAACAGCTGAGTCACCCTGAATATATTTGTACTTAGGCACAAATGTTTTTGCAAACCTTCAGCAAATTAATAGGCTAAAACTGGGTACTGATACGAAGGCTACCTCGCTCTTGGAAGTGCCTAAGAAAATTTCTGCCTAAGAAAATGAGAAGGAATTATTTTCTAGGTATTATTTATAGCTAACCTCCCCTCCCTGTCCCCTAAAAAATTCAAAAAAAACAAACACCACAAACCAAAAAAAAAAAAAAAAACCAAAAAAAAAAAAACCAAACCCTCACAAAAAAAAAAAAAACAACCTAAAAAAACCCAAAAAAAACCTCCCACCAAACCAAATCAAACCAAAACCCAGAGGAAAAAAAGTAAGAAAAATAAATAGGATGTTTTAAAACAATTTAGTAAATTTCAAAACAAAGTTTGTCAGCATGGTCCAAGAGAAATCTTATCTTGGTACTTCCCATGAGGTTCCCTTATTTTTTGTGTAGCCAAGCTTTATGCAAACTAATTTGCTGATACTTCTGTCTATCCACCTAGAGGCAGCTGTGGCCAAGTGTTACTACCCTCTGATTTTCTAATTGGCCTATAAAATTTTACTTGTATGATGTGACTCAGGAATTAGATCTGCTTCAAATATTTAATGTGTATAAACACAATCCTTAGGTAATGCTTTAGTCTCTTTTAGTCTCTTTTGCATGTGAAACAAACAGACATGCTCAGCAAGGAGATTGGATTAGAGACATCCAAATTTCATGTTTGAATGGGAGTAGTTGCAAATTTTCTAGTCTCATAATCTCTTTCAGAGAAAAAAAAATATTGCTGTCTACTCCTACTAAATAGGATTCTGTTAAGGATGCAGAAAAACAGAGGAAATGTGAAATTTCTGTGCAAAATAAAATAAGCGAGGAACAGGATTCACATGTAAACAAGACTTTGTTACAGCTCACAATAATTAGGAGATGAACTAGTGCAATTATAGCAAACAATAACTCTGAGCTACATTGTGCATGTAGCCATTTGTGGGTTAGCTGCACCTCCCATCAGTTCCCATACTCCAAGGTGCATCCTCTTCAAGAGATTTCTGTGAGAAGTGTTTATGTAGTTTTTCACCTATCACTCTGTTTGTGTGGTCCATGTCTCTTCTACTAGAAAGAGACTACAAATTTTTCCTTTCCTTGATAAAAGACAGTTTGCCTTTGCATTTAAAGACCTGATTGACACATAAAACAGCCATTTTGTATAGAAATAAGACACATGCCAACACTGTGAATGTTACGACTTCAGGGTTTACAGCTTTTTTGCTGGGTTTCTTGCTCCTTTACCCAAGAAAAATCTGCTCCTCTACAGCATTTTACAGTAAAGGTAAATTTTCTGTGGTAATGAGGCTCATTGCATTTTTAACTGTGTAAGGCAGTCTGTGTGTTTTGTGTTTTTGGACAGTCTTCTTGTACTAGACAAGAAGGGGGAGTCTAGGAAGATCAATATTCAAATACCAGTCAAAACTGGCATAGAAAAAAATTGCTGTTGGTAAAAACAAGCCTGTGTATCCTGGGATCTTTGAAAAGGCCTATGTAAATTAATATTTTTAGTTATACTGAATTCTAACTGGATTCAGATGCCATGTTCACATGAACACTTGTGAAAAATCACAGCCTAAAATACTCATGATTTGAATTCAATGGATCTTGAACCTTTGTTTTACCTTCTACATCTCATTACAAATCTTCTGTTAATTCTGTCACTGTATAGTGTGCCCCAAGTCCTTCATTTCATATAGTGAGAGTTGTGTGCTTGGGCGTGCATGTAGTCACCAGTTCTGCAGGACAAAAGACAATCTACCTGTGTAGACTGTAACTGAGTCTGGATTTTAAATGTGTAGAACTGCCATGCATGCACATGCACAGTGGCTTTCATTCAAAGATTGCTTGGTAAAACATCTAGGAACAAGGCAGGCTGTGGAGCTAGACTTGGCTAAGGATGCCAGATGTGGTGTGAGAAGACAGCATGGCCAAGTTTGTTGGGCAAGGCTGTGCCTGACTAGGTGAGGGAGCTATAAATCCCCTGTGGTGCCATTGCCTTCCTGCACTTCCAAAAAACCATGCACTCTGCCATGCTTTCCAATTCAGTACCAGATTTACTGGCTTCAGATTCCTTTCCATAAAGGCAAAAAAAATTCTTGTTCTTTGAAACTGGAATGTTTATGAACTGACAGTCTGCCCTTTGTTGATTGCAACACAGTTCAGTGCAAGGGTGACATTTTGCAAAGGGTGCTAAAGAGCTCAAAGCAGCCCTGCTGGAAGGCAAATAAATTCTCAGGGACAGCTGGCAGACAATACATATAAACTGAAAACTTAATGAATACTTTAGCCTGTGCAGTCACAAAAGACACATGGAGAAGAGGTGAAATGATAGATACATTTTCTAGTGAAGAAAATGGAGTACAACTGAAGTAACTCAATTAGGGTAGTTTTGGAGTTCTCTGCTATTTTTTATCTTACTAAAAGGGGATTAGTCTTGAGCAGTAAAGCTGTATAAGCTCACAGCACTTAGACAACCAGCATTGAGATTCATTCAACTCATGCCAGACATGAGAGAGGAAAAGACAGGAAGCAGCCAGCCTCAAAGACGGGGCAGAAGCTGTCCCGAAGTTCCCAAGCTGTGACACAGTCAGGCTTGACTTTAGTGCTGAACAGTGTAACCAGGAGCCAGGGTTGATGAGGGGAATAGGGCAGGAAATGAGACATAAACTTTAGTCACAGTTATCACAGGTCAGGGAAATTCTTAGGACAGCTAAATAATCTGTAACTTGACCACATACCAAGTGGTGTCTTGGGAACATCAAGTGTTGTGAGGTGTCTTAAGCTTCCTAAAATATATATATATATTACCCTGTGCTGCTCTTATGCCTGTATTATACAGCTGGGAAAAACAGACAGAAATTAAGCAAGTATGGGCAACAGCTAAAAACTATTAGCTAAATTACTTGTATCATTGCAGAAGAAATTGTCTTTGCAGTGAAAATTACTCAGAATTTTGCTTTTATTTCTGATGTTTAGGGACTGAAGAGCTGTGCTTATCTTTTATTGCAATAACAAAAAGAACTTCACTTTCCTCATGAACTGCCATCCAGGTTCAAACAGGCACTGTGCAGATGCAGAGCAGAAAGACAAATATAGTTCCAGACTAGGAATGGTACGTGTTTGTGTCTCATCCAATGAAGTTACAGTTATTCGTGTCAAAAGGAATAGTTTATTGGGATAAAAAAGGACTCAAGTTCCTTGCACAGTTGAATTTTAATGATAATGATAATTACTTCAGCCTGAAAGAATGTTTTCGATTGTAGACAAGTAAGTGTGGAGAAGAAAATTTCTGTCCTCTATCAGCTATGTAACAAACAATATAATTGTGAAAGCCTAAATATCTAGAAAGCTCTATGTAATCGATTATTCTTTTAATCTGAGAGATGGGTATAAGTGACTCAGCAAATTGCTTCTGAAATGAAAAAAATTATCTTAAAATTACCTTCTATTTATGAAATACTACGTATGTAACTTGTAAACATCTGAAGATGAGCTGATTCATCAGAAAAAGTCAAAAGTGGCGGAAAGTGAATAAAGTTTTATTCCTATCTTTGTTGGACAGTGAGGTGTGTTGATAGTAGAAGCTGTCATTGGTGCAATCAGAAGCATGTGCAGTCTGTTGTAAAATCAATATGTAGTCAGCCTTTGGGATCCTAGAGCTTGTTTTGGCTGCACATGGGAAAATACAGTGTGATAATACAGAAAAAAAGTTCACTTTCTGGATTGTTTGTTGTTAAGTAATGGGCTGAAAACATTGCGAGGTGAAAGATAGTACAGGACTTTCCAAGCAACTGTTTCCCTTTTTTAGACAGCTTCCATTTTACTTTGTTCCTCTGAACTTTCAGAGGCTGCAGGCCAGAGAACTGAATACCAATATAAATCTATTTAATGTGTTTACTTACATGGTGTTTCTGACTAATGGTATAAATCCATAAATTAGGATCCCTTTGAAAGTTATGAAATGAATGTCATTGTATTTTACAGGCATCTAATTAGTCTGTGGTCATATTTCCACTGCTGAAAAACTAGAGGTTACCAGTGGACCACAATAACTCTTTTCTGCCATTTTACAGCATCCTGTACTTGTTTGTACCAGTCTGAAAGAAAAGCATGAATACTGAATTTGTGCTAGTTCAATAGAACATACAAAAAAGTTCCTCTGTTCTCTGAACTTGTCTGTGCAGGTGGCCACTAGCCAGTACCAAGCAATATTATGACAGCAGGGAAACTGCAAGAAAATTCTTTTCAAGAGGAGTGTTCTATATTCAAGGAATTTGTGATCAGGAATTTCCTTAGGCAACAGAAATGTTTATCATGCGAGTGAAAGCTACTAGGCATCATTTTTCCTCGTTGAATTTGCCTAAATTCATTCTAAACCGTCATGACTATGTGGTACTTACAAGGTTCTATGCCTAGAGGCTGTCCATTGCTGAACAAGAACATCTTGTTTGCTTTGAGTCTATCACCTTGCATTTTCATTTCATTCAAATGTCTTCTGTAAAGAGGTAAGGAACACTGAAGCTCTATTTACCTTCTCCCTTCTACCCACTGGTTCCTAGGTTACTATTTATGTCCTTTTGTTGTCACCCCTTCTCATACCTGCCATCTCTTTGGTAGGATAAATAATCTACTCTTCCTACTCATTCTGTGTCTGAAGTTTTAGAACTTTTCTATTTGACCTTTGTGATCTTCTCTGCTTTATTCCAATTCTATAGGGCCTACTGCTTTCCCAACAGGTTTTTTGCACATAATGGATTTATAACATGACACGTTATTTCCGCTTTTCTTCTGGTATTTGTTGAACCTTGATTTTTTCTTTTGACTATTGATTATTGATTTGAATATTGATTAGATAGTCAAAAGAGACTTCTCTTCTCCAAAGATCTTTGTTTGGCTGGAAGCAAATAAAACATTGGGATGTTGAGTTGGGAAGCCTGATTCACTACTGTGAAATAGATTGTTACCTGGCAATTTTCCTTTTTGTAAAGGAGAAGGGGAACAAGAACTGGATAAGTTTAGTTTGCTCTACCATTCTTGATTATGGCTGGAGCCAGAGAGGGCAGGGTAACACTTCCCATTCTGTTTTAGTTAAGGCAGCTATGCTGTAATGTTTTCGCCAGCCAGGTGAATTTGGGGAGAAAGAGGTTCTCAGAAGCAGTAAGACAGCACTGACTCAGCAAGGGCAGAATTAATTCCTTTCAGACACTGCCAGTACCACTGTTTCCTGGGTGCACTTTTAAACCATTTTACTTTGAATGCTTTCTGAACTCCTGTGTACAGAACAATGCAATGGAAATTTCCCTTGATATTCTGTTGAAAATACTATTTTTAAAAAACACATAATATCCAAAGATCTTTGAAGTATTTGGAAAACACAATATTTTGACTGGAAGACAGAAAAGCTGACTCCTTGCTGCCCACCTGGAATATTCACATCAGTTTTATTTTCAGTTTACTGGAAAAAAATGTGTGCAGACAGTTCATACAGGAAACTGGGAAGGAAAAAAATTATTTGCTTTACTTTTTCTCTGCTTTGGATCAAATAATCATAATGCTATATTAATTTAAACATATATGTATTTATTTTAATGTCTGTGTCTTTCTAGACATGGCTACTGCTGCTGGCTTCTTAATACTTTGATTTTTGAGTAGTGCCTATGTAGATTTTGAGTACTTTCCATGGCCTTTTTTTGGATTTGGTCCATTATCTTCCCCCTAAGGACCAATTAATTCAGATAATCTCTCAAAGATGTTGTTATTAAATAGCATTATGTCAAAAGATGTTAATGGCCAGGATTATTGGAGGTTTTGATCTGAAGATTCCCAGAAGTTATGGTATACCCATTGCTCATTTCCTCCAGTTTGCAAGATGCCAGTGAAAGATCTTCGGAAATGATGATGAGCTTACCTGTGGAAATGTCATGGGAACTATCATGGGAAGTAGTTTTCAGCATCAGGCTCAGGGAAGCCCGCAGCGTGCCCTAGCAGCCCGGAGGGCAAATGGAATCCTGGGAGCCTCAAGCATGGCACTGCCAGCCACAAGAGAGGAGATTATCTTCTCTATTCAGGGCTGTGCAGCCGCACCTGGAGTGCTCAGTGCAGTTCTGCACCCCACAATTGAAGCCTGTCAAGCACTGGAACAGGCTTCCTAGAAAAGTGGTTAATGACCCCCAGCTTGTCAGTGTTTAAGATATTTGGACAATGTGCTTAATAATATGCTATAGGTTTTGGTCAGCCCTGAAGTGGTCATGAATTTGAACTGGATGATCCTTGCAGGTCCCTTCCAACTGACATATTCTATTCTATTCTATTCTATTCTATTCTATTCTATTCTATTCTATTCTATTCTATTCTATTCTATTCTATTCTATTCTATTCCTCTCTGTGTCCTTTGCATTGCTTCTTCCTAAAATTGTATATAAATATTTGGACACAAAGGCTATATTTAGAAACCTGTCCATGATTGGAAGATAAGTTTTATGAAGAGGGCTTACATAGCAAAATCTGATAAGAAGCACATTCAGTTGTTCAAAGGAGTCTTAGAAGACAAGTTCCCCAGCAGACCCAAGAAGTAATCTAGTGCTGAGCTTAGAAGACCTATTTAATGACACAGGCATCTGTTCTGATCTGAAGAAGACTATCTAAGCTCTAGGATTGTAAGACTTTATTATTAAGCCTGAAAATATGGGACTGAGGACTTTACATGTTTTGAGTCTTTGAATTTGAATATTAAATTGACACCTATGAAATGATATTACACTGAATTTCCCAATGTTGCAAAAAGTATTAGAGGAAAAGGTACAGTAGACCACAAAGCTAATACATACTGTGATGTTTTCCTCTTTTTTTTTTTTTTAATAGTACAGTTTTCTTTCTTCATGGTTTGTGTTAGAAGGAGGATTTAGATTTTTTAATTGTTTGGGGACCAGATTGAACCTGGACTCTATTTTGTCTGAGTTTCTCTTGGGAAGATGAAATTAATCTTATTTTATCTTGAAAAGTCCCCACTGTAAATATGTTAATGTCTTGGATTTCAGTAGTATAAGTGATAAAGCTTCATTTAAAGGCACTTAGGTGCCTTTGGGTTTAGGCAGAAAGCTTTGAGCTGACTGAATGTCTCAAGAAGGGAGAAACATCAAACCTCAGCTCTTCCCTTGTATTATCTATGATATGTATTATCTATGATAATACAAGATGTCTTGTATTACCTATGAACAGCCCTGAGTATCAGCTGAAGCACTTCAATAAGATATTTAATAGAAGATAGTGAAAATATCCTTCAGTATAATGATTGAATAATAGTTTAAGGATTAAAAAGTCACACTTGTTTATACACAAGTGCCTCAAGGAACAGAATACCATTGTTCTGTGAGCTGCATAAGAACCCATCAGTCCTGGAGGATCCTGAACATGGAGTATGGCAGTGTCGTGCCCATGCGCTCCTTCACCCTTTCTGCTCTCTTGATGCTTCTAGGGCTATAAGCATCTTTCTTTCTTTTGTATCAGGAATTGCTCTGCAGACACTGCAAAGAAAAGATAATCAAGTTTGAAGTTAAATAAAGAAGCTCTAGTCTTCTCAACACTGACATTCTCTCCCATAGTCATCAAATACAGATTTAGGACACCAGAGGAGTTCATGGTTGCCACATGTTGCCTGTTGGTTAGAGAAGATGGGAAAGGACAAAAATAATAACAGCATTATAGACCTGAGGGACCTCAACTTTCTTCTTGAATCCTAGAGGAAGATTCCATTCCTGAATAGTCCTTGACTTCAGGTGCAGGTCATTATGTTAGAAAACCTTTCATTTTCAGTGTGAAATAAGTGCTGTCTTCCAATAAAGAATTTAAATCTCAGGATAGCAAAAGTTCCTTGTTAACAAATACTGCATCAACAAAACTGTTTATGGAGTGTATTACGTGTTTTTCATAATGGCTCAAATTTTTACTTCCTGTCTTCTGGAATAAGAAATAGATATATACAGATATTAATCTTCTGTGTATGATGTATCTGCTGATCCAGGGTCATCTTTGTAAGTGCTCAATGGTAGGTTTTCACTTCTGCTCTTTTGTCAGGGACACGTTTTTGTTATTTTAGTGGGCAGATCCTTTCTGTACTCTTTTATTTTGTTTGTGTTTTATTACATATAGCAAAGCAAAATGCCTTTTTGGACAATGCACTGGAAAAGCAACAGTGGAAAAAACAACTATCAGGTGTAACTATAGGTAGCTACTGGAAAAAGAATGAAAGAAAATAGTAATAGCACAATCAAACACAGTAGAAATGTGACTAATGAATGCAAAAAGCTACACCAGCTATAGAGTGCTTGGTATTTTATTTTATTGTCTATTTTAACTCAGCAGAATTGTTCTTCAGTTGCTGCTCAAATCCAGTAAAAACATTTGGAAATAAAAATATATTTGCCTAAAGTAGTTCCAAGTGGAAAGCCTACTGGAATGATGTGGGTGCTGCAGATTTGGCACTCAAGTATTTAACCCTTCTGCCCCACTATTTAGTTGTGCTTTGGTAAAACGGTGGCAGCAATTCACTTTCTCACCCTCCGCTCCTTGATCCAACTTGTGCAAGTCCAAGATAATAGCACTCTTTGGAGCTACCTGAAGAAAGTTGTAAGAAGCAAATATCTCTAAGAGCAGGAGATGTTTAACCATGGCTCATTTGCCTCAGATGCTCCCCTACCAATAATGTGAAATGTTCAAATAGCAAAGGCATTACTTTAATGTCTGTGGATTACCTGAGTTTTGCATTACACAAGGAAAATTCTTAAGCTCAATAAACCAGATGAAGGCAGCTTTGTTTTGCAAAGCAGTTACAGTTGCACTGAAGAATTTGGAACTTTGAGACAGTGAGTTTTTAAAGGTAAACAGGGTGAGCACTGTGCAGAGGTAAATGGGGGCAACCTGTGCTCACAGACCTGTTCTTTCTCCAAAATCCCATTTTTGGGAACACAGCATACCCTTTTCTGTCCTGCAGTGGTAAAACGAGGAGAGGTGTTACCTTGTGTGCACTGTTAGATGAGAGGCTATGATACCCTGTCGTGCCAGGAGATCCTCTGGCTCCCACTCTGTGTCCTCAGCAGTAAAACTGACCTCATGAGGTAGCAGTTAGGGAATGTTTGCTATCTGTATGATAGCATTATCTGGTATTGTAGCATGCAATCAATCTATAAACATGCTTCTCTTCCTTTCAAAAGCTGCTTGGTTACTCATTTACACTTGGGATCATTGTAGTTCTTGTTGTCATGGGTTTGGAGATAGTTGTGCAACAGTTAAAAAGGGCTTTGCTATGTCGGAGGCAGAAAACATTGCTTCTATCTTCCTTAAATCTCCCAAGTAACAGATATACTTCACCTATTTTTACTGGTCCAAACTTAGAAACCAAGACCAGAGCTTTCCCAGTAAGTCACTATATCATGGGATGGCCACCGTTGTCTCCTGGGGATACTGTTCTTGTGGTGCAGAAGCTCTGACTGACTGCCAATATCTTCCTTCTGAGCAGGGACTAGAAATTGGAGGAAAAAAGTCTCCAGACACTATTAAGTGTATACTACCTTAAAGGGGGTATCACATAAAAGCTAATTGCAAAAGAATATGATTTCTGAAAAATCATGTAGTAAGTATTTTAATCTTAATTTCCCAGAGGGGAAGACATCAGATGGCATATTAATTGCCATAATTTTTCTTCTTTCTTTTTTATCATTTGTGCTAGTCCCCACTGTTTCCAACACAGCATCAATCTTTTGGTCAATTTACAGTGCTGCTTATTGCTTATGTTAACTATTCAATGGAGCAGAAATTTGCAAACTGACTTAATCTGTAAATCTTGGTATTATATTTTCACTTTGAAAAGTATGTAAACATCCCTTGATTGCAACCATATTTATAGGTATGTGTAATACCTGTAATCCTTATTTCTCTAGTGTTCTTCATCTATCTTAAGATATTTCTTCATGAGATATTAGTCAACTTTGTATGGATCTTTTGAACATATACACTACAGATGCCAAAACCAGCAGTCTGTATGGTCGCATTATATAGAATATTTCGTTTAAGCCAAAACCATGTCACAAACCCCTTTGACAGTGTGCACTGTCCTCAGAAATGTTCTTTGGTGCAATTTAATTTATTAACACAGACTTATCCTAACATGATGCACTGCATTTTGTTAATGAGTTTGGATTTACTTTTCTGCTTTGATCCTTCGGAGGAAGCAAGTTTCTCCTCCCTCCCACTCTCACTCCCTTCCATGGGAAGATTTAACTCACACAATTCGCCAGTCTTTAATCCTTGACAATCTTTCATGTGGAGTCTCCATTTCTTCCTTGATTCCTGGTCCCTTGACTGGAGATGACACAGCAGACTCATTCATCTCCATGTCTAAGGGCTCCTGCAGTGCTACCAGGTGATCCACTTACTGCCTGGTGTCTGGGCTGGCTTTGACCAGTGGCTGACCATTATAAAATTTAAATAATCTGTCCCATACTGCACATTTTCATTAAAATCTCTTTATGCTGATGAGCATTAGATGTTTTGGGGGGTGGAGGGGGGTGTCTGGATGCATTTTGTAGCCTTTAAGCATTTTGCTCTTAAGGAATACTGGAGAGCATTGAAAGATCCTTAGAGGGCTAGAGAATGTTGTGAATGGGAGGGTGGGATTTGGATTCTGTGAAAGTAATTTTCAGAAGTTTGTCTTTTTTTTTTTTTTTTTTGGCAGACTGTGTAAACAATCTTTTGATTGTTTACTCGTTGCCTATTCTTCAGGCAATGTAACATCCTCTGAATTAGGCATTAGTCACCAGGCATGGGCTGTCCTAAGTCTTGGCCATCTGGATTTTTTATAGAAGATAAAAAAGAGTAGTGTGGGAGCTAAAGAAAACAGGAAGATCCCATGTAGAGAATAGAAAAAGCAATTGGACCATACTGCCTCTTACAAAGCAAGCAAAAAGATTTTATAACTAATCCTTTGCTATCTCATCTCTGATAGCTTCAAAGAATAGCAGTTGTTTCTTTCTTTTTTGAACATTGTCACTCTGAGAGGACCAGATTGATAGCCAAGGAGATGAATAAACATTGATGAAACTACTCTAAATTCTAACATGTTCAAATGCAACAAATCTCAAAAAACGGCATTTTCCTCAAAGTTAAACTTATGTTTTTTATCCACAGACCAGGAAATGTAATTCTGTGGATAAATCTTAACAGAAGTTATTTTTCAGATAGCTAATATTTTATAATAAATGGATTTATTTGATAGGTTCCAAAGTATATGTGGCACAATTCTCCTCTTATCTCATTTTACTTGCTGAGCTAATCTGTTTTGGTTTTTGTCAGCCACTGCTTATCAAGCACTCTGGATTTTCAATAAATCTCAAATGAGATAAAAATGTGTTTAGCACTGTTGACATCAGACCCCTGAAACAGCTGCAGACTTGCTATTGTTTGGTTTCAATGCTCACTAAAATAAATTTCCTCTCTGTTGAATCTGAGGGATATGATGAGTGACAGACCATCTTTTTTTTTTCCTTAATCACACAGATCTGTGTCTTCCTCTAGATGCCCTGATAAGCAGTGTTTATGTGTGTGAAAGGAAGGGAAACAGGAATTCCTTTTTGAAGGGTGACAACCTTCATAAGACTAAAATGAGTCCAAGGCAGATGTTCCCATCTAAAATCAACTAAAAAGTCTAAAAATTTGCACCTCTCTCAGGAAAGACATTTATTTTGGTTTCTTTTCCATACATTGATCTTGTTTAAAGAAATAAACAAACAAACAACAAGCAAACAAACAAACAAAACTCTGTAAAGAAATAGTTTTGTGCCAAGTGTATAGCACATGGATATGCTGCACCGTGGAAAACAGGACTTGGACACACACTTCCAAGAAAATGCCATTCTAGCAACCACATTACTATTCTTTGGTTTAACATGTGTTTCCATCTTTGAGAGACAAACTGTTGAGCATTGGTTGGCATTGTAATCAAAGTGGTGGAAGCAAGATGGAGAGCCTTCCTCCCCAGAAATGCAAAAATACCTGTGTCTGATGGTACAGCTGCATTTGAGTATGGAGCCTTTTCTCTTTCAGATATCCCAGAAACTCCACCGATGCCTTTGGCGTCCTAACCAGCATGTTATTTTTGGCACAAACTTCCTCCCTTAATTCTCTTCAGCATCATGCTGTCAAGGTTTCCCTCTTCCTTTTGTTGTCCTTTACTCCTGCTTTACAAAGCACTACAGCTCCCCTTATTTAAGACCTACAGTGACATTAATTTAGAAAAACTTACAATGCCCCAAAGCTAAGCGGCAGTTGTAATGAATAAACATGTTAGACAAGATGAGCAGCAATGTTCAGATATTTCATGCTAGATTAGACTCTCCTCATGGACTACTGCAAGTCTAGAGAAACACCACTGAATTTAATAATGCTGTTCTCGGATTCCAATAGTTTAGAACTGTCTAATGAGTTTCATATGAAGTTCTGAGAAAGGTTGGATTTGAGTAATGCTAGATCAGATTATGCAGCACTTAGAGAACATTAACTTTGTGATAGTGCGGTTGAAAAATTATATAATGGAACAAAAATATGTAATTATTATGGTCCCAACTGTTCTGGAAATATGATGGCTCTTGGGGAGCAAAGTCTTAGAACACACTAAAAACGTCACTGAATATGAGATCTGGTATATTGAAGCAGAAAGAAAGGCTGCAGTGTGAGAAGAGTTTGCTCTTTCTTTTTAAAACAGGAATTGTTATCCTAAGAGTATGGGATTGTAAAATGCTGAAAATTTTAACTGAAATTCTGAGGTTTTTTTCAAACTCTAAGCCACACCACCAAAAAGAAAAAAGCAATAAAAATACTGTTAAATCTAAGACTGTTTGAGAAGGGAAAGGCCTGAAGAACTTCGGACAAATTAAATCCACTTCCACCATGATGTCAAATTGTAGGAGAAGCAAGGCATTTTCTCATTTTCCCTGTTTTTAGCTATACCTGCCTTGTTTTTTCCACTCCTTCTGGTGGATAATTTCTTTCAAGGTTATCCTATGGTCTTAGTATTCTTCCCTGAAATGACTACCAGCACAACTTTTTGTAATGGTCAAATCACTGTCTTACCCTTATAACACCATCTTCTGGGGTCTTAAAACCAGTCCTCTGTGAGATGTGATTCTTCCATGTGTCTCCCACCAGGATCCCTTCTACTCACTGAAATAACCAAGACCACTAAGACAGACTTGGCATGAGGCTGGATATTTTAAGAATTGAAGATGTGCTTTCCTCCCATGAGACTCTCCATGATTATTTACTCACTAGACAGCTCTGTGTTGGAAATCCTGGACTGATGTGTACCCTGAGCAAGCAAATTTAGGCTAATATTTGTAATGTAATGGTCAGTTACTAAGAAGTCTGTGAGAGTAATATTAGCATCTCAATTCCAGAGCTCACTATTGTGTGTTTTCTGGAAGGTAAAATTCCCACCTGTTCTCTTCTCTTCTGCAAGGAGACTGTTTAATCAGATTCAACAGGACCGTTGCAGGGTAGCACTGCTCAATACATATGAAGTATCTATTGCACTCTTTCTCTGGCTTGAAATTTGCTTGGGATGCATGTGAAACAATGTATATTTGTCATTTGAGCTTACACAGTAATTTTCAGCAAATTATATCACCATGCTTAATACAGTTGTTTGGAGTCCCAACAGCTCCTCTTCAATGGTGACAAGACTGATTTAGTTTAGTGATTGATTAATGTTTGAATGTTTTTGACTCTGTCCATCTCTAATTTTTTCCCCTTTCCCACTCACCTTTTATTCCAGGACATTCCCTTCATCACATATCCTTCTACTTTCTATTCTAATCCAGGAAACAAAGCAATTTAAAGCAGAATGTATTCAATACCAGTGTTACTTTATACAAATTGTTTATAGAGTAATTATTCTCCTGCCTGTTTTTCTATTTGCATCTTGTATTTTCAGTCTAGAACATTTTATTAAGGAGTTTGTTCCTGAATAATCAAATAGTTAATTATTGAATAATAAATGATTTTTCTCAATGTTTGAAAAAGTCTAGTTAAAACACTTTATAAAAAATATCCACCTTGGAAAGTTTTCTTTTTAGAATATTGTTTTTAGATGGGGCTTATATATTCACTCTTCAGAATCACTTTGGAGGGTATTCAAATAATTTGATATCTGGGCCTGGATTCTTTTTCTTCATTTCCATTTTTCCAGTGCAGAACATAAAGTAGCAAGTGCAGTTTCAGATTATAAGTTAACTTCCTGTGTTACTGAATTTAGACATAGGAGCCACGAGAATTTTTTTATAAGCATATGAAATGCAAAAAAAAACAAAGGCAGATTTTGCAAAATTGTAAAAGTCACAGTTGCACGAATATAACTTACAGCATGTAGAAATTGCAGTCATTGTAATACAGCCCAAAGAATGGCCTGTTTGTGACCCTTCTTACTTGTGGCAACAAATCTGCAAGGTCTGCCTAAAATACACCAGTACTGCATTGTCTGTGTGGGTTTTACTCAACTTCTTGGTGACTGAATGAACTTTTTCAAAAGACTTTTTCAGTGACACAGACCACCCACTCTTCCTTGGCAGTGGTTCAAGTGCTGCATTGCTATTAATGAATCATTTCAGTGGCTGCTCTCAAATCTAAGCATTAAATCAAGAGTCATATGCTCTGAATTGCTGTATCCTGTCTCTTTGTTTAGCTTTCTGTTTAGTATTTGTTTAACCATTTATATGTAAGCCATGAGGCCAAGAGTCTTCCTTGCCTGCACTGTAGAGACCTCCACTAGCTTTTATAGCTAGTGGAAACAAGTTTATAATTCTAATAATATATTATCTCTAATTTAGGATGAAGTCACTAAAGTGCTAGAATCCTTGATTTCTTCATTGATTTATCAATACCCATTAGTAAAACAACTAACTAAAACGTAGATTACTAAAAATAGTCAAATTAAACTCATGTTAGGCAACCTTTCTTCTGCATAAGCATAAATCTTGAAATTTTCACACATGTATTAAACTGAAAATCCACTGAAATCAATGCATTATGGCTTCAGGTGTGGACTCTGGAGTCTGGGGAGAAATATGAGTGAAGGGCAATTGGTCTGTGTCTGCCTCTTCGCAGTCTATAAACTGGGATGTTTATTAGAAATCAGAGGTAAAGAGAGAATGTATTAATTTAGAACCCGCTTGTTGTATCTGTAGGATCAATCCCCACATGATCAAGGGAGAATAACTGGGAAAGATGATATTTGCTCAAGTGGTAGTAGAATTATGATGTTTGTGAGCTGTGTTTTTTCTGCAAAAACAGAATTATGTGTGAGCAGGTTATCACATTGTGATTGTAGGGGAAAGTGTCTAAGTCACAGAAATATGGAGATTGCTGCCACATGCAATTTATTTACTGTTTCTTCCCTGTGGAGGAAATCCTGCACATTTATGAAATGGGTGGGTGGGTGGATGGATGGGAGGAGACGATTTATTATGACACAAAAGCATCCACATGAGAAGGTTTGCCAGCTTCCTGCAGAGGCCAAAGTGACCAGGAAACAGACTGCAAGAGTGACGTAGGGGAAACTTGGAGGGATTGCACAAGCAGAACACTCAATGAGGAACAGCAAAATATCCAAGTTAGCAGGCAGGTTGTGTGCCAGGGCAGATCTTTTTGTTCCCTTCAGCAAATTCTCAGTGATAATGATGCATAATTTACCTCTCCATCTCCTAAAGACAACCAAAGCATTTTTGCTGGTTTACTGTTGGTTATCCTACTTTGAGATATATAGACTGTTTCCCCTCTCTCATCCAGAGCCTGGAAGTCAGATGCTGCAGATGAAACTTTTTCTGCTGGTATTGAGTACAATCTGTTGGGTTTTTTTTTTTGGTCAAAATGCATTATATTGAGCAAAAACAGTAAGCAGACTACACCAGCCCTGTGTAAACAGTAAACATCCTGATGTGGCAGAGGGGCTTGGCCCTGCACCAGGACAATGTACTGGTCAACATTCTTGGCAAAGACTAGGTTTTGTAGAGATGAAGGGAAAATCAGCAGCACACTACATGTCCCCAGCCTGGAAAGAACATGGCACCTCTTCCCTCTCACTGTGCCTTTTTGTGTGAAGTAGGGTCTGCAGCAAGAGAGGGAACAGAGAGTTTCATGAATGTTGTATGTGCATAAAAATTGTCATTTATTAAGTAATACTGGAACTACTCCAAAATCTGTTTCAGAAACTTTTGCCTTGATGCAGAGTCTTTTGAATATTCACAGTCTTTTGGCTGAGCAGAACTGCTTTTACTGTGCTGCTTCAGCTTTTAAAAAATGTAATATCTTCCAGTAAGCCACAGCATACAGAATCCAGCATAAGATTGTATTTTTGGATGTACAGATGCACACATTTGTTACCTACTTCAGAAGGTAGCAGTCAAGACATAGCAGATAAAATTAGTGGGATTTAAGTAGTAGATTGCCTCCAGGCCTTCATATGCTGAAATCTGTTTTGCTTAAGTTCTTTTCTATATGAGGGTAGGGAATTCTGTTCCTTTCACACTGTTAAAAACAAGTCTGGAACATAAGCGATGGAAAAGTTGAAGTGTGCCTTCAGGAATTCTCATAAAAGTTGGGTGCTGTGGGGGAATAATATATGTCTAAACTTCGAAGTGATGCAGTTCTTAGTCCAGGAATTTAGAAGACTTTCAGTGTCTACGTATATTATTCTCATTGTTCTTTCCTCTTAAGCTGGAATATTTCCAGTAAGGGCTCCACTGAGCAGTTTCTTTTATTTTTTTTTTCATCAGACACCACTTCATCACCACAAGTGATCTGGATACTTTGGCAAAAAATATCTTCTTTTTTTTTTTTTTTTAAGTTAAGGGGTATCTCATTTTCTGGGGAAAAAATAACCCAAAAGCTTCCAAATATTTCATTGTATATTGTCTTGCAACAATGTATTTGAAAATCCCATAAGAGATTCTTCAATTTCTTTTGCTGCCTTGAACAAGGATCTCCATCCTTATTGCAGCATAGTGCTTTACACTGCAATAAATTAGTGAAATCTGGTAGAGCAGTGTGCAGAATGGAAATCACATTACTTATGCAAGTGAAATATTCAAAAGTGAAATTTCAAAAGTGTTATGGCTTATTTAAACCTGTCCTATACAAAAGTACTGTGTGAAGATGATGACCTTGACAATACAGTTTTGAGACTGCTATTCCAAAAATGAGGGTGTTTAGTGCCACCAGGTTTTTTGCAATCATAAAGCTGTTACACAGAGCATTGTAATTTTCTACTCACAGTTGTCTGCAACAGAAGAAAACACTGAACAATGGCTACAGGGTGACAGATATTGAAAAATATGATACACATTTCTGTCGTGTGCAATTAAAACTCTGTTACTGAAAAGTCACTCAAAGAATACAGAACATTTTAGCCAAGCATCATAAGGGCTCTTATACCTTTCAAAATTGAACTAATGGTAAAAATTACTAATTGTAATGGTGTATCATTTAAAATATTTGGTTCTTTTTTTTCACATACTTAGAATTTATTTAACAACACAGAAATTAAACCCCAGGATACCAACTTACCAGGTTGTCTGCACTGGAGTTTACTGAAGCAAAATGTCAGAGGTTTGATAAACTAGAAACAAACCTGTCCAAGGATAAGGAATATTATTAGATTTAATGCAAAGAAGTAGAACTGACAAATCCTCATTATCATAAATACAAACCAAGTGACAGTTTGGAAACACATTAAGTGTTCTGCCTTTGCTTGAGCAATGTATTTAGTTTAGGAAAACTATTAAGAAAAGCTTCCTAAGAATGTCAGGAGAATGTCAACTATCTTTTTTGAAGAGGTAATATTTGCAATATTTCACAATACAAATACGCAAATAAATGATCTCAGAATTGCATATGGGGGTATGTAAGGCTTATTTATTAGCAAGGAGTGGACAGACATAGCAAGACAGTGCACCAAGTGCATTTACCTGGAAACTATATCAATTGGTTTATTTCTCAATTGTAGGTGGTGTGCACTATTTGCAGTGATTAATTTCACACTTCCTTTGAAGAAATTTTCATGTTGGGTAACTATTTTTTAATAATAATTTCCTTTCTATTTTTTGGGAGCAGGGAGGAAACAGAAAAGAAATGCTTTACCTTCTAGAGGAAGAAGGCTGAAGGAAAAAAGAAAACAACACTGGAATTATATTAATTTCAGGAATATTTTAAAATAAATTCTCTAAAAACAGTCACATACCAGAATGTAGGATCTGAAATTAGGTAAGTAAAGGCTGCTTATGCAGTATTGTTCCTCTCTTGGTTTATGTACTCAAGCTGGGACAATTCAAATTTTAGATGCACTGTACAGATTTAGATAGATAGATAACTGCAATGGTGCAAAAGGTCTTACTCTTCATTCAAAAAAGTGTGACTTGAATGTTATTTGCCCCTCTGCTCTGTCAGAGTCACCAAATTTTGAACAAATCATGCTTGGTTCTATATGTATTGTAGGAAAGTTTGGGTAAACAGGTCACACTTTTTAACAATGTGGTCTCTACAGCTTTGTATGTTTTTGCAGACCAAACAAATTACAATTACTGAACTGAATTCAATGATGTTATAGATTTAAAAATAAGTCTTCTGAAAATTAAGAAAATTTGGGAAAATTACTTTTTACAGGGTAAATAGTCTGCTACATTTAGTGAAATGGGGAAATAACTGCATCTGTGTACAAAAAGAGACAATGGCTATGACTTTATAAATATATTAAAATAAAAAATTAAATATTGCATTCAGTGGAAGTGGGGTATCATTTGAACTAAGTGTATCAAAGGAACATTAGAGACTACAGATTTCTGTGGAACAGCTAGCAAACTTGCTTTTTCTTCCCTTGTGAGATACTGTCAGGATGCTTCTTTCTGTCTGTTTGCCCACACTCCCCACTTTTCAATGCTCCCTTGAGGCTTTGCTTTCTTTTTTCTGTTGCTTTAACCTGCCAGCTAAAGAAAAACGTAAAACAACAGCTGACACCAATGAAATGTCCCCTTTGTCATAGTTCCACCAAGTCAGAGAAAGAAGTAGGTGATGGTGGAGGGGCTTTTGTACTAAATCAGTGGGAGTTCCACAATTAATTTCAACTCCTAGCTCTGACAATCTCCCTCTACTCAACAAAACCAATGCATGCATGTATATAGTTTTACATGTATTTATATTTATATTATCCTGATACTTCTACATACAGATTTTCAGTTTAGAAATCTGGATCCACATTTTTATTGAAACAAAATTTCTACTGACTTCACTGGTAGCAACGCTCAAATAAGAAGTTCAGGATCAAACCCATGTTTTGAACCATATTTTGCATATTTTGTAATTGTATGTCCAGAAGAGTGTGTTTAATTCTTTCCACTGGGAATTTGAAAATGCATAATGTCCCCTTGCAGTACCCTGGACTCCTGGAAGGAAGTGGCATGAAATGCAACACAATTGCAATGGCCAGCAGAGGAGCTACTTCTGAGAAAGAACACAGTTATGACAAGCAGGCAATTAAATCAAATGAGATCACAATAATGAGTAAAAGCAAACTAAATTCTGCTCAGGTCAGGACTGAAACAAAGACATCAGCATGAGATTTTTTTTTTTTTTTTAATCCTTCATTACTATCAGGATTGAAAATTAAAGAGGACATTTTACCTTTAAATACATGGTTATTAATACAATAAGGATATATGTATGGAAGAATCACTGACACACAAATATTATATAGGAATGCAGTCTTTAAACAAAAAGTCTTAATTTCAGTTCCTGAGAAATGAGACTCATTTTCTTCTGCTTTAGGTATCTGCATTAAACTGGCTATTAAGACTCCTATAGTCACTGGAGAGACAGAGACAAGGCTTGTGGAGGGCTTGTCTCTAGAAAGAGCCTTGGTTCTTTCAGTTACAAGCTGTTCTGAAAAGAGTTACCTGTGAAGAAACACATTCAGAAAAGGCCAACATTCTCTCTGTTTCAGAGCAGGTAACTTAAGGCACAATGAGATTACAGAATGGCGAAGAGTAATGCAATAAGATAATGGCAGAGAGGGAGGAATAAGAACAAACGTTACCAATTTATATTTGCTCAGTTATTTTCAGACATGTCGGTTTTATGAAATACTTCACATTTATTGTGAAATCTTCCTCTGAAAGGCAAGGCCTTGGGCTGAATTGCAGTTTTTCTCCATCCACAGTCAGATTTTTCTCTAGTCGGCCTCTTCATGCATGCTTACAGGTGAGAACAAACTCATGAAAATTACATCACCTTGACATTTTTGCCACTCTCTCTGTGTTGTCCGTAAGTGAAAATCTCACCAGTTTCCTTGGAAAGTACAGTTTTCATCTCATGTATCTTTCTGAACAGACAAGCCTACATTACTTCTCCTGATGAAAGGCTTTCACCTCCCTCTAATGGGATTTATCCATTACTTTCTTCCCATATTTGAGGGGAGCAAGATGTCTTCAGCACAGAGCCTAAAAATAAGCAATATGTTTTCTACATACAGATGTAGAAAAATAGTAGAAGAATGATATTTGTACAACATATCAGCATAACAATGTGGTAAGATAAGAAAGGAAAAAAAAATTGTAACAAACAACAAGCAACTGTTTTGCTCTTAATTAAAACACCTATGGTTATAATGATACTCTAAACTTTACAAAGTTTGAAAAATATTTTGAAGTATTTGGAGTTGCTGATTACCTTTTGCTTCTTCTAGTTATAGTGTAATCCTACTGCTAAATTTGATTTTCTGTAAGTTTTCATTCAGGTGCTGATATTCTACAATAATGTGCTGCATTACCTTTATAATTTGATTCAGATTTCCTGTCATAAAAACCCCAGTGATGTAATGAATTCATAGCATGAGATATGAAGGCCAAGAACAAAAACTCCAGGAATTTTCCTGTCTGTAAATTGCAAAGTATGACAGAAAACCTACCGGTGGCTGACTTTGGATGCTATGATATTGACAAGGCATGAGAAAGAAGCATGACCTCAACAAGTATGAAATTCTGTTAAAGTGAAGTGAATGTTTGTTCCAGACACATTCCTGCTTTGGAATGTGGTCAACTGCTTTGAAATGTGTAATATCAACATATGCTCTTTTATATTACTGGTATTGCCACGATCCTACAGCTGCCAGAGTGTTTGAGCAGAGGATATTTCATCCTCTGTGGTGCGGAATCATTTGTGGAAGTGTTCTGACAATTCCTAGGTAACTGGTTTTTTTTTTCCCTGAATTGGTTTGCAATTTGATCATATCAACAGCATCTCATATGATTCTATATTTCTGTGATTCTCTTATGCTCTGTGTGACTCTTTTGTACTGCTACATAAAAATTAGGATTTTCCCTGTATTCCCAGGTGGTGTAACGTCAGCTTTTTCCTTTGTTGAACAATGTGTTTTGATAGAGACCTTGAGTACCAGAACAAGCTAACAGCTAGGCTGCAGGTGTTCTTTAGTGACTAAAGATTAGCAGAAAATCCAAATGCTGGTTGGCCTGTATACTTCCTCTCTGAATAGAAAATGGGAAATCATCCAACATGTCACATTTTCCTTAGAGGAAACTAGTCACAGGAACAGGAAGACTGTGTCAATAAAAAAGGTACAGCTAAGCATTTCATTATTGTTTTTATCCTTTAAATATTTTACAAAGGCTAAAATTTATATATATATGTGTGTGTGTGTGTGTGTATATATATACACATACACGTGTGTTTGATTTATGCACATATTTTAAATGGTTGATGCCATCTGTCAAAAAATTGAACAAAAAGTCTTCAAAAAATTGAGCAGAAAACCCAGCCCAAATTTATTCCATTTTATGGCAGTGCCCACTACAAAACCAAGAGAGATTGCTGTAAAGCTCAGGGTAGCTTTATATGTAGTCAGGCTCAAATTACAATTGCTAAGACACATCATTGTTTTGCATCTTTCTCTAACACAGGCTGGTGTATGAAAATCACATTAACCCTGCAGATGCAAATGGGCTACATAACTCCTCATCTGCCATCTGAGTGGCTCTCTGAAAAGGTCATCTGCTCCAAGAGCACTCTTATCTCACAGCTTGATCTGCTGAAGTTGTGTCAGTATTCATTCTTTGTTACAACAGTTTATGAAGAGGATTCAAGATGATTAGCTACTATACATAAAAATGGGCAGAGTTTGTTTCCAAACATTTTTACTTTGGCCTGTCAGCTGAGTTTTGGAACGCTGCCTCCTGGTTTTGTCTGTGATTTTTGGACTGAAAAGGACAGGAAAAGAGCACAAAGCTTCAAACACTTCCAGGGATGGCTCAAGCTAGATATCAGGAAGAATTTCTCATGGAAATGGTTGTTAAACTTTGCTCACAGAATGAATTTGTTCACAGAAGTGGTGGAGTCACCATCCCTGGAAATGCTCAAGAAACAACTGGGTGTGGCACTTCGTGCTGTGGTCTAATTGTCAAGGTGGTGACCAGTCAAAGGTTGGACAAATAATCCCACAGAATTTTTCCAACCTAAATGATTCTGCAATTTTCACCAAGAAACACCTGAAAAGGATAGTTCCTTTTGGTCTTACCTGGAATAACATGGGTTGATTTTCAGTCAACTTTTAGGAGAACTTCACAGAAGAATTTAGGTTGAAAAACACCTCTTAAGGTCATCAGGTCTAACCTATGATAGAACATCACCATGTCAAATAGACCAAGGCACTAAATGACACATCCAGTCTTTATTAAACACCCCCACAGATAGTGACCTTATCACCTCTATGGACAGATCATTCCAATATTAAGCACTCTTTTTGTGAATAATTTCTTCCTCAAGTCCAATCTAAATATACCCTTGGCACAGCCTGAGGCCATGTCCTCTTATTCTATTGCTTGTTGTCTGGGAGAAGAGACTGACCACCACCTGGGCACGATCTCCTTTCAGGCTGTTGTAGAAACTAGTAAGTTCCCCACTAAGCCTCCTTTTCTCCAGGCTAAACACCCCCAGCTCCCTCAGCTGCTCCTCACAGGACTTGTGCTCCAGACCCTTCCCCAGCTCCACTGCCCTTCTCTGTTCTCCCTCCAGCTCCTCAGTGTCTTTCTTGGAGTGAGGGGCCCAGAGCTGGACACAGCACTGGAGGTGTGGCCTCACCAGTGCCCATCACAGGGGGACAATCCCTGCCCTGCTCCTGCTGGCCACACCATTGCTGATCCAGGCCCGGCTGCCATTGGCCTTCTTGGCCACCTGGACGCACTGGCTCATGTTCAGCTGCTGTTGACCACCACTCCCAAGACCATTTCTGCTGGGCAGTTTTCTGCATTTCCTTTCTGCAGTGTAGAACTACCCTCCCAAGTTCTATATCCCTGTCCTTGAGCTTCCTGTTTGCTTCCTGGAAGCAAATTTACCAGGATATTTTGTCTTGGGCAACAAAGACACAGTTTTCAAATGAGCAACTAGAGACAAATTACTTGAAAAATACTGTTACAGTATCTCTCTAATTACTGGACAGTGGGAAAAATAAAATAAAAAAAAAAAAAACCCAAACCAAACCAAACCAAAACAAATTAAAAGAAAAAAAACTGAAACAAAAAAAAGCACCTTTCTGTCCTAAGATTGTGGATTTCCTTCCATTTTCATTTCTTTGCTACAGGATATGGAAGAAAGAGAATGCATGACTAGAAATGATAGTGCTTCTCTATACATGGTAACCAGCTGCTTATAGGAAGGGAAAAGAAACATTTTAGAAACCTCTAATAGAAGCAGGTGCAGATCTTTCCAAATGCTATGGCATTTTTCATTCCTCTTACAGGCTATTGGGGAATATGATCAGGAGTGGATGTAATTGTAGTGCTGGTTAGTGTGGGTTGTGGAATGGTGGGCGGGGAAATAAGTCCTTAGCTAATTATCAAGTCATCACATCACATGATCCCCATCACGAATATTGCACACTTTCTGTTAGAGCCTAAAGGTGGGCTGTAGTGTCCCTTGGTCTTTCTGAATCCCTCTTCACTCACCCTCATCCCTATCTGTAGGCCTCCTGTACTTACTGTTGTTTCCATCCTGCACTGGAAAGAAACACTTGAGCCATTCAGTAAACTGCTGTACTAGTTAACCTTCCTGAGAGTATGTGTAGGTCATGATATATGACCTAGATATGTTTGGATATGTTTGGAAGAGGCACCCTCTTTCAGTGATCCATGGTAAAATGTAGTTACCATGTCAGTAGTCCATCATAAAAATGTAAAATATGAGTGTATTTAAAAATGTCATTCCCCTGATGCAATCAGTCTGTTTCCACTGCTTATCTAAATTGGTACATAATTTCTGTGACATCCATTACCTGTATATTACACTCAGATGAATATTTTCATTTATAGTCTCTGAATAATTGGTGCATAATATCAAAAAACTATGAACATCTTATATCTCCTCACAGCCATGCTAAGAAAAATGCAACACTGTTCCCTATCTAACCAGAGACAGGGAAAAGGTATGTGTAAAATATTTCGTTTCTGTACAGATTACTACCAGGTGTCCTTCAGCTGCCACAGGAGGAAGGAGGAAGAGTCCCTTTGTTTTATAATGCTGGTATTTTAAGATCAAAAAAGATAAATGTGTCCATGTAAAACAGTTTATAAAATTACCTTGTCTGATACAGGCACTTAAAATTACTTGATTGCAGGCCAGAAACGTATTCCTTTCTTTTCTTAAAAACACAACTCTCAAGGTGTTAAGCACAAAAAGTGACACCTCTGACTGCAAATAATAGTAGGATATATTTCCCTTCCTTACTTCCTGAGAAAAAAGGACTAAAAGCTCCAGCACCTCTGCCAACTAATAGCATGGTGAATTCATAGCTCTTCCTTCTATTCTTTCAGCTGAAATAATGTTGCTTAGTCTAGTTTTTTTCCACTCTCCATGAGTCTTTCTTTTGCTGTTCTAAACAAAGTGTCTCACCTTCACTTTCAGTTGTACAAAGACTGGGAAGTCACCACTACACAGCTGCATAATTTCACTGCAGTCAGGCAGCCTGCCGTGGCTGGGACATGATTCCTGCCAAAGATGAGATCACGGATGGGTTGAGATCCATAGTTATGGCAATGCCATAGAATAGTTTCAGTTTTTTCTAAGAGGGAATGAACAGATTGGCAATTAATATATTTAGATTAATTGAAATCCATCAAGAGCTTTGTGAAATATGTTATTAGGCTCATGATTCTACCTGAAGAGTCAGGAGACAAAATCAGAGACATATCAAAAAGGATAAGCCCAGAGCAATCAGTTCTTGCCTGAGATGTTGAATGGTATTTTATATTTTGCACTAAATAAATCCATAGCTTACTTAGAAGTTTTAAGGCATATATAAGTAAGTAAGAGTTAATATTTAAAATTAAATATTCTGGAGCTGTTATCAAAAGTTTTTTTTCCTTCTCTGCAAGAGGAATGTATAATTCTGTTTTTTTAATTGGGGAGTAGAAACTTTATAGTATTATAATGTGTGCATTTTAAATATTAGCTTCACATGTGTATTGTTGCCACTAATTTACATGAAAATGACAGTTCATTATCAGGATTTTAAATGCCATTCAATTAGTTCCCTTTCATGACAGAAAATGTAGTTTAAATTCTTTCCTCACTGACTAGCATTTGACAATATATGGAAAAGTAATTTTTGACAATTAAGTCTGTTAGAAAAAAACCCAAACTTTTATGAAAATAGTAATAGGATGTAAATATATAAATTTGTGGTAAAGCATTTTAACTGTGTTTTGAAATAGTACAGTATTATAATGAAATATATTCCCTTGCTTTCTGTTCCTTAAATACAGGAAGAGAAAAGCAACTGTACATGAAAAGTCAATAATAAAGATGCTTTTAAAGTTTTGTTAGAATTATTTTTCTGGTGGAATAAAGTAGGAGAGCAGGAAGGTTCCACCAAACAATTTTCCTTTTGAGAATTCAAATCCAGGGTTATAACTTGTTCTGTCAAGAAGTAAATAAGCATTTCTGAAAATTCAGAAACTGTACAAATAGAGTAAATGTTCTTCAAGAAATGTTCCCTGAGGAAGAAATTATTTTGAACAACTTATGGACAACAAGTTATGGACTCTACAATTTTAATATCAGATTTTCAGATGTTTAGAGCCTAACCCTAGCTATAAAATATGAATAGAAGAAAGGTAGCACCATTACTCTGAGAGTGCTAGGACTGTCTGGGTGACCTAAATATTATGGGTCATTGATGACAGTACTTAATAACAATAAATAAATCCTACACACTTATACGCAGGTAATGCCAGACACTCTTTCTATTAGTCACTTTACAGAGAAACTTCTGTTGCAATTTGCTTTCCTAGAGCTTGGAGACTGAATGAAGGTTCTCTGTCTCTCTTTTTAAAGTACAAGAGTGTCCTAGACACTGGGACACTGAAATTGCATGTTTGTATATGTTAGACTTGTTTTCAGAAGCAACAACAGCCTTCTTGGGTTGTACAGCAGCTCATTACTTCCAAAAGCTCTGTGTGCCAGGCTTAAGCTCCCCGAGGTATGCACTTTTCTGGTAAACAAAGCAATGAAGATTTGTGAGTCATTACGTCTGCCCAGTGCACAGATGACCTAAGTAACTTTCCTGTTTTGCAAGCTTTATGACACTGCCTGCAGTTTCTTTGCTGTGTTTCTGAAATCTACTAAACTTGGACAGGTGGCCATTGAAGCATTGCATGGAGAACTGATAAAGTCCATGGAGAGGTCATCAGATTGTTCCATCAGCTCCTTGCTGCTCAGCCGTTGCTGCTTTTGAAATGTGAGAGAGATCTAAAAGGTGTTTAGGAAAGGCTGTAACTGGCAGCTTGTCTTCACATTGATACTTGATATTTACTTGTGTACCAGCTGAGACTTGCCCAAGACAGATTGTGGTATTCCCATAGGGCTGTGAAAATGAGATATATCCAGAGCAGTTACTTCCACATACTTGACCAGTGGAATTGAAACATCCTCTGGAATGTTTGTGTGCTGAGTGTGCCTGGACACATCCTTCTGTGAATGTGGCCTTAGCTGCATCACTTTAGGCAAAATCAAATGACTGAAAGCTTCAAAAAGGTAATTCTTTTCCCTTATAAGTAATGTAAATATAATAATGACCAATTTTCAGTAATCATTTTGAAGTGCTTGAATGATTGGTGTGACTTAAAATGTCCTTATAATGAAAGAGAATCCCACCACAATAGCTATTAGAAATTATAAGAAGGCTCTTCTCTCTTAGACCTTACAGTCTCAGTGTACACATAGCACTTCCCAACTCAGTCCACATGCCACAATTGTAAAGTCAGATGACGAGATTCCATCAAAATGTAAAATATGATTGTTGTTTTGAGCAATGTAGTTTACAGCACTAAAAGCAAAGCATATTGGTATACATGAGTCAAAAATTAATTTGTGCTTCAAATGAATCATTGCCCTCATGATGATGAAATGCCTGCATATTGTATTCTCTTTATAGGTTTTATTATTTGTTCCTCTTTCCTTGGCATTTAGGGTAGCAACATTTTTCAATCAGGGTTAACACAACATTTTTTTATACAGAACAGAAATTTTAAAAATAGTTATCAGTCCTTTGGTTCTCTTCTAGGTGTGAATGGGATACCTTTCTTTATTTGATAATGTGTACTCACTTATTTTGGACAAAGCATATCTTTGTGTACATGTTTTCTTCATAGTAGTCAACAATGGTGTGACTCCACAAATATTTTTTGTAAGATTTACAGATTTTAATTTTATGGCTGCATAAAAATGGGGTGCAACCCTATAAATTATAAAAATGATAAATAATTTTATAACAAATTATAAATTTATTATAAAATAAATTATAAATAATTGAAATAAATAATTTCAATTTTTATGTTTATATATTTATATTATTTATTTATAATAAATTATTTTGAAATAAAATTATTGAAATTTTCTACATTGTTTTCAGTACTATCAAATTTTGGAGCAGGGTATCTCCTTCTTTTCACCTTTTACCTGCCACACTATGCCTATTTCAGGAATGTATTTAATTTTTAAAAAATATGCTTTATGATTAAAGAAGGAAAAAAAAAGTCCTGTCTGGAGACATCTGTCTAATACTATTAAGAGGTTTGATAGCTGTTCCATGGCATAATGCTGTTTTGCAAAAAGAGAATAGGAGAAGGAAAAACCTGGAAAAAAGCCCTCTCTTTTTTTGAAAAACACTAAGGCTTCTCTCTTTTCATTGCAATTTCATTACCCAGATTCAAAAGCCTGCTGATGGATGAATCAGTTCCTGGCAGAAGTTACAATAGCCTGGAGGATGTATTTATTTGAATGAGCAAAATTGTTCTTCTAGACAAAGTTCTGATTGCTCACCTCCCTTCAGTCAGGAAGAGGTGTTCACTCAAAACAGCCCTTCCTGTCCTAGAACACCCAATGTCTTCTTTGATTTATAGTGCTACGCAGTGAAGTCTGCATCAGGTGACGTGTGCATACACTGAGCACAGAGATAGGCAGAATGCATCTCTCTTGCTGGGAACTCTAATCTGAGTGTGATAGTTTTCCAGAGACTTGTCTGCATTGAATTGAAGAGGTACTGTGCCTTTAGGTCTAATAAATTTTCTTTGACCGCATCCTGAGCATGACCTATTTAAATATAAGCAATAACCAAAAACTGCTTTTTGAAAATTATTAACTTACACATATCCTTTCTGTGTTGTCTACAGGTAAACTGAGGCTGCAGGGGTGCTGCACTCTATGAACTCAAGTCTATTACTGCCATGCAGGTAAATTCAGGGAAGTCTTTGCAAAGCTCTGAGCATCCTGTGAGCATAACACATTCCTGAAATCCGTCAGTGTGGGAGGAACATAGTGAGGAATCCAGAGTTCTGGGGAACACCTGTGCCATGAAGTGTTCAGATACAGACTGTTACCCTGGGGTCCACACTCCAGGGTGGTGATCTAGGCAACTCTCTTGCCCTGATTGTTTTTGTTTTTTTTAATTTCTTTCTCTTTAAAATAGGAATATTAAGCTTCACTTCCCTTGTGGAATGCATTGACAGAGTGATGAAAATATGCTATTTATTATTGTGTCTGATTACTGAGAAGTGTGACTGTGCATCGGAAGTAGAAACCTCCTGGCATTTGCAAATCATGAAGACTCATTCCATTGCATAACCGCAAAGCAGGTAAATTCTAAATCTACAGAAAGATATTCTGTAAACTGTGTATTGTCTTTCAAAGGTTTTATGGTCATTCAGGTTTAAAACAAAACTGTTAAAAGCTTTGCAAAATTTAAGGTGTTATTTCCAAAATCATTTTGTTGAACCTTTCAAGGGAAAACAAGTAGATCACAAAACCATGAGAAAATAAAAATCACCTTCAAAGAATTTTTAGAAGTCTACACTGAAAAGCATGCAAAACTTAAAGTAGTGAAACTAGACCTTAAGCTAGGGATATATTATATTTGGTCTGTATTGTCAGATACTGCGTACAAATATTTCCTGTAGAGGTTGATTACTTTTCACTAGACTCGCATTTATAATTAATAGAAAAGTGTGAATAAGGAGAATTTTGATCCAATTATTGTAGTCAATTGAACAACTTCAATTTCGTGAGTTTTGGGGACTTATTTGCTTTAAAACTTCATGTTGTTTTGTGTGGCGTTCTCTCTTTCTCCCTGGTCCGGGGCAGCTCCGACGCCCTCCGGCGCTGCCTCCCTCCAGACTTCCGGCTTCTCTCCTGTGTGCCGCTGGCACTGGCACGCAGGTCGGGGTCTGCCGGGTTCTGTCACCCGTGCTACAGGATCCGAGGTAAAGAGGGAAGGAATGTCCAGATCACCCACAAGGAAGGCAGGAAGGCTTTATTGTCATTATTATAGAGCTGTGGTGGGGGGGTAGCGACCCGTGCTTCCCACTCCACGTGGGGGAAATGGCACCGGGACCCGAGAGGGAGCGGGATGATATAGGCGATGTGATAGGGAGGGCAGACCTCCTCCCCCAATCTGTACGGGTGCTGCGATGATGACATAGAACAGCGACCAACCAGAGAACTGCAGGGGCGGACACCGAGCCTCGAGCTGAGTGGGATTGTGGGGATGGGGCAGTGGACACGGAGGTTCCCGGGGTCAGACGGGGGAGTGGTCACAGGAGCGGCAGAGGGGAAAATCCAAGGGCAGGCAGCATGGGGCCAGAAACCGCAGGGGGGGAAGACACAGGGGAAGCACAGGGGTACCCAGGACTCGGCTGGCTAACACAAATAAGAACCTCTAAAACACAATCCCAGGATGCAACAGTTTTGTTTGTTTTGAATGCATAAAAAAGCATTAAAATATTTTTTTAATATTTTGACTAAATTTATTAACCAAATTTTATCTGAGTAAATTTCACCATTTGAATACCTCCTCAGCTTGATAATTCATAAAACTCGTTGTCCATGAGAGAAACCAAACTAAATCTAAAAATTTCATCAAGCAATGCTTATAGAGTATTGCTTTAAATCAGTTTATTGAGCTGTGGTGTGGAATTTTCAAGGGTCCCGACTGCAAAATATTTACATCGGAACTGTGGTATGTGTCAGGAGGAAGAAGATAGAGACCTATGTGAAAGGTGAGGAGAGGGATGTCTGCAGCGACGTATATAATAATATGGTAACGGGGTGGTGTTTCACACAGCATTTGCCAGTACAAATTGTCATTGTCCCTGCTTGTCACTGAAGTGTGAACTAAGAGAGATTTTTCATAAAAATGTGGTTCAAATACAAGTAACTAAAAAGTTGAGTAACACAATAAAATAATATCTGTAAGAGCACTACTACATGACAGCATCTGGCAAGTCTTCTTATCAGGCTGAGGTAGAGACTTATCTTCATAATTTTCATTATGTCATATCTTGTCCTCACTGCTGACAGAACGTTTTGCATAGATGCAAATAAGGACAGCTTGGCCCCTAAATCTGGTCTTTTTGAGGAAAGAAAAAAGTGTTTCTCAGCACTGCAATATTTAGCCTCCAATATGAAAGAAATAGCTAAGTGACTTTAATCTGCCATGTTTGATTTTATTCATGCAGAAAACTGAGCAGACTCATCAGCTGAAATGCTCAGTAGTGATGCAGCTGCTTTCTGCCAGTGGGACGTCTGAGCATCCCAGGGCTGCCACAGGGACACGTGCCACAGATCTTCCTTTGTTGGAGGGGAAAACGACTGTAATAGGAACTGGCAGATCTGTGCCAGCGCTGCACTTTAGCTTCACATAGCCATGCAAGGCAGTTGTAAAAGTAAGAAGAGCTTGCCACAACACAGAGGCAGTGTTTGTGGAAAGGGCAGGAGAATGCACATAAGACTTTATTCTCTACTTTGTAATTCTTAAGCATCTCCAAGATCTGCAGTTGGACATGTTTGAAGCACATAATAGAATGACTTACTCTTTGGCTAGGAAGGTTTTTCTGGACGCTTATTTCCTTTGTGGATAAATCAAAGAAGTTTTTGTCTCACGGCAATTTCCAAAGACAATTTTAGCAAAGCCAGGAAGAGAATAACCACTCTGATTCCTCCAGGGGGAAAAAAAAGTAACATTTTTTCAGCTTGCCACTTTCCTATCTCTATATATTGTGATGCTTGTAATTGTGTTAACACCATGTCAGAACATGTCAGAAGAGTTCTTTTTACTAGACTGCATTTTATGAGCTCAGAGCCAAAACTACCAAACTGTTTCCATACTATTCCCATGCTATTATGACATTTTGTTCAGGTTTAATGAGATTATAGATGATATAAAATGCATTTCAAAGTATCCTAGCTGCACAAGTTGTTCTCCAGTCTGTTAAGTACTGTATGCTAAAGGGTAGGCTTTACTGCAAATGTTTATGTACTATGTGAGTGCAGTAATAGTAGAGAGGAGCAACCTGCTAAAATGGCAGTCACATAGTGTAGGACATTTAAAAAACTGCAAAACTATGTAGCATGGTCCTGCACTCATCTTGGAAAGTATATTTGATTTGCAGAAGTATTAAAGTCATGGATAGGATCAAAATTCTCTGAGTTAAAGCTGACTATCTATTTTAGGATTCTGAATTTGCAATAACACAGAAATTATTTATAAGTATGGAAGTATATAGGGGCTAATTAAGATGTTTTATGATGTAAATGTTTAGTAACAGTTTTCTGAAAACAGCTGTGTGAACTTCCATAATTTTTTAAAATGTAAATTTATTTTAAATTTGAAGTGCTTTTAATTAATAAAGCAAAAACCAAAGCCCATTAAATAAGCATACAAAGAAAAATTATTAACTGTCATGTATAATTGCTTTAGAGTTAGTTCATAGAGTAGTTTTCAGTCTAGAATACTTTCAAAGGCAAATTTTCCAAACTTAATATGTAATTGTCACAACAGCTGTTAAAGAGAGCTGCTGAAATTTGTGCTGCCTTCCTCCCACAGCAAGTGATTGCACAGCTGAAATGTGTTCTGCATATATAACTTCCTGTTTGCACTCACAAACTTTATTCTCAACACAGAGGAGCTGATTAAACCTTACTTCATGGAAGATATAATGTGAGATGGTCAGCTTACTTCAAATAATTATATTCTGACTTTTTCTACTGCCTTGTATGTGGAAAATGACATCAGTACAGACAGCACTGAAAAGTTCAGTGTGATTATGAATGGTCTGCTTTACCAGTTGCAATCTGAATTCCACTGGAATTGTGTAAAGTTCTTGGCAGTGTTTACTGTCTTATCATCTGTAAGCACACCAACAACATAGTAATTAGAAAAATAAATGTGGAAGTTCCTTCAAGATAAACTCTATGGGTTATCCAACCTTTGAGGTTTTACTCCATTCTGCTTTTCAGCCCTCCCCCTAACTCTGGTATCTTAGTTAAGCTTTGAAAAGTCATTAATTAGCTCGGGCTTTATCTGACTGGACCTACCAGGACAAAGCAGGCACTGATAAAGGGAAGTCTTGTTTCACATGTCAGCCAGCCACAGGAGACAGCTAACATAATTACCATCTGACATGATCACTACCTGCCCCAGAGGCCAATGCCCCCTTACTAGATGTGGACATTTAATTGTGCAAACAAGCACAGTTAAAAACTTGCAAATTTAGAATTTCTGTTCCCATTAAATACCAGTTACAGTGTCCATGTAAAAACAAAAAATTCTGGCATTACATGTAAAACTATGTCCGCTTCATTGCCCCAGTAAGGAATGAGGTATGATGGGTGTTCAGGGGAGGGTTATAATCCTTCCAGACATCTGAGTTTCATCTGTCACTGCATGTCAACAGCAACATCTTCCTGCCAAGCACTTAATGGAATTTACAAAGTACAAGTGGGTTCTTTGGATTATTATGAAACATAATAAGCAAGTTAGGACATGTCTACTTGGGTGCAATGAAACACAGTGCAGCAGTTTCCTGACCTGTTAAGTGGCACAGCCTTGTTGCCTGGTGTCTATAAATTGTATCACAGGATTCACATGAGGATATGCCAAAGGTAACTGATCTTGTGTGTACATAGCCCCACCATCTGCTATCCGCTTATCCGGTTTGCACTGGAAAAGGGTGAAATTCTGGAACACCCTCAGTACGTTGATCATATCATTGTATGGGGCAATGCAGCAACAGAAATTTTTTGGAAAAGGGAAGAAAGTAATCCAAACCTTCCTGAAAGCTAATCTGATTTTGCCAAAGTAAGTTCAAGGGATCTGCAAAGGACATCACATTTTTATGAATAAAATTGTTAACATCCAGCATAAAGGTGAACATCACAAATCCTATTGGATGTGATCAACAAAATAACATCTTCACCAACTAGCAAAGAGGAGGCACAAGCTCTCTTAGGTATTCTGGGTTTTTACTCTAAATTTCAGCCTGATTGTAAGCCCACTTTATCCAGTGACCCAAAAAAATGAACAATTTTAAATTTCAAGTGGGACCCTGAGCAACAACAAGGTTTTGAACAAATCAAATAGGAAATCATGCAGTAACTCTTGGATCAGTTGGTGAAGACAAGATGTAAGATATGTGCCCTACACCACAGCCAGGCAGAATAGCCCTACTGGCAAACTCTGTCAGAAAACACTAGAAGAGACTTGAGGTTAAACCCTAGGTTTTGGGATTTGGGGATACACAGGACATGAAATTCATTATACTCCAACTGAAAAAGAGGCACTGTTAGCTTAAGAAAGTGTTTCAGTTGGATTGAAAGTGATTGGTACTGAAGTGCAGCTCCCCTTGGCAACCTTTTGTCCCGAAATCTTGGAGAGAAATCATGAACTGGACAGAAGGCAAAGATTTTGAAGTATTGCCAGAGGAGGTGAAGTCTGCTGACGATGTCCAAATTATAATAAACTATCAGAAAATGAGAAGCAATATGCCCTGCTTACTGATCAGTCCTGTTGTAGGAAATCATCAGAAGTAGAAAACTGCTGTATAGAGTTCTATATGATAAGTCACAGAAACTGCTTCAGAAGGTGAATAGAGCCAATTTGTTTAAGGGAAGGCCATCCATCTGGCTTTAGACATTGCTGAATGAGAAAAGCCAACAGTGTTTTATCTCTACTGACTCATAGATGTTGGCAAACGCCCTGTGGAGTTGATTACAGCAATGGAAGCAGAGCATCTGGGCTGCTGCATTGAGCAGGCCATCCCTGGTGCCATAAAACCATTTGGCAGGGATGAAGACCAATCAGACTGAACAGGGAATTTTGGCTCGAACCTGGGCAAAAAAGGAGTATGTATGCACTTTGAAAGAAGGGACAAGCAAATCAGAAGACCTACAAGGATGTTGTGAGGTTGTGCATGGAGAAAGTTAGAAGACCTAAGCTAGAACTTAATCTGGTACTGATATAAAAGATAATAAAAAATATTTCTACAAATACATCAGCAACAAAAGGAAGGCTGAGGAAAATCTCATCCTTTACTGGACGTGGGGGTTAAAATTTGTGATAAAGAAAATTTGTGATAAAGAATGAGAAAAAGACTGGGGCAGTTAATGTCTTATTTGCCTGAGTTTTTAACAGTAAGACCAATTATTACTGGGATTATTGGGATACACAGCTCTCTGAGCTGGAAGACAGGGTTGGAGAGCAGAATGAAGCCCTCATATTCTAAGGGGGCCCACAGTCAGTCACTTGCTATGCCACTTAGATACACACTGGGCTATGGTACCAAACAGGATCCACCCAAGCGAGGGAAAATCAAGTGATATAACTGACATAACACTACACTGAGGGCAATGACTGCTAGGGCCTTCAAATACTAGAATGCACGTTTAGCAAAAGCCTGCTGGTTAGTCAACATTAGGTGATCTGTCAATTGAACTGGCCCAATAAACATTCATGTACTATAGATGGGGATAAAGTTCCTTTAGGGCACATTAAAAATATGCTGGGGAAGTCACTCTGGGTTATTCCTGCCTCAGACAGTGCCAAATCCATCCACAGGATTTCTTTTGCTTGAGGATCTGTGTAGTCTTGGTGGGTATGCAGGAGGATGGGGAACTCTGATGTGTACCTCTAGAGGGTTTGATTTTGACTAAGACAGGACAATGACTTGAATTGTAAGGTGCTAACTGCTCCATAATACTGTATTTCATCTCTAGTATGATTGCAATATGCCATGTCAACATTATTACAGTAAGAATTATCTGGATTAATGAAAAATAAATTCTGATGGAACCAGTGAAAGTTCAGCAGTGACAGAACCAGAACTGGCTACAGCATCTAGCATCACAGATCATCTTTCCTGCCCTGAAGGACTGCTGTGACAGATGGAGCCCAAACTCATGGACTAAATGAATTAATGAGACTACCCATAGACTAAGGAAACTATACCTGTGTGTGAATATCAAAAGACAGGAAAGGTGATGATGATTAGTCAGGATGTGTTGGGAAGTGTGGGATTCAGGCATGACATATATGGATAACTTCTGATTAACATATATTCCTTCCTTACTCATATATAGAGTAAGGAAGGATTATCCTGGTTTCAGCTGGAATAGAATTAATGTTCTTTCTAGTAGCTGGTATAGTGGTATTTTGCATTTAAGATGAGAATAAAGCTGGTGACACACTGATGTTTTTACTGTTGCTGAGCAGCACTTTCCCTAAGTCTTCTCATTCTGTCCTGTCAGTAAGGAGGCAGGGACCACCAGAAGATGTGGGATATACACAGGACAGCTGACCCCAAATGGGTTGTATTCCCCAAAAGGTGTATTCCTACTATATGGAGCATGCTGAAAAATAAAATTGGTGAGGGTTGGCTGTGGGTGGTAGCCCACAGCTTGGTGACTGGCATCAGTCAGTGGGTGGTGACCAATTTCATTGTGCATCACTTGTTTTGTGTATTTTTATTATTGTTGTTATTATTTTCCCTTCCTTTTTGATGCTATTAAACTATCTTTATCTTAACCTACAAGTTTAACCTTTTTTTCCAAGTCTCCGTCTCATCTCACTCTGGGAAGTAAGCTAACAGAAATGTCGTTTTTAGCTGCCTGCCACACTAAACCACACCTATCATTTAGCTTGTGTGATCTTGTCACCTATATTAAAGTTAAAATTTCAGTTAATATTTGGAAGAAGAAAATTAATCACCTCTCTGGTTAATATTTCTGATTTTAATTTAGTTTGTGAAGCACAGAAGTGGATTTAGCAGCATCCACTTGAGGAACTGGAGTGTTTCACAAGAAAATTTGTGAAACTTCTTTCTCAGCTCATTCTCACACTTCCTTAGCACTTCCATAGTAAAACAGTTCCTTTGTTCTGGAGGAGGCTAGGACTTGCCTCTCTCCTATTACCTCTTTTGGTTATGATTATTTGCCAGTGGGCACTCTGGCAGAATCCTCTTGCAGCTTTCTGTGCTTGCCTGTGCAGGCAACCCCAAAGGTAGACAGCTGTTAGTAGCAGAGGCCTGAGGATAGCTTGCTCCCGCACTTAAAAGGTAGCGGAACATTTCCTATTAATTGCTTTCTTTGCTGTTCTCTCTCCCTTCCCCACTTCTGAGGTCCTTCAAGTGTGCTGCACCTTCAGTTTGCCTACCGGAATTCAGAGATAGAGGGGTCTGAGAGAGAAATGTTTAAACAGTACTGGCTCTCAACTTGTGACAAGTGTCAGATTGCAGGAAATGCTCATTTCTCTAGAACTGTTTTTGTTTCCTCTGCTTTCATGAATTCTGTCTTCTTTACCTCTCCTTTATTCATAATACTCATAAGGCAGCAAAGAGCTCTAGCTCTAGCTTGACTTGATTTGACACAATGGGAGGTTTCACATGAAACCAAGCTCTGTCATAACTGCCTGTGGAAGCGAGGCTGGCTGCTTACAGTTCATTAACCTTTCTTTTTGGTCTCTAATAGCCTTGGGGTATCAGTCTTATAATTTGTAGTGGCTTTTCAACTGCTAGAATGTATGTCACAGACAACTTCACTTTTGTTTTTGCACAAGGGAGCTGAAAATCCATCCTATAAGGTGGAGTTCAGAGAAAAGTGTTTCCATATTAAAAAAAAAAAAAGGAAATTTAATTTGACAAAGCACAGACACGATAGTAAGATTTTGTTTTGGTTTAGGTCCATTTGTCCTATTTCCATTTCTTTCCCTTCTCATGAGGCTGAATGCTGTTGCAGCTACTTATACCATTTTTCTTACAGTATGTCCAATGCTGATCTAACTAGTAGACATTCACCCCAGGCCTAAAATAACTTTACATGATAATTTTACTGTTGTATTTTTTGTCTCAGTCATTCCATCTCTGTGGGACATGTAACTTACCCTTCAGAGAGGACCTCTGAGCATTACAGGCCAGTGAGAATAGCTGATACACATTCATGCTTCAGTCTGAAGAGTAATGAGCTCAGCAGTTGCACATTTTTAAAGTGCTGTGACACAGAGGTCAGAGGTGATATCCAGGGCAGAGGCGGAGTTATGGAGGAGGATTAGGATCAGATAAGTTTTAAAACTGTTGATCACATTTGGGAGACTAAATGTAATTTGTCCCACTTCGATAAAAGAAATTAAACAAGATCCTATTTCACTTGAGATAAACCACCCAGTTTTAAAATATTGTATTTAATGTTTAGTCCTTTTACCAGATATGTGATGCCATGTAGTCCTTATGTGTATGGATTATACTTTGTATAGTTCCATGGATTTTGTTTCTGTCATGTACTAGTCTTACACTTAGGCATTTACTTCTGTACTCTTCTAAGACAAGGCTTTGCCACATTAGGCAGTTTTTGTTTCCTCTGGATCAGACTCCAGTGTCTCTTACAGCTGATACAGATGTTCTCATTCTCTTGCCAAAACTTCACATACTAGCACAGTTAATACTGCATCATGGGCATCTGCTCTGCCTCTGGACACAAAGATATGGCAAGGTGGCTCTCATGAGCTAGAGAATTGAGCCTGGTGATGATGCCAGTGCAGAGGTGGATTTGTAGAGTTCCAGAAATGTTAGCTATTTTTTGTTATTTTTTTCCTAAAGATAAGATTGAGTTATATGAGTCATCCTCCAATTATTTTACTGGCGACTGTCATAAGTGTGTTTTCATATTTTGTGTAAGTCTGTAATTTTGTGGAGTATGAGATGACCTGTTGAAGAAGGGAAGAGGATGTAGGTGAGACTCTTCACATCAGTTTCAGACCGCTGACCACATGCAGTTTGAGCAGATCTCTAGGTGCTACACAGGAAAGAGAGGAAGCCCAGCTTTCTTAGTTCAATGCCTTTTCCTGGCTGTTGCTGCAGGAAAAGTAGCCAAGCGTAGTTAAGAGCTGGATTTCAGATTTACTTGATCACACATATGTTTTACCATGGAGGGCCTATTATACCACCTGTGTTTCATGCTTTGCAGTTGAGAGGATAACTATCTGGATGGGTGCTGATGGGCGAAAACCACCTGCCTGGATGGGAGCTATTTAGAAATATCCAATCATAGAATTTCCAGTTTCTCAGGTTCAGTGCCCTGTCAAGGCAGGTACACAAGACACAGGAAAAAAGGCATATCTTCAGCTCTGCGTGACTTGCTTAGTTCAGTTGTAGCACTTTCTTAGATCTAGACTGATCAGGTGATTGAGGAGAAAACAATTTCATTTTTTAAAGTATTCATGGCCTTTGAAGATTTCTGCTTCACCATTGTGAATCATGCAGTGGCGAGTGGAGTCATATTTCACATTGTTGCACCATAAACAGCCTGTTTCTACATCTCTACTTAATTCACACAGGTCTGCCTGCAGCATGGTGGGCTCAGCAGGTGATTGTTGAAAGGAATAGCACATCTCTTATGATTTCTGTTTTTGAAGGAGATTGTAGAACCTACTTATTGCGTCATATATTCTTTAAATTCATAGTGTACCTACCAAAAAACTTAGAAAGTTTTGATATGCCAACAGGCTACAGAAAAGTATGTGGTCTGAAACTAATACAAGTTCAAGTTTTCAAGTGGAGTGAAAACTTTGCCTTAAGTATTTGTTCCCCACCATCCCATGAAATTGACTTCCCTGTCATTCTCCTAAGTATGCTCTGCCAGTCCATGGGTGCTTTAATCCTCTGATCCCGTTTCTTGTTAGTCAAAGACAATAAAGCATGAGAGTCATGTATACAGATACATACATGTATATACAAATAATTTGAGGATTATTAAAACACATTTTTTATTGATTTTTAAAAGATGGAATAGGTTCTATTCTCTGAAGAAGATTTTCATAAAACTCTCTAGATATTTGCCACGCTCACTTGCACCTCCTTGGCCTACAGCTGCTCCTGTTACACAGTGAATTATCTGAAAGTCTCATCTTTCCTCTCAGAGGGTTAAAACTATGTCATTCTGCAAGTGAAATACATCATTAAGATAAGAAAAAGACAATATCTCCTTTTTTTTTTTTAGTAATCTGCCCTGCCATTTCTTATAATCTATTAAAAACTTTAGAATATTTTGGTTTTTTCCAACTTACAAAGGTGATTTTTTTGTCTTCTTCAGTGCAAGCTTTCTTGGGAGCACTGCCTCTTTCATTACATGTGTCTGTCACAGTGAGGTGTACAAGTAAATAAACAGGACTCCAAGAGATGCTGCAATGCAAATAGTACCATAAAATGTATTAGAAAGTCTCATATTTATGCTAAAACCTCTCAAAGGAGGTGGACTTCTCTAAATTGCAACTGTCAAAACAAACATGAATGGCTGCATTTTCAGAAATTAATCTCAAATTCAACATATTTATCTTCTGCTCAGGTTTAGCACACTCCATTGGCCATAAAGAACCCTAAGGGATCATACAGGTGGTTTTTTTTTTTTTTTTTCATAGGAAAAAAAGCTTTCTTCAAAATACACTGATACAGGTTTTTCAAAGATTGCTATATTTACAAATGTTAATCCTCAGTGAAATTTGATTCCAGTTCCTACTGACCCTGAGATTCTGCCTTCAGTTAGTTAAAATTGTAAAAGCATTGACATTTTCTGGTGATTTGCAGAGAAAATGCCTTTCCTATGGGCTGAATGTCTCAGGTTAGCCCTGGCCTGTAGTAGAAACACTTGCACAGTTTAGTACCTTCAGCTGAAGTAGCGCCACCATTTAGCATTATGTACATGCATAACCCTTCCTGAAGGGTATGCCCAAGGACAGCTGAAAAGCAGTCATAAAAAGCTTTTGTCTTTTTCATTCTTAAATCTGTCTGTAAGACCAGTGAATCCTGACCTAAAGTTAACACTGTGCAAACATGTGTCTCTCACAAGCAATGTTCAAATGATTGATTAAAATGTCTCTTTAGTCCCATGTAAGGGCCCAGAAACATGAGGCTGTGGCAATAATGTTCCCATCTGGAAACACCGCATTGGAGGCAGTATCTTGCTGCTAGTGCTCTTTGAAAGGGAGGAGAGTAATTGAATTGTGTAGCCTCCCAAGGACTGAAGGAGCAGATCTCATTCATTATGTGCCATAAGGAGAAAGGTAACTTTAAGGTACTGCCTGATCTTCCGAACATATTACATGCTGCATAGGTGTTTAATGCCCTCTGCTCTGAAATACAGAGAAACGAGCCCTGCTTTCCAGAGTAACAATGAATGTAGTCCCTCCCAATAAAACTGAAATATGAAGAAATAAATCTTCTCTCCAACAAACAGAAAAAACTATTCAATTATGAAACTCACACTGTTAAACAGTTGCCTCCTAAGCTGCTGTTGGAAAGACCTGACTCTGCCCCTGCTGTGGTAGAACCAGTGCCAGCATGGCTACCTGCAGAATGGGGCAGCCACCTCAATGGGGCCAGAGAAGGTGAGACATGAAGAGGCAATGAATTCACATGGAAGATATGGCCTTAATGGTACTCTGGCTTTGACAGTCGTTTATCAGAGGCAAGAGACAGAGCTGAGGGAGACATGATTATGTTGTTGTGCTATCTGTGATTCTGGCAGGAGAAGCCTGCTCTTTGTGACTCTGCAGGCAAGCAATTTGTCAGGAAGGTCCTGAAGAGTGCTGGCAGATGCCTTGTATCTGCTGAAATTGCCTGTCATGACAAAGTCTGCACAAATGAAACTACTTGTTTCATCACAGAAAATTATCACAGATAGTGACTATCTTTTGATACTTATTTAAAAAAAATAAAATTTCTTGACAATGTCATCCTTATCACCCAAGGTACCTTTATGAAATGCATATCTCAGGTACATTTTCTTCCTTAGACACCTACATGGTAGGTGCGTAGCTCTAGGAGAGAGACCCCATTGCCTGAGAAAACTCAATATATAATAGGTATAGATAATTCATTGTAGGTACTGTGAGTGAGTAGTGGGGGATGGATTTTTGTATTTCATGGTGTGACTGTATAACATAAACATGAAAGGCAGGGAAATAAAGGGAAATGGTCTGTGACCGAATATTATATGATACTTTCTATGCAGATTGAGACCTGCATTTTCAAAATCCTGCATAGCTACATAAGTACTATAAGGAATTATTCCTGAAGATTGCTGCAGGCTCATAATATTTTCATTCATGTTTATGTTTTTTTAGACTTGTTCTCATTCCAGCATTAGTTTTCTCCTCTACAGGGATACCTTTGTTTGCTGCTTCTTCCTTTGATTTGTGATTTGTATTTCAGTTAATATCTTTAGTATTAGTATCTTTTTATCAGTAGCCTTTTCGTGGAGCACATTTTTCCCACACCTAACCGTACAGTCCCAATTTCCCCCCTGCTATTCTGCTTGCCTTCTGTTGCTTCTCTTTGTTTGCCTAATATTTTTTTCTTCTGGAGTGAAAATCACGTCTTCTAACCTTCTCTCTTATACTCCCCAGTGCTGACATTCATACTCACCCCCACAATGATGCTGGCTCTACTACTGCCTGACACCTACTCATAGAACTTCTATTCCACATGTCATCTCTCCTCCAAAAAGAGCCTTTGAGACATGCTGTCATCTTCAAATGCACTTGTGTACTGGTGACACCTTGTCACCTTTACCTGCAGAAACACATTGTAATTTTCTTGCTTTCCCTTGCTGTCAGAAACTCACCTTCATCTTTTCATGTCTCTTGTGTTCCTGCAGTACTGTTGGTTTTGCTCCAACTGACCCAAATACTTCAATTCTCTTCCCTCATCTGCTCAGATGTTTGTCTGAATGAGAACTTCGGGCTGCAGTCCACTCTCTTCCACAAAACCGCTTCCCAGCTTTAAGCAGATCACAGAAGCTTCATTTTCTCTTTCCTTAATTTTTTTCTTTTCCTTTAATAAGCAATTTTTTACATCCTTGAAGGTGTATTGCATATGAACTTCTTTCAATGAGGATTATGAAAATCCTCAAAATGAAAGTAGAAAGGAATAATTTTGTTCTTTCATTCCTCAGAATCTTGTGCTCACCTTCAGATGGGACAGGTTGCTGGGAAATCCCCTGATTATACAGCAGAGACTACAGGGGTTTCCACATCAGTGATCTGCCCCACCCTAACTGTTTAAAAAATTAATTGAATTCTCCCTTTTATGTGCTTGCTTCTCACAACATTTTGTCTCTTTCTCAAGTGCACTTCACAAACAAAAAGAGTAATCTATTCAGTGGCAGTTACGATGATGTTCCACTTGTGCAACTTTTTTCATATGCACTGTGTGTGATGGTGTTTTGAGTAGCTGTATTGGAAATATTTTAATTCCCCAAGCTGAGGAGAGTAAAAAGTGCAGGACTCAATGAACAGGGGAAAAATTCAACATTAGAATTTAAATATTTGCATGTGCCTTTTTCAGTGCTTTGGGATGGAAATCCACATGTATTTGCATTGTAAATCACATTAGAAAATGGTTGAGTATACCCAACTGGTGAAAGTGCCAGCTCCTGATACTTGATAATGTTCTTGAATCCTGCAGGGACTGGAACAATCAGGATTTACTTTGGTTGTGAGATGCACTTCTGTACTTTTTCAGCATTGCTGTGGGACTATGGCACATTGCTAATGCACAGGCTATGGTAGAGCCCAAAGCTCTCAGCTGGGTGCATGTTGCACCCTGAGCCTGTGCAGTGATAAGACCTGGGTATTGTGCAGCCCCTTCCCATCCCTTGTTTTCTCTAATCCCACTTTTCAACAGAAAACATATGCAGTACTGTGGAAGAGGAGATGTATTCTCATAGGTGCATCTCTTGAGTGCCAGTGGACAAACAGCAGTTAGGTATTTTAAAGCACTCTGCTCCAGTTAAAATAATTTAGGCAGCTACACTCTGGTCATAAAGAAACCATAATCTCTTCTTCATAAAATAATCACTGTTTTTGCAGACATGTCTCCTAGCTGTGAGTGGCACCTATATCAAGGCCATCAGGTATTATGTGTGATTGGATGGAATGGAATGTGCATCAGGCTGAATAATGGGGAAGGATTGTCCACTCTCAAACTCTTTGCTGCATTGGGTCATCTTAAGGAAGGGAGTTAAATTATCACCAGAAACCAATTTCCTTTCCAGACCGCCCCTAAATGTGGACCAAGCTTTGGCTTCTAAGTGCAGACTTCAGGCCTTTCTTCCTTTACCTTTTACCCCATCTTTATTGCTGAAACTTCTAATTTTCTCTGGATGGGCAATGCTGTTAGGAACAGCCTTCATAATTTGAGGTAGTGTGAAAATTGAAATATGTTACAGATCATGTCAGAACTGTCAGATTTTGCTCAACCTGATATCCTAACCATTGCACTAGCAAAAAAATGCCATGTAGTCTGATTGCATAATAATTATTTTTAAGAGGATTATACTAAAAGGGATTTAATAATATGTGGAATCAAAAACTGTGTGAAATAACCATAGTAAAAGAGCATGAAACTGTAGCATCACCCAAAATATCTCTGTAGAGTCAAAGATAGGCTGAATATGCCATGGAAACATCTTCAAATGAATTTTGAAATTCTGAAGGTATTTAAATTGTAAACTCAGTGAAACTGAGGAAAGAGGACAGAGAAGCAAACTCACAGACTTCTCTACTTGCCTGACCAGAACCAAAAAAATGTTGTGGACAGTAGAACTTATTCCGAGGAAAAAAAACAATTTAAAAATCCAGTTGCAACCATGAATAGATTTAACTCCAAATTAAATGCCATAATATAGATGCAAAACACAAAACTCAAACTGATTACTTTAAGATATTAGTGACTTCTTTTCTTCAGTTTCCCTTCTATGTAAAATCTGTTGGCTTTCTAGTTCTTCTAAGGACAGAGATGTCATCTTTTTGGACATGTTATTTTATTAAGGTATGTAGCATTTTTTTATTTTAATATACAAGCATGTTCATCAAAAATATTTTTATTGTACAGAACACAGGATATTTTTCTTACAGGTATTTCAATATATGTCATATTTAGTTTTGGATTTTTTATGAAATATAAGAGTCATTGTCAGTTTAAGAACCTGTCACTTCACACTGTATATCCGACTGCTCCTAAATAAAGATTTTTTATTACATATTATCAAACTGACAAATATAAACATGCTTTCATTTTCTTATGTATACCATAACAGGGTGAAAATCTAAAATTTCACAAAGACAAATGTTAGTACAGAAGATCAAAACCACCACTGTTAAATATAGGATTTATGATGCCATTGATAAATGAAGTATACACAAAAATAATTAGGGAAAATAACTAAAAATAAATCCCCTTTTCTCATCCTGTAAGTGGAAGGAAAAGGGAAGAGATTCAAAAGAAAAATACTGTGTTCCATTAAGGATTTTAATTGCTACAATAAATTACTAAGGTAAGTACCTAATTAAAAATTCCTTTTAAACTCCCTCTTCATACTAGAAAAAGACACAGAGTAATTATACAAACAGTTTTGATCCTGATCTTTCTCTAGTGAGTATCTTATACTTAATCTGAATGCTGTTAAGCATAAAACGTAATAATAACTAACAGATCCTTCAGGCATAAACCCTCAATTTTTTTTTAAATCTGCATGTATTATTTATTGGATTCTTTTCCTCATTGACACTGATGCTGTGTTGATTATGATTGTCCTGATATTTTACAGACAATCCAGCACAATTTGTATTCTTGAACTGGATAAGACTAGATAAGACTGGATAAGACTGATGAGTTCTTCCATCTAAATGTAAACCAATTATTTTAAAGTCTTCGTAAATCTTTCAAGAATGCCAGGGTTTTTCGAGCCAAGCACCCATTCTGTGGCTGAATGGCCATATTTATATGTGTGTATAATATGACAAAGTAATTCATGTTGGAAGAGGCCACTGAATGCAGTCCCTGCTCAAAGCAGAGACAGGCAGTTTGTTGCTCAGGATGGTGTGGAGATGGGTTTTGATTGTCTCTGAGCACAGAAATGCTACAGAGTCTGTCCTTTTTCATGTACTGACAGAGTAGACATATTTTTCCTCATATCTAGTTGAAATTTCCCTCATTCCATCATGCATTTGTTGCCTCTTACCCTATCCTGGTGCATGACAGAGAAAATCTGACTGTGTCCTCTGCAGCCTACCTTTTAGTAGCAACTGAGGTGCTTCCTTACCCTTCATTTCTTAATGCTGAGTGAAATCGATTTCTTCAACACATGTCAAGTTTTCAGGTCACCTGGCCTTATATGAATTTGTTTTCATATCTTAATTGTCTTTTATATACTGAATAATCCAAAACTTGTTATCCATCAATAGCTCACAAGTACAGAGAGAGATAACATCTGAATTCCAGCAGCAGTTTAAAAACATATTCTAATATCTCATAATAATTATTATGTCTTTATTTTATCATATAAATAAGCTATACAGGATACTTTTCTGTGTAATAGGTCATAGGTGCCACAGCACTGTCTACTCATTGATGTCCTCAGACAAATGTGGAGTTAACTTGTGGAGTTAGGTCATAGATACTGCAAACAGATGGAGGAAGGAAGCAATTCCATAGCTCACAACGATCTCACTCCATATTTGTGCAATTGCATTGACACTGATGGATTTATGATAAAAACAATACCGTATGAATTGTCACAGTAGCTGGACAAAGTCCATCTTGACAAGAGTCTTATCTCTAAAATGACTGATAGTGTCTATGCAAAAAACAACACAGAAAAAACCCACAGTATTCTCGCATAAAAATTTCTTCCTAATACATGAAAAGTGAGAAGCATTGTAGTAGCTTTTTGCAAATCTATTGAAGCCATTTCCATAAAATAAAAGGCTTCTTTACAGTTAAACAGAATTGGAACTCTCCTGAAGATCTTATTAGAACTCTATTGAAGATGTTTCAGTAGATTTGTCTGGCAATTTATTTCCATAATTCTTCAGCATGGAGTGCCTGTTAATCTAGAATGAAAAATTCTAGAAACATGAAACACAGCACTTTTTGATTTCTGTCTTTTTGTGTTTTCTTTAAACTCAGGCTGGACAAGGTAATTTTAACTAATGGTGTAATTCTCTACCCTAACTTTCAACATATAAAATTTAAATATCGAGGTGTGAGCTACTTACCCTAGAAACTGCAGCTGGAAGAAGGCCTATTTCACACTGAAATTGATATGTCAATGAACTGCCTTATCTCTGCTTTTCTCCACTGATTATGCAAATACTCCAAGGTCACTAGATTAGACTCACAAGTCCAAATTTCAGGTGTCTAAAATTTAGGAAGGTGAATATCAGCCTAAGTGTCCTGAATTCCAGTTAATACTGCGGAGCATATGTTTTTCACCAAAACATGCCTTTGGGACACCTGTCTTTCTAATGTAAAAAAGGAAATCTGTGGTTTTTAGACTGCAGCTTGTGAAGGATGAACAGGTTATTTTATATTGATCTGTCACAAACTCAGACTTTTGTCCAATAAATTTATCAGAGGATCTTATAAATTTTAAAGACGCATTAAAACACTAAGGCCACCTAGTTCTCTATATTAATAATACCATGATATTCAAAGTTCCTTTCTCTTTTTACATTAGCATATTATCATATATGCCTACAGACTACAAATCAGTGCCATTAAAACATGATTTTTTCATTTACAATTATTTTTTACTGTATGAATATGATACACTGCTACTAACATGCAATGGAACATTGTGTTGATTCTTCATTCCTAATGTCAGGATAAAATCTTTTTAAAATGGATCCTGATGAACAATATCCAGGGTGAGCTCATCTAAAACTTACTAAAACCACTGTCTGCTCCCAGGAATTTGTGATATCTAACAAGCTCCTGTGTTTTAATCAACAGCCTTGGACACGTTTTTTTGCCTGAGTAAGAACCCAAGTGTGATAATATGTTTTCTTCTCACACTTTCAAAGAAAGTTTCCAACCCATGACCCAACATGTAGCCAGGATAGAACATTGTTATGACCAAAGCCCCTCTCCTGCAGCCCTACAAACAGTGCTCCAAAGTGAGACCCTTTGAGCTCTCCTGGAGTGGCAGCTGAGACCAGCAAAGCCCCTGTGAGTGGGGCCTCTCAGAGCCAGGGAACTCCCAAGTTTGCTGTTCTCTGAGGATCCCTGAACAGTGATACCCCCGATTCCTTGAGGCTCCACCTTTCACAAAGGCATCTGAAGTGGGTATTTCACTACTTTTGAGGGGAATTTTTTACCTTGTACAGGCTCTTTGTGTCTGTGTGCGCGCACGTATGCATATTCTGTACCAAGTGCACAAGAAATGCTGCTCTCCTAGATTTTCTAAGTACTTTAGATTTGTAAGTTAGGTCTGTAAGTAAGTTACTGTTGTGGCACAGTAAATCCTCTATGAGTCCTTTCCTAAATCATTTACCTTAAGTTATAAGTTAAATGCTGGTAAGTTTAAGGTGCTGTTAAGTGCTGTTGGACCTTGCGGCCATATTCCCTTTTATCCTTCTTTAGGCCATATTCCTTTTTATCCTTACCCTTTCTAATCTTTTGTTTCCGTTCCCACCCCCTTTCCTCCTCTCCAGGTTGTTTTGGTGGTTTGGATTGGTTGACTCTGGATTTTTGTTTGCTTTTCCTCAGTGTGCTTTAACCATCTAGTAAGAAGTAGCGCGAAAATTGCCAATTAACTTAGTCATACTGTTACTTTTCTATTAAACTATTTTTACTGATACTTTTGCACATATTCTTTAAGCAATCTTAGAATACTAGTTCCTGATGGTGTCATCTGCAGGAGTAAAATGAGATCACTGAAGCAAGTACTCACTATAGACAAGTGAAGCACCAATCTCATGATTGATTATTTTGCATAAAGACTGTTCCTTGTGAGAAAAATGCTGTAGCTATCCCTGAGTGCAGCAGTTGTTGTACAGAATTGAATCAATTTATTGATACTATTAAAAACAAGTATGCATACTTTTCTTGATAATTTTAAATTCTATTTTTCTCCTTATTTTATTACTATCATTAAAAAAAACCCAAAAACAAAACAAAAAAGCAAACAAAGAAAACCAGTAATAGAAGCAGTCAGCAAAGTACACTCGTGCAAAAATTAAAGAATGTTTTATATTTGAAATCTCCCCAGAGAATCTCAGGTCACTTGTATAACCCATTTTTTTTTTTTTTTTTTTTTTTTTGAAGGCGAATGAGAAGGACCATTTGCAGTAAAGACTGGACACTGCTGTCTGACGATAGACATTGAAATGTGCAACAGGAATAAATAATTATTGTGTTCACAGATATGGTAATTTCCATAATGAATGCCTTTGATGCTATCCCATGCTAGAATTTGGAGACATAAAGTTAGGTAGATAAGCATTGTATTGTGTTTATAGGTGGTGGACCTTAAATACATAAAGTCAAAGTAGATTTGCAGAAAACCATGCAGAAAGTCAAAAGCCAACCAGGAACAGAGCCTTTGTTTTCTGGCATTCAGCTGCATGCTTTACAAAAGCTGTGTTCTGAGTATAAATCAGAGCCCAAAGATTTTCCAAGCCCAAACTGAGTGTCTTGTTTAGAAAGCACATCCCTGAAAGGTGGCAGCAGATTGTGAACATTTTGATGAGGTCTCTTGCTTCTCATGAATGAAAGGGCAAGCTATTTTTTTGACTGAATAGGTTCACAATAGGACTGAAGTTCAGGCTAGTAGAGACACTTGGGCTCATCACAAGGGCCCTAAGGTGCACAAATGCTGCACCTGCAAGATTTGCTCTTCCTCATGTAACTTCCAGTTCAGAGCAGACCAGTCAATGCCAGGAGTTTGTAATGGCAACTGCAACCCAAAGAAAAAAATCTACTGTCCAGATCAAAGTTTTACTCTGGTTTTAAGTGAGGAGCCTTGATTGCTGACTATGAGAGCTATCAGATTTATTGCACAGCATATCTAATTGCTTGATATGATTCTCTAATTAAAAAATGCTATTAACCCACAGAATAAATTTATTGCAATTGAAAAAAAAAGGAGTGATTATTAATTGCAAGGTTTTGGATCTTCCTCATTATTTACTGAATCAGGAAGGTTTTTCCTCACTGTAGGTCAAAGAAATACTGGTATATGGCTCTGCACTGCATATTTATAAGTGTAGATATAGTCTTCCAAATGTCTTAATTTTGCTAATTGTAGCAATTTGAATAAGATTTTCAGAAAATTTCACTTTAATAATGAGTTTTTATTTAGGCAAGAGGAGATCTATCTTTCATTTTATTATTTTTAAAACTTTATCAGCTTCTAGCTGTACTAGATACACTGGAAATACAGAGCATATAGAATGTATGCAGCAGCAGGATTTTTCAGTTTTAAGGCTCATGCTCACATTGAGAAATCATAGTACCCCTACTAATAATCTAATCCATTACATTTAAATGATTAGTGGACTGTGATCAAGATTCTTACAAATATTATAGTGGGTTCTAACAGTAATTATAATGGTGAACTCCATTCTATAAATTAGCTAAAGGTTTACTTCCTGTTTTCCATATTTTTGTGGTATCTTCAATATTGTGCCTTCTACAGTGAAAGATATTTCAGTTGTTTATTTTGAGCTGCTTTAGAAGTACTAATATTGTGAAACAATCTAGAAAAAGATGTAAAAAGATATATTTCAAGATGTAAAGTATCTTGAAATAACTCATACTGCAGACGGATTTGTTCACATATCCATTACCTCAACCTTGTACATTTTTCTGTCAGACTTTCCAGTTTTACTTTGTTTTATCTGAGGATTATGTTAATACATCATTCATTTAGCTCATTTGTATTTCCAACTCTAATATGTTTTTTAGAATAAAAACAGCTTTGAACATTTTGCCTCTACACAATAGGTTGGCCAAGAAGGTCAATTAATGCATTTATTTCAGAAACTATGACCTCACAGCAAAAAATTCATGTTTCCATTAGTATTTCACATAAGATAAAGCTGCTGAAAATTCCTATGCCATTCCTAAAGTAAAATATTCTTTTTGCACACAATGAGCAGCAAATCAGCTAATCCTAAATGAGTTGTAAGGAGGCTGCTTCCATTTTTGTAGCACAAAACTGCATGAAATTTAAAGTAAATTAAGAAACAAAATGGCAAAATGTCCGTTTCCTCATCTATTGCTACACAGTAGACTTTCAGAAATGTATTTTCATTAACTCCTTTTCTTTTACTTTTCTCCAGTTTTGGTTTCAGTATCATTGTTCTGTGCCTACAGATACTCCCTATTTCCCACTAAATATGCAAACCGAGATGTGAAAAGGGAATGTAATGGGGTTTAGTGAAAGGGATCTTGATACTGCCAAACAGTCCTGTATCAAAAAACATGGGGGATAAGATTTTCTTAGGAAATCTCTGCTACTAACTTACAAGACAGAAAAATACCAAGGTGAATGTATGTCTCTTCTCTGCATGCCAGCACTGAGTTACAGAGAAACCTGCAAAACACCCCATCAAAACCCAGAGCAAAGTACTTGAAACTTGGAAAAAAAAAGAAAAAAATTGTTCAAAGCGTAGAGGAAGATGTAAGAGAAGGCAGTTTTTTGTTTTAACAGATTCAATATTCCCAGCTTTAAAACAGAGATTTTTCCCAAAAGGCATATACCAATTATAAGTCCAGTTGTGGCTTCCTTACTCTTCATGCTTGAGAAAAAAAAAAATGTTTTATTGAATATTCTAAAGGCTTAGGATAAAGACCACTAATGCAGAAGTGATCTGAATTTCTTTTAGATGTTTGAAAGGATGAGAAAAGCTGTTCTTTTTCTTTCCACGAGGATCTGCAACTGACTACTTACTCCAAATAAGTATGATCAGTAAGAAAAAGCTTAAAATAAAGTCAAACTTAATACTGAAAAAAACGGGACTTTGTCCTTTCTGAAAAAAAAAAAAACCTGTTGAGCTTTGCACAAATTGATGAACAGATTAACTTCAAAGGGAAGATAAAAATTACTGATAACAAACAGGAAATAGCTGCATCTGTACATTGCTAAGATTTTAGTTGTGACTTAAGGTTTAAGTCCACGCATATTTCTTGCAGTTGTCAAAGAAATAAATTCAGTAACATGTTGTCAAATATAACCCTTTTAGTGATAGTAATGCAAGATACATAATTTATCTACCATTGTTACTACCTTTTTATGTAAGAATACATCAATATGTTCTCAGTTTCATTTCTTAAAAAAGTGATTTTGATCAATGTATTGAAATAGGACTTATTTGGAAGCCAAGGAATAGACATCTCCTGTTGGCTTACTGGTGGTCTGCACATTATCTATACATACCATCATAAAAATGTTTATGTTGTTTGCATAGTTCACAGTTGTCTAGGAGAGGGAAGGTAGTTACAGCATTTTGAACAGAAGAACTGGCAAGTTCTCTGGAGGGATATTGTCCAGTCCCAATCTTGCAAGAAAGAAGGGAGAAATTTCCCTTCCTCTCTTTCACTTTTGAGCTAAGGGAAGAAGCAGAGTTAAGAATAAAAATGTTGGGAAAAAAAATGCCACCTGATTCTCATTTATCATTTGTTTATATTTCTATTTTCCTTTCAATTTGCTGGTTTTCAGTCTTCCTCTTAATGCCTGTTTTCTAGTGCAGTGCTCTCATTATCTGTCTTTAGTTTCTCTATCCTCCCATTTTCATGCAGTCTTAATCACTGTACTTTTTTTACCATCCCATTTTGTCATGTTTCATTTCCATACTTGGCTCCTTGTTGCATGGTCTGACAATTTCTCCTTAATTTCAGTTGTTCTCCATGATCAACACCAATCCACTGCCTTGAACTCTTTTCCTTACGTTATTCCCAAGATTCAAAGGATTTTATTCTTCTGGAGCTCCACGAGTATAATTTCTACACAAAGCCATCATATTCTCTCAGAGCTTCCTTTTGTGTTACCCCGTAAAATATATAGAAATGCTCCAAGAACATCACAGAGAGGGTAGGATTTCACATGAGCTTCTATGATCTCAAGCCTGTAAATCTGGCTGCAGTTCTAAACCCATTTTTTTCTGGTGATCAAGACTTTTGGCATTATGGGCTTCAAGCCACTTTAAGGGTCACTGCTCTCTATTACAAATTATTTATCTGCTTATTGTAGTTGATACACCCACCAGCGTGGGTAAAAGTAATCAGTAGTACAGACTGACAGACTAACACGAAGAAAACCAATGCCAAGAAGAAGACTTCAAGTACATTATCTGAATCAGACATAAAGATCACAGAAAAGCAATAATAACTCCTGATGTGGAATTTGGGCAAGTCATGACATTGTCTACTGGTTCAGAGTAGAATGTTCAGAGTAGAATGCTCAGAGGCAGTATTCATAGTTTTCCCACTCAATGAGGAACACTTGTGAAGGTGCAAGTGGGTTCTAACACCAGAGTTCTCTTTGGATGGAAGTTTCCAGATGTTTCAGCTGGCAGAAAAATATTTCAGGTGTGCTACTAGACATTAAGTTTGGAGATAGCAACAAATAACTCAAACTGGCTTTACAGAAGTCCTTGGTAATCTTCAGATGTGGCACTTGACCCTGGGCAGAGGGCAAATATGAGTCCTGTGTATCTCTAACAGTCCTGTAAATCTATGTGTGATTAATTGGGTCATCTGCTTTCTGTAGTGTTCGGAATTTTATTCACCATGAATATAGTGAATAAAAGACACTAAGGATGTCCTCACAACAAGGCCCCAAGCCCTCTATTTATTCCTTTTCAAAGACAGTTTGTATTATCATAGCATGGATATGTGACTGCCCCAGTTAAGAGAGCTGTCTTTGAAGTGCTGCTTCAGCTGGGTTCAAAGGTAAAAACTCCATAAATGGTAGAGATTGCTTTGTATACTGAAAAGAATTTGCATTTGATATTTTTGCTCTCATTTCCTGTTGAATGTTTTATACTTAATACCATGCTTATGCCCCATCTCCACAGTGGTCCTCAAAGTTTCAAAGTACAGAGTGTTGCCTTCAGTATTGATTCAATCTAAAGTCACTGAGTGAGAGGGCAGCCTGGTGCAAACTATCATGTTTTTTTGGACAGTGAATATATATGATTTTGAATTATTTTAGAACATCTCTTTGAATATAATGGCTGCTCTATTTCTTCTTTCTCTATTTATTCTTTTATACAGTTACATGGGCAAAATATTTCATCCTGTTAATTTTTCACCACTGTTTTAATTGTCTTTGAGTTCTCTAGCTACTATTCACCAGGCCCTTCTTTACTGGCTGTATTTGTTTTTATGCACTTGGGATAAACCATATGTTATCTGTTTTTATGGGCTGCAAGCCAGGCAGTGTGATATATAGCTTTTATCTCTATGATTACCAGACTGAGGTTCTAAACAGAAAGTTAAAGTATTAGGTTTCTGGTAAAATTATGAGAAGAGGTGGGCATTTAAAAATAAACTCAGCAATTTGAGATGAACGAGGAGATGACAAATAGAGGATGCTGAATGCTGACTTGCCCCTTATCTCCCATCACCCCTTGGGATCTTAGGCACTTGGATCAGCACATTCGGCTTTCTTCATGTGGTGAGTTCCCACACCAGTGGTTTTTCCTTTAAGGGCCTATGTCAAAACCAGCATACATTGACCATACAAATTACAATATTTGAGTCTCCTATCTACCTCTATTGTCAGAAAAAGGCCTTTAAAAAATGAATACAAAGTCTGTGGAGCCAGCAGAGTTAAAGGAGCATCAATCAGGAACACAGTTGCTGGTGCACTCAAGTGTGAGAGGCCTGGAACCTAGTCTTGACTTCCTTTGCCTGTTACACATGTAATGTTAAAGTCAACCTTGCAAACAAAAAGGTACTCTATCCACTTCTGCCTCTGTTTCAGCAAATAATGTGATAGGTACTCCTCTAATCCACTTCTATATAGGTCTGTTTGTATTGTAAAGAGGTCCTTATCTTGACCAGTGGAAGAGATAGATCTGTATCCCCTCAGGTCAAGGAATCTTTCCCTGGATGAATGTATTAATGCCTATCCTGTTCTTCAAAGGGTGTAGGCTTCTCTACATTCTCCTGGTATTATAGGCATTTAATAGAGAAACAACAAATGTTATCTTTTACAAAGACTCTGTGCATGCTCCCTGTGTGCCTCCTGAGATATGTGCTGATACTGTTGGTATGGGGGATTATAAGGAATATTTTCCTTCTCTTTGTCTGAACTCAAGCAGATTATATACATGGGGCTCACTAGTCTGTTTGCATATGTTCCTGTGTGCTTTGAAGTATTATTCCAGAGATAATAATGAAGGAAAACAGATAATTGTGTTCCCATTTCAGAAAGGCATGTTTTATTAGCAATTATGCAGAAGAAGCACAGAGTCCTTCTAAGTCAAAAGGAAATAAAAAGCAAGTGTTCACAGTTTCTTTCTCTTTCAATGACATGGTTTGTTTTCATATGGGTAGTTTGGAAGAGTATCACTGGGTGATAAAGAGGGTGTAAAAAATTGATAGTATTAAATGTATTAGATGCTCACAGAAATTCACTAGATTTTGTTGGTTTTGTTGCTGCTGCTGTTGTTGCTTCATTGTCTGATACCTGGCACTCATATCTGCAAGTTAGTGAGAAAGATAGATCATATGCAGACACCACCATTTGTATGAATTTTTGACCTAGATAAGAATATATTATCCAGGTTAAATTACATTTTTTAGCTATGAAATAGAAGTATAATTATGATATGAGTTCAATAAAAACTGATATGGCCAAGAAAACTTTCCATAAACACTTATTTTTAAGTTTTACATATCTGATTGCTAAGAATGTGATCTGGGCTGGCAAGAGTTGAAAAGATTATATGTGTTTTTCACAGAAATGAACATAACAGACATGAGGTATCATTTCAGTTTATCTTTCTCCTTTTAATTAAAAACATCCTGCTGTTAAAGATAAGTGGCATCTCATCAGAAGCAATTTATGGCTAGAAGAATTGAGTCTGAGCCCTGTAACTGAATCAGAAATTATAAAGGATTTACTGTAAAATGTTATATATATGCAATGGTAATGCTCTTAGATTTACTGCTTAAAATGCAGGCTTTACAGATTTTGAATATACATCTGATTTTAAAAATAACTAAATTAATAAAACCAAAAACACTTTCATATTTTTGGTACCCTTATTTATTTATTTTCAGAAAGAAACTCACCTGCTTAGCACAATGCTTGTTAGTTTTTTCATTTTATCAAGTTTGGAGCATGTATACCATATCATGGTGTGCTTGTGCAATTCTGTGAGAAAAGGGCTGCAAAAGGGCTGTCTGAGCTGCTTTTATAACTTTGTGGTCTATTTCCAAAGACTTTTATAGAATGGGAGCACTTAACATATCAGTGTTCTTAGTAGAATAATTTAAGCTGTCTGTCCAAGGTGTTCTCCCCATCCTTCTACCTCCAGAAAATATCCTACATATTCTAGAAGATATTCTAGATGCTTTATCTTGCCTGGTAAAGCCACTCTTCATGGGTGTATCCAAAGATCTATAGAAGTTCTTCCATGGCTTGTAGATCTACATCACTTGATGATTCCCATATACAAGAAATCTTTGAAAAATGGCTATAATCAGGTTCTCTGTGTCTTTGGCCATCGAATGTCCTTCTGTACACTGCTTACAGGGTAGAAACACCAGGCAGATATTCAGATATTTGTGAACTTCCTCTAGCACAGTTTAGCATCTGCCAACAGAAGGGACTAAGGGTATGCCACTGAATATAAGGGGGATGATGTGTTAGATGCAGTATGGTCATGCTTATAAATATATTTGATATTACCAAGATTGAAAATAGTAGAAGATAATATTACCATGCTACATGAGTCTATACTACTCTGCTAAGCACTCCAGGATAGCTGCCTTTCCTGTGTCCCTGATTTGTGATAGGAAAAAGTAGGACAGCTGGCCCAACACAGCAGTGATGGGAAAAAGAGTAAAGACACACCGCTCTCTCTTCAAGGGAGCTGCAACTTTCCTCCCTTGTACCAGGACACATGAGTACCCGTACTCATGGTCGTTGCTTTGCAGCTATCTAGTTAAATAGTGGACAGAGCTGGACAGGTGAATCAGTGATGTAATCTAAGATATATGTTACAATTTCCTTCTGTATGTACTCACAGAGGACACAGGCTCTGTACAGCCCTGAGGAACAGAACTTCTCAGGTCAGATTGTGGAAAGTACCAATGTCAGGCAAGAAGTTTTTAGAAGATGTGTGCCATGCTTGTATTTTTGTGCATAAATAACACTGTGAATGTGTTCAAATACAACTTCAAAAATGCATTTCTGAAAACATTGCTGTTGAGGTCAGGCGTTAAAACTAAATACAAATTTGATCCTACAATGCCTGAATAGGTCATTTCTCTAATCTTCATGGGTTGTGTCAGTGTCAGTATTATTTCTAGGAACTAAGCTACAACACAGAAAAGGTCACAAGGAATTTTACATCACAGCTGTATCTAAGTAAGAAAAAAACTTCTTATGAGGCTCCTCTACCCTTCCACTTTGACAGATGAGTACCAGTTACAATGATGAGCAATAGCTAACCTCTGCTTCTGAGATGGTAGAATGCAACTTGCACTTTTCTATGGCAAAGTGGGGAGCTCTGACTTGAAGAAAAGTATGCCATAAATGCTAAGACAGTTTTCTTTTTTATTGCACAGCTAACATTGCCAGGAAAGCTCAGAAGCCATCAGATGATTAGCCTGGCTTGACTAAACTACAGGAAAAGATAAAAATTTTGCCCAGTGAATTTGCTTACAGCATCAATCACCGCAAAATCTGTCTCAGTGTTTGCCTCTATGCTAGTAAATGAAATATAGTCATGGCATAGGTCTGACACAGATATGTAGTCATCCATACCATGGCCATGGTTCCTTGTATGCTGTTGATTTAGGTCAGATAGTGTACTGCCAGGTGAATCCCGGACTAGTTTTCAGGATGAACTAGAACCTATTCCCAATAGGAAATTTCTAGAAACTACCCTACAAAGAGGGGATTTGGAGATTTTGCATTAAATAATATTTTTCTATTGCAGCTCTGGACTTTTCTCTGGACTACTTTTGTTTTAAAAGTAAGCAATTTTTCTGATAATTTTTGCTACCCAGCAGGAAAGAAAGAGGACAAATACCTATCCCAGGATAAACATCTCAGGAACAGCAGCATTGCAACACTGGGTGCATTAGCAGTCCCCTGTTAGACACAAAATCTTGTTCATGGACTAAGAGGAAACACACCATATGTACATGCATGCACAGTCAACAATTTCTTGTTCATATACCTGTAATCTTATAAATATAATTAATATTAGTCTGTGTCCTGTTATCTAATGTAAAATTAAAGAAAACTAAGTTAGAATGTTTCTATATGGGAAAGGTCTCAGTAATATGTCTGAAATTGTATAAACACACTTATTAGTTTCCAGCCCTTCTCCTGATGGTATGTTCACCTGACCACTGCTTTTCTGATCCTAAGGCAGGTGGTTTCACTCTGCTGGTGGTGGTGCTTTACAGTGAATTATCAGCATCTGAAGTCTTTTGCCAAATTAATTATGATGTTCATATTGTTGGTTCCTTACTCCAGTATCCACCTCACTTTTATGTGCTTTCTAACACCTTGTGGTTCTTCATTAGTCTGCAGCTCTCTATTACACCCGCATCCAAGCATATTATATATCATGGCTTTCATGTATGTTAAATATTTTTCCTTTGTTTTCTTTGTTACTCTATTCCTTAATTGATCATCAGGGAGTTGTTTGTAGCTGAGGGTTCTCTGTCATCAAAGATCATCACATGCCTGCACTGCACTTTGTTGCATCCAGTGCCTCTGCTTTTCAAAGTCTCTATTATCATCCTGGATTTGTATTTCTTTATGCAATATCATTTTGTTAGAGTTATAAACCTATCATTCTCTACAGAATAATTGTTTGTTACCACTAGCTATATAAAACTGTTGTGCCACACAAATATAATGAGAAAAACAAATTAGACACAGGCTACTGCTCAATTAGAGAAATTACTGCCACAGCTAAAACAAATTAACCAAATCTGCAGGCAGGCCATTAAATGTTCAGATTTAGCAGGCCTGATAAGCCTTTTTCCTGAAGACTTGCAAGTTCATTACAAAGGTTATTGTCTGTCACTGTTAATGATCAGTGGTAACACCAAATGGTTATGATCCTGTGCTTTCATTGTATGCAAGAGTGCTTATAGCCTATATGTGAAAATACTCAAGATATACTAATCATTTCTCTGATATATTGTAATCCCTATATACATCACTAGAAATTGGAAATACTGTCTGAAACACAGTGTTGGCAACTAAAGCATGATGATCTGCAGGATGAGTAGAAGTAGATGCTGCCAAGTTGGTGAAAATGACACAGGGTATATCTCAGTATAATGCATACTACTCTCTGTGGGCAGGGGAAATACTAGAATTTGCATTACTTCAAAGGTTAAAATGTTTCTTAGTGTTTTCTGCAATATTTGCTGCTATTTTATGGTCAAATAAATACTGTGAAAATATACCTACATATTACTCTGCAGGAAAAAATGGTCACCCTTGAAACTGGCAAAAGGTCTTGCATGGTGTTTTCGCTTTGGTTTCTGTTTATTAATCTCTTTATAGCTATGGTTATCAACTGGAAGATAAGTAAGTATTTACCATGACTTGCATGACCACCTGAGAAACTGTACCTGATATGTAACACAGGTATGAGCAGCCAGTATATCTCAATTTCTGAGTTTCTTAAAGAAGGGAGGATATAGAAAAATTTTCTTGTAATGCAACAGGAACATTGTTTAATGGCTAAATCTGAGAGGGGACTTCTACACTCTTCTAGCCTTCCTCACCTGGAGAATCTATAGAAGAGCAAGGCTTTTCCTATGTGCCTCAAACAGGAGGATAAGAAGAACTATTTCTATTTGCTTCTGGTTTTTGCAAAATAAACAATTAGATCCACCTGAGTCAGTTTTGATTTTTGCAAAAGTAGAATTCTGAATGGTAATCTGTCTATATTATGCATATAAAGCAAAATCCCTCTGCGGTGGTATTGTGGTTTGACATAGAAGTGAATTTTTTTTCCAGGAAGTTGGGTCAAACCAATCAGTGGTCAGGTTTGGATATTGGCACCTGGAGTGACCACTGAAAGTATGGACACGCCTCTGAGAACACAGGGGGTTAAAAGCAAGAACTCCCAGCAGAACTGTCTCTTTGGTTCCGGTGGTCAGAGAGTGCAGACTCCCCCCCTGCCCAGCCATGGGCTGGGTGGGGGAGGGGAAGCCACGCGGCCTTGTCCAGGTAGGCCGAGGGGGCTGAGGGTCTGGAACCGAGCCAGCTCCTGTGGACGGAAGGGTGGAGAGAAGCGGAGATGCCTTTGTCCACCCTCCCCTCAGAGGGAAAGAGACAGAGAGCCTGATGGCACCTGGAAATTTGCCGGCAGAGGAGAAGGAGAAAGGAGGAGGATGATGCCCAGTGTGGGAGTCGAGAGTGCTGGGCAGAGATTTCAGCCGTCCAGGGAGTCTGAACTTTTAACCCTTTCCGGGAAATGAGGGCTTTGTAAAATATTACTCCTCCTTGATTTGTAGTAGAAGAGAGGCAGTCCGGGACCTGAGATGTTAGAAGAAGAAATATTTAGGTGGGAGGAGATGATGAAGTAGCTTTTAGCTGGACTTTTCTTGTTAGCCATAGACTGAACCAAATTCTCCTGCAATAGACTGCATTTTAGGGGGATGCAGTGGTGACCCAAAGAGACCTGCTTCAGCAACCACCAGCGAAGGAATGACATAACAGAGGAAAGCTGAGGAGGGAATGGTGATGCCCTCTGTCTTCAGGAAGAAGATGATCTCTGTTCCTGGACCCTTGGCCCCAGGGGAAAATGGGGGGGGGACTGTAGTCCCAAGATGAGAAGCTGAACTGTTGTATCTTTGGGTCCGTGGCAAAGCATCCTTAAAGGAGCCCTATGAGCAGTCTGTCCATGCACGGTGCTGAGAGCACTGTGACATGGAAAGGAGAGTGTCACATTGGCAGATTTTCTCCGGGCGGTTGCCATGTGTGACATGGAAACACAGGAGGTGGCAACTGTGTTTCCTGGGGGGTCTGTGGTGCAAGAGAGACTTCTCTCTCCCTTGATAGCTTGAGTATTGATTATCTGAAGGGTGGTAATTTGATCAGGAATCCCGGGTGATGTTTCATGGTGGGTGTTTTAGAAATTCAGAGGAGGAGGGGTGTTTTAAAAGGTCTTCATCCTAGATTTAGTCCGTGTGTCTTTTGTAGTAATAGTTTAATAAAGTTTTTCTTTCCTTTATTATTAAGCTTGAGCCTGCTTTGCTCTGTTCCTGATAACATCTCACAGCATTTATTTGAGAAGGTGTATTTTCATGGAGGTGCTAGCATTGCGCCAGTGTCAAACCATTACAGGTGGCTACCTGCCACAACCTCAAGCAGACAAGATGTGCCAGCTAGCACTGCCTGTGTAAGGCTGGGTGGCCATCACGTGTGTGGGCACTCCAGGGAAACGGCGTCTGCCACGCTGGTAGTGCTGAGTGCTGCAGCGTAGGTAACGCAGCTTTGGTAGCTTCACACACTGAGAGGAGAGGAAGGGACAAGAGAAGGACACTTGTTTGCAAGCCCTAAGAACTTTTATTCCCCCATGCATGGTCGGAGCGAATCGCTCTCAGCGCAATGCAAAGCAAATGCCACCAGACAACGAACGACAACAGATTAAGTAGGGGGTGGGTGGACAGGGGTGGAAACCTGGCTCGTCCAATGGGGACAAATGATAGAGAAGTAACATGAACTATAACAACCAATGGTAACATAACAGAGGTGGGCACAGTGTCCTGGGACAAATAGAAAGGCTAAGGTGAGGTGATTGATGCAGAACTTTCATGAAGAAGCTGGGAGTGGTTACAAGATTGACACCCCAACAAGGCGTGATAACCCCTGACTGACAGAACCAAATAACAAGAAAACTGGGAGAGGTGAGAAGATTGACAGGTCTGAGTGGCAGGAACTTTCTGGGTAAACAACTTGGAGCAAATCACTGTGAGGGGAACAATAGGGGAGTAAAAAGAACAAACCTAACTAACATTAATAAAATCCCTGACTAAATCAACCCAACCTACAACATCCCTCCACGCAGATGTTCTTACTCTCCAGGACTCTTCCAATGGTTGTAATCAAGTACTGTAAAGCAATACTAGAAAATTGATTGTGTTACCCAAATGAATGAAATTTAGCAGTCCTGATCCAAGACTTTGTGAATCCCACTGCATTGCTAATGCATTCATTCTGAGAGAAAGGTCTAAAAAGCTTAAAGAGATTTCTGTCCTTTCTGCTTCATTTTCTGACCCGTGAAAGAGCTACAAAGAATGATTGACTACTCAGGAAGTGAGGATAACTTGGAGACTGAAAACCAAATAACGCTGGGACAAATGTCCAGAGTCTGACCTCATCTTTGTCTGTTGGGCATGCAGTCTGGTTGCAAAATACGATGCAAATTTGACTGCTCTGTTCAAGAGACAATTGGGATTAGAATAACAAAGGTGTGGTAGAATAGGAATTACCTGCATTGTTTGAGTAATTTTCACAGTGCTTTCCTAGGCTGTGCTTCACTTAGCAAAGTGCTTGGTTCAGTGTTTCTTGCACCATTTTTCTCACTTCCTTCACAAGAAAAAGTAATTCATGTAAACACAGAAGAGTGGCAACAGAACCATAGCAGTGTGCTTACACCTTGAATACCAAAAGTCATCCAAAAGCTTTCTAAACTGTTTTATGTTTCCTTGTTTGTTGTGGTTTTGTTTTACTTTGTAGGGGAGGAGGAGGGGTGAGCAAAGTGGAGTGGTTTTTTTTTGTTTGTTTGTTTTTTTCATTCTTTTTTTATATCTGCAAATTACTAGTTGCAAAAATAGATACCTGAGAACAATTAGGTGGAAAATACAAAACGTATCTTTTAGATTAATTCATTGTTCTTGTAAACATCCGGTGGGGTATCACATCCTGGAAAAGCCACTCAGTTTCACTACATATGGAAGTTAAGGCTTGTTAGTTCCCATGCACTGGCAGACCACAGTTGATTTGCACACACACACAAGAAACACATCTTTCTCTGTAGTCAGATATGTAAATAATAAACACATCTAGAATTGGGAAATTAATTTTCTCATGTTATTAACTATTAGGTTTTTTTCCAACATAATGAGACCTGAAAATAATCAGTGAGCAGATTACCATGATTTGCTTCCAGGTACATGCTCCAAAACTATTGTATCCAGTCTTGCTCCTCTGAATAATTTTCCTTTATAATATTTACACAAAATCAGATTTAAGGGACATAAGCCATTTATATTATATAGGCTTGCCCTCTCTTCTGTTTTCATCTTGACTTCTTAGAATATCTCTTTCTCCAACTCATCAGCAGAGCAGTAAACCTTCATTTAGAAAACTACAGATCTTTAAAAATGTCTCCTATTTCCTACTTCTATGATTGTATTCTAAACAGATTGTCATTAAGAAGTAATAACATACTTTATGCCCACCATAGGAATTGGGTTATTTAGATTCTTTAAAATAAATGCTCAGACCTAATACCATTAAGCCTTAATTCAAGTGCTCTGCATAATTAAGCAGCTTTACTTTTCAGAGTCAAAAGAACCATGCCAGGGCATGTGAGTGATGAAGAAAAGAGAGAGAAAGAAAGGAAGGCAAAAGGAAAGGTTTCTTTCATTTTATACTATGCATGTATGTATATAATTTATATACATACATAATATTTTATTTTTTATATATGCTGTGAAAGGATGTTCTTAGGAAAGTAAGGTTATCTTAACATGTAAATTTACAAACTAGCGGAAGCTGGACATTGATATAGAGATGTACCTGGCCTCAGATGTTATCCTGATGTTTACAGACCGACTTAGACTTTGATCTTTCTCACTTTGGTCAGCTTGTATTGTGTCAGAGTAGTCACTCCTTTGTTTAAACATCCTCACAAATAGTGGTATGAAATATATAATAGGCACATATGCCTCAGATAAATATTTGGCATTATATTTTTGTGTACTTGATTAACAGATGCAGAGGCTTGTGCTCAGCATTCGGCCAAATTTTACCCAGATCTTTTTCACACACACTGAAATATGCACCTTCAGTACTTTAATTAATATTATGGTTTGGAGATCATTATAATTTTATTTCTTAGGTAAAGAGGCTTGAAATATAATCTTTAAAATCCTTTCTCTATTTTCTTCAGAAGTTGTGCAAATTCAGAGGTAATCTGCATTGATAGAATTAAAATAAAAAATCCCTAAAATCTGAGGAATGATCAGATTGTCTAAAATACCTCACTTAAGTCATCAGCCTAGGAAAAAACCTTGTTCTTGCTGCAAGACCTCTTCTTAAATAATTCCTGTGTAGCTAGAAATCTCCAGGCTCTATTTTAAAAGCTATGACAACTAAGAAACACTTCATTTCATTTGTTTCTCTTTTACATTCCTCCCATCCTTTACATACTTTCTACAATATCATCAGACTACAACATCAGATGGCATTTTAATTGTAATTGTCAACTAAATTAAACACTCTTAAAAAGGAAGTGCATAGGGAATTTATTGCAAATAAGGATGACAGTTTCATGGCCCATGATCTGGGCTGCCTTAGACTGTGCTGATTGACAGGAAAAACTCTGCATTTTTCATAAGCAATATCTCAATTGTAATGAGTGTTACAGTCACTGCTACAGATATAGAACCAAAAATTGTAGATTGATGAAGAGCAAAAATTATTACTTGGCTTCAGAATTTGTAGCATGCATAAGTCATTCACTGCATCACAGTCTTCAGGTTATGAATGCATCTTTTAAAGCTTCATAGCCTCAAAACCCCCATTTGGACAACTTTACAGGATTTGTTGATTCCTATAAAAAACTGTCTTTTCAAAATTTGTCCTGTAATCCAACAGTCCTTGTCTCAATGCAGTTTTTCTTGACAGACTTGTCCACTGGTGTACTTTTAACAACTGTTCATAATTTTTTATACTGTGTTATGGAAAAGAGAGTTTATAGCAGTTTTAGATTTCAAAGTTACAGTTACTTCAGCTGATATTAAAAAGTCTGTGCCAGTTTAAGATCAATCAGTGATTCAGAAAAAAAGACACTCTCTTTCCTTTTAATATATAGGATATGTTGGAGATCTGGCATTGAAGTAAACTGAAAGATTTACTTTAAAAATCATTGTTCAGTACATATTTCATGTATTTCAAAATCACCTAAAGTTTTATGTAGACTGTAAACAGAGGAAACATTTATTTAGAAACCAAGTGAGAACTATCTCACCAAGACAGTTTAATTTTGGTCCCAGGCTCCTTTAAAATGGTACATATACCAATAATAAGAAATAGAAGAAGATTGTAAGAATTTTAATGCAAGTCTTATCAATGTAAAGTCATTTTTGTATTTTAATTATTATTATTATACAAAAGTATAAGTACTTTTGATATTTGATAGAGAGGTGTGGCTGCAGGAGTTAGCACTGAAGTTTCTTCATAGGTATGGCTAAAGGCAGGGACATTGTAAAGGAGATTTTGAAACAGCATCACCCCACTCCTTTGAAAATACCTTTGAGATTATTTCAGTTGCGCCTTGCTGATGTTGCAACAAAGAAAATAGTTAGGTCAGAGACATTAACATTCCTTTGGCTATGCTATTTCTGTTGCATGACTAGACAACTGAGCCCATTAAACTAATCCAGGTCGGTGTTTTCCCCAGTTTGACAGATCATGTGGATCCTTACAGATCCATAAACAACGTACAACACAACCAAGCTCCTTTTTTATTCCTCCTTTTTTTTTTTTTTTTTTTAAATTTTTGAGCAACAGCTTTGTTATCACCTAGAACTTAAAGTCAGTTCTGTAAAGTGGCTTAAACTTGTTCAACTTTGAGCAACTTTGTGGTGCCACAGGACTCAGCAGGAATTTTTTATGTGCTTAAAGTGAGGCTTTAGGCCTTGCTAAATTGAAACTTCACCTGACATTTTTATGTGCTGGATTGAACCTCATTATATGCTTCTTTCAGTCAAATTAACACCTGACCTCTAGCAGCAGGTCTGGAGAGCAGTGACAACGAAATCAAACTGCTTTTATTGTTGTTTTGGAAAAGTCATCTGCAGTCTTGACTACCTGTGTTAAAGACAGTGTTGGTGGAGCTATATAGCTGCTACTTACTTGGACATTAATTATGCATAGCTGTTGCTATACTTTAAGTGATTCAGTGTAATATTATGGCCTGGTCCCTTTCTAGTCATCCCTCACTTACAGTAAGAGAAACTTTTCACATAAGTTTCTGAAGTGTTTGCTATGGCTAGATCTGGCTGCACACTGGCAGACAGAAACAGTACTTTCAACTCATTCATGCATTAGAAGGATGCTTTGATACCTTCTTTCCCCTAATATTAATGTATTCAGTCAATTCTGTAGATGTACTTTCTTGATTCTATCTCATAATTGATCACAAATGTGTTTCTTGATTTTTTAGAGCTCCTTGAGAATTAACAGTATTATACTTTCAAATGTTCTCTTTTCAAGAGTGCTGTCTAATGTTTAGAGCAGAAGATAGGCAATGAGTAATCTTAAATTTAAATCCAAACATTTATTTTTGAAATGCTGTATGACACAGCCTTTCTGTCCTTTGATTTAATTTCTCTTAGTACAGACTGTATGATAGCACTGTATAAATATGTTTTGAATCATTATTGAATTATAAAAGCAATTGAATAGTTTGGGTGATCATACTGTGAGAATGCTACCATTCATATTTATGAGAGATAATGTACTGTGTCAGAGTCCTGGCTCGTCTGAGGCCTACTGACCTGCTCTGACCACAATCAGAGAGAATGTGATGTGTTTCAGTAAACATCCAATGCCATGGGAAGAAGAGGCTGTATAATTTTTCCTTTATTATCCCTTCACCAGCAGCTCTCCTGATACATCTGCCACTCATGACATACCAAAACCTTTCACAACTTTCTTTGTCATGCCAGAAAGTGTTTGCTTCCATCCTGTTCAATCTGAAATCTATCTGTGAATGAGTACAGCAATAGGTACCTGTTTTAGGGGCACAACAGCCTGTTTTCAGAAAATATACCTTCACCCTGACAATGCAAGTTTTGCCCAAGTGCCTTTGAGGAATTGTCCCTATGCTATTTCCACCTTCTCTGTCTTCCCAGCTGCACTCACACAATACACTGACTCTAGCAAAGTATCTCATCCCCCAACATTTCCTGGCAGCTGGAAAATTTCCAGACCTTAAGGCTGGCATATTTCACTTATTAAACTCTTGCACTTTTTTTTAGATTTCAGTTGTGATCTTGTATTGTAAAATGCAGGCAAACCCAGTGGGAAGAAATGATGATGTCCAACCCCAGTTCAGAAGGCTGAATGATTTCTTTATTATAACTATACTATAATACATTAATATACTATATAAAGGAAGATAATAAAACTAGAAACCTACTTGTTCTAACTACCATATCTAACTCACAACTTGTGACCTTCTCCCAAGAGTCCAGACACAGGTGGATCTGATTGGCCATCAGGCTCAAACAATCCTCACCAGAATCCAATCAAGCAATCAACCCAGGTAAACAATTCTCCAAGCACATTCCACATGAGAAAAACAAGGAGCAGAAATAGAAATTGTTTTCTCTTTCTTTCTCTCTGTGCACATCTATGAAAAATTCTGAGAGAGAAATGTGCTTGCCACAATCTTGTTTAAGCAGCTGATGTCTTCTCAGCTGCTAAAGTCAGAGGTTACAATACTATAGCATTAGAGATGGGAATCTAATTTTCAGATGAGAAAACATTAGTTTCTATTTCAGACTTTTCTGGAGAAAGCAGCTGCCAGATTCAAGTCTGAGATGAAATAGACAAAAAGGCAAAGTGGGTAAATCACATCCTAGTAGATGCTAAGAACTGAGATGTAGCATTTTTGTGTGTGCCTGTGAGGCAATAACCTTCTGGTGAATCATTGAGATAGACTCTGGTTTCCAAATCCATTTCCAGGCATCAGTATCAAGAATCCCACTTGAGCTTGGTGAAAAAACAGCAAAAATGACAAGTGAGAAGTGAGCACTAAACCCCAGTCTTTCAGTTACAAAGATTATCAACTTCAACCTTTGCTACAAATTAAAAACCTAATAATGGCCTTCTATAAATTCTGACTGGATAATCAAACATTATGTAGAAAAAATTATATGCATTTATTCTTCTCAGCTGCAGTGTTCTAAATCAACTTCTACTTTCTTGACTGACCACATGTCAGTGAATGAAAATTGCATTTAGTAGGCCATTACGCTGGCCCACCATGGCAATTCCTGTGTTCCTATCACATTTTAGTCTCAGATCTGTAATCACTCTGGATGGGAATGCAAATCTTTTGACAAAATCCTTTTCCTGGTCATAGAAGGGTTATTTCTTCTTTTAGCTACCAACTTATGGCGCTGAATAATAGACAGAGGCCTCACATAAATGTACAAGAACCAGGATGTCATGTAAATTTTTGTAAGCTTACTGCAGTGCAGTTTGAGCCATGTCTCTCTCAGTCAGTCTGTGTCTTTGAGGTCCACCTGCAGAATACAACATTAGGTAAGAGGGAAGAAACAGGAGAAACACAGAACCCAAGAAGAAATGTCCGCTGTATGTTTTTCCAAAGTAGCAAGCCAGCGGTTATGCTGAATCTTAAGCTTGGTCAACCCTTGCTTAGCAAGTATAAGTAGCAGACGCCTCCCAATGCTTGGAGCTGTCATGGATTCAGATTATTTAGAATCCAAGCTCAGTTTCATATTTGCCTTATTCCCTTGGTAAACTCGCTTTCACCTGGTTGCAGTCATCTGACAGTCACTCCTCTTAATAGTCTCTCAGGGCTCATTTTCTTTAAAGGAAGGGACAGAAAAGAAAAAAAAAATCATTAAACAACATAGGGAATTGCATCTCCAAAGAAGCATAGTATATTATGTGATTAGTCTTAAATCAACCAGTTAAAAGAACCAGTTAAAAACTGGAGTATAATCCTGAGGCTACCCTTAAAAATATTTCCTTACCTTCATTAAAATATGATAAAAAATTCTTCATCTATAACTATCTTGTCATAACCATTTACAATTTGTGTATCATTCAACAGGATTGAATTAGGGAAATATCAGTGTTTCAGGCCTAGAGGGACTGTATGACCTTTCACTTTCTGGAAAAGTTTTCAAGAATTTTAAATGTTTTCACAATGCTTTCTTATTTTCTTTCATCCCCTTTTTCAAACTTTGAAACTTTTTTCAAAGTTTCTTGTTTTCTTTGACAAATGCTCGTAAGACATCAACATTATAAAAAAAGTTTTTACTATTATAGATCATAATGTACATTATGAAAAATATCATATTTGGCCCAAAATTGCTTGGTCCTCAAAATTATAATATTCAGAGACTTCTGTCATTTCATTGTTTCTGATACCTCAGACATATGCTCTGTTCCTTTCTTTTACTCTATAGGTAGACTGTAGGTGCTTTGGAGGAATGATTTTATTTCTGGAATCAGTTGTTACAGGACATAGCACAGAGTGCTTTGACGATGGCTCTTGGGAGAGCAATAACTTCTAAAAACATTATTTCTTTTAAACTACTAAATTTAAAATTAAGTCTCAGAATTATGTGCTCTAGAGAGGACTTATAGACTGTAAAATATGAATGCAAATGCTTGGGGAGTGGTTCTAACATGGACACTTGTACATGTGTCATGACATCACTGTCTAACCATCCATGTGTGCATAATGATATCTGATCTGCATAGCTGGCTGGGAAGTCTGTTTTTGTGGATCCGAATTCCAGACTTTCAGCTTACCCTCTTTACACTGGCAGGTTAATGTCTCTATCCCGGTAAAAAATTACCCTGCCCCACATTCTCTTTTATTATAGTAACTGCAAATTGATAATTAAAAAAGCTAACCCACCCCATGCTAGTGGGCTGATTGGGGTTTTTAATGTACTCTGTGAGAATAGAGGTGGTACTATGATCAGTCTTGTGCAGCACTGAGAATTACTCTGGAATAATTACTGGAATAACACTCAGACCCTCTATTGAGAAAGGTACAGAGGGCCTCTGTATTTCCAAAAGTTACTGTTATATGCCAATTGTTATCAGATACTTATGTATAAATAAAGATATCATATACTTACTGGTGGGAATAACATAGAAATTTACCAGCATGTACAAAAGGGAAAATCAGATATCTTCCCTGTTGCTAAAATCCAGACTTTAGGGCACAATCACTTTACTTTTGGGATACTAGAAGTTTCTTTATGAAATTGCAAGTCTCATATGTGCCGCAATGTACATCCTTCCTGTACACTTGCAGACAGTAACTTACCATCTTTAATCACAGAAATAAGCAGCTGCATAGCACAAAGCCCAGACGCCAGCTTTCACACCTGAGCTCAGCTGGAGTTTGACCAGTGGAGAGAGCCATGCTGGGGCTGTCAGGGATGGTGCTGCAGGGCCTCTCAGCAGGGAGAGGCAGGAGCAGGCCTGACTGTGCAGCTATGTCTATCCTTCTGCAGCTGATGCTGGATCAAAGCTGTGCAATGCTCTGATGTATTTGCAGCCTGGTGCAGCAGATGGGCCTCTTAAGAAACTGAGATAAAACTCCTATGCATTAACTGCAACAGAAGGTCACTTTTTCTAGTGGTTGAACTACAACCCCCAGGTTTGGTGAGCAATGTCATAGGAGCAGAAGGACTTGACTCAGAATTTAGTTACGGTAGTTTGCTTTAGACAGTTTATATCAGTATATCCATCTCTTATCAACATACAAGAATTTCTGTAGGGCTAATTCCTATTTATCTTCAGCAAATACTTGTGTTATGTAGGACACAGCTGCTCTATGCTTTACTAGAATCGTTCTTTGTATTTGCTGAAAAAGTCACAGATATACTGTAGAGCCCCAAAGCTGGCTGAGTAACTCAATGACATGGCTAACATAAAATAATAGGATATGAAGAGAACCTTGTGAAGTGAGAATTGAAAGTAGGGCAGTACTAGTAATGTACCTTCAACAGAAAAAACTAGAAAAACTACATGGGAAGGATAAATTGTGACTTCTGAAATATCAGAGCAAAAATCTATTTAATGAAATTCATTGAACTTCTGCAATTCCATTCTTAGTGGATTATTTTTCTTTTTGCAGTGGTTGTCAGAGGAGCCATTATTACTACAGAGAAAACTGGTTTTACTCAAATCATCCTCTTTATCTAAGAATATCAAACTGATTTTCAAATTGAACAAAGTCTCCCAAATAAATATCCCATGTCAAGATCATTATTCAGATATTGTATGAGGAAAGGGAAACATGATGGTATTGGGTATTTTGCCTAAGGTAGCACACAATGCTTGTAGTAAGACAAAATTAAAAGTGATATTTTCTGACTTGCTAGCACAATTATTACCCTCACACAATCCATTTTAGAGCAGCTAAATGTTGAACTCTGTGCTTTTAAATGTTCAGTCAGCATACAGATCAGGTGGAAAACAGCAATGCTGTTCTAAACACAGACTATGAATTTTAACAGTAGATATTCAGATAAATCTACAAACAGAAATATCTTTAACTATGTACTTCTATCACATTATTTTCTTTTTCTGAAATGTTCAGTGACCATCAGCTGTGCCTTATGTGACAGACCACAAGATAGTTATTGTGTATTCTACATTTAGTCATCAAAAAAGGATGACTCACTTCCAACTATGAAAAAGTTAATGTCTTAGAATTTTACAAACTACCTCTAATAATTAAAGACATAAATGTGTCCTTGTTGCTGTCTCAGCCATAAGATATTGCCTTTCAAAGAGATATAGAATGTTTTTATGCTTACTTAATAAAGAGACAGGAAAAGCAACTGCAAAGCTTTGAATGCTTGAAGAGTTTTTGCTTCAGAAGGAAATAATAAGATAGGGTTTTTTTTTAATATAGGCTTGGGTTTTTTTTAAATATAGGCTTTGTTGTTATATATATTGACTAAAGCAATTCAGAGGTTTAACTGTAAATACAATATTGTCTCACTGGGGAAAGAAAACACGCAGGTGGAAATAAATTTCTTGACAAATTCCTGGAAATCAAGCCAACTTTATGGAATATGGTCTTAGATTAAGAGATACTGGACCTTGAGACTGTGGTGGGTTGATGACTGGCTGCCAGACACATGCACAGCAGCTCTCTTACACCCCCTTGAGAAAATGACAGAAGAGGTGAAAATGCTCATCGATCAGAGAAAAGACAGGGAGATCATGTACCAAGGTCCATCATAGGTAAAGCAGACTTGATTTGGTGAAAATTAATTAATTTTTTTCTCAACTAATATAGATTTGGAAGGTGAGAAACAAAGACCAAATCAAATTCAAAGGCCAAATCTTCATCTTTGAAGACAAGAGATCTGAACTGAAAAATATGTCCTTAAATTTCTTTCTGTATCTAATCATGGCTGACTTACTCATGACATACATTGAGCAAGTGCACTGGAAGAGAAGATGAACTTATGGTCACTCTGAATAGGGTCCCAGACTGGCCCAAAGATTGGCCCAAAGATTATTTATGATACAGAGTCATAGTTAGCTCATGTAGGTGTACTATTTATATATTATCTTAGTGGAGGATTCTCATCAGAAATATTTTGTCTTTCTGCAGTAACACAGTCTACAAGATTAAAAGCATTTTTTTTCTCCTTTATATCTGTTTGTATCTGTGGTTTGGACATTTTAAATCTTTTTCTGTACTAATATAATTGGAATATAACATACACAAACAGAAAGGCTGATGTCCTGCTAAAAGCTTTATTTTTAAAGTAAAACATAAGACTAACATTTTCATCTTCTATGAAACTGATAAAGCAAATCCTTAAGTAAAATAAGAGTATTTTTTTTGAAAAAAAATCAATATTATTTTGAAGGTGGATAGCATTTGTATATAAGTACATAACAAGCTTTTTCACTTGTAGAAGGCAAAAGTTCACAGGCTCAGTTTTGGGTACAGGCAGTGTAATAGACTGGATGGAACAGAAGGTACACTGGTGCTCTTTGCTAATACACTTGAACACAAATATGTAGTGTTTAACTGTATGTGCATTCATTAGTATAATCCAATAATGTTTTGAAATAAGCTGCAGACCACTTAATAGATGCACAAAAGAGCAGGAAATGAATTTTTGAAGTAGTTTATTGTTGATCTTAGCTTGGCAGATTAATATTATACCAGTAATTACTTTTGTCTGCTACTACAACTATTTAATCTTTTATAATTTCAAGCAGAACTGTGCTAGAGCAGTTAGCCTTAAAATGTGCAGCAGAATCAGGAATATTTTGTTATCTTAAGATAAGTGTGTATAAAAATATCTACTTATTTTGGTAGAACAGATGAAAACTGAACTAGATGACCTTTAAAGGTCTCTCCAACTCAGACAATTATATGATTCTCTAACACACCTATTAGAATGGAAATAATTCTGATTGATGGAATCCAAAATGTGATAGCCAGTCAGTCTTAAGTTCATGATTACAAACTTAGAACAAAACAATTTTCCCTAAACTTTAACAGGGAGATAAGGAGTATTATGAAACATAATGTGTTCTTAAGTTCATTGTATGTAATTGGAGGCAATTAAAAATAGTAGGATGGTATATGAAAAAAAAAAAAACAAACACAAGACTTTGCTAACTGCAGAAGAAGTTTCAATGGTCAATAGAAAAATTAAGCTGGAATTAATAACTGATATATTTTAAAAGTATCTAGAAAAGTTATTTAATAGAGTTTAAAATTGTTAGTGATCAGTCAGAATAGTTTTTTTTCAAAAAATAAAATTAAACAAGCCACATGAAAAGTTGAAATACAAATTTCTTCAGCAATTAAGAAAATTCCAGATGTCTTGTTCTTTTCAAAACATATCTAAACATCAGTTGTTTGTAACTCACAGGATTTAGGAGGCGCTTATGATTACCAGGAATGAAAGCTTTTTTTTTAGCTCTTCAGTTGTTACATTCTTCACCTTGCAAAAACAAGGATATGGCATGTGAAGTTAAAAAAAAAAAAAAAAAAAAAAAAAAAAAAGGAAGCCAATTCTCTATTTCCCTCAGGCTACTCAGATACTATGAAAAACATGCATTTCCAGGATAACAGCTAAATGTTTCCCAGTTCCCCTTAGGTAAGACAAATGTTAACAATAGTTTGGTTGTACAAGTCTGAAACACAACCCTGAGAGAACTGATTGTTTACCATCAAATGCTAGTTTGAATCAGAATAGCCTCCTGGTAGACAAGAAAACAGGATTACTTAGTCTGGCTTACGTGCAAACGCAGATGCTCAGGTTGCTGGGACATTGCTGCTGTGATGCCTGACAGGTCTGTATTGCATGGGATGCCACAGTGCTGGGGTGCAGCAGCTTCACACAGCGCCACTGGGCCCAGGTCTCCAGGGGCTGTTGTGGGGCCTTACGTAGCAAGGCTCACTGAAAAGGGCACCTGCTGCTCCTGCTGCTGCTCACAGCCCATGCTGGATGGAAGATCGAGAAATTGATGTGGGACCAGAGACTGGAGCTGGGAGCTGCCCCTGTACTCAGGTGTCCTGCTCACAGGTTTTCTCTCTGGTGCCAATCAATTTTACTGGCTATCCATGTATTTGCATATGGAGGACAAAAGCAAGAAAATTACTGATGAGAAATGCTCCTTGGTCAAGAGAACTACACGTGATGCAAAACGGAAAAGTTAGCAAAGATCAGCACCCACAGTGGGATCTTTTATGAGAGTCCATTCTTGTCCATGCCTTTATCAAATAATAACTAGCAACCAAATCATTGCTGCATAGCAGTGAGACAGATACAGGTTCAAGGGGCTCTACTTCAGTGTAATCTATTCTTTCTAACCACTTCTTTCCACATAATTTTTCTGCTTGTTTCCACATGTTCTTTCTTCACTGCTCCCTTAGTCTAGTCTCCTTACATGGAGACTTTTTCTTCTCACTTCAAGTAGAAAATTGTTCTACATCTCAGATAATTTTTCTGAGAAATTGGCACATTTTTTAAGTTTTGCATGGAGGCATCCCTTATTTTTCCTTGAAGCTGAAATTCTCTACCTCACCAAGTGTGACCACTGGATATTTCTTTTTTTCCCTATTCTTGCTTTTATATTCTTTTTTGTATTTTGTAATTCTTTTGTATTATTGTATTATTAATCTACCAAGTGTAAATTTTCTTTCATATGTATCAAAAAGCATTGTAAATATCAACAGTACAAAATTTCTTCTCAAAACCAGTTTTTCATCCTCCATATGTAGAATTTGTTTAAAGGTTTTGATGATCTATAAAGCAATCTTTTCAGTGTGCAGCATATTTAGATGCCTTTATAGACCTCAGCATGCTGCTGCCTAAACAATTTATTCCCTGCTGCAGGATAATTTGAGCCTAGGTGCCTTCCATTTATTTTTTGTGCATAGCTTTCTTGGATGTATCTGACCTTGATGAGTTGCTAACATCCTGAGGTTCATGTAGCAGCTTCATTTGACGAGGCAAACTCCTTTATTAAATCAATCCTCATGCATTTGCAGCTCAAGTCATAGATGGAAGACATGTTTCAAGCTAACAGCTTATCTCCTAAAGTAGATCAGTTACACATCTAAGGATCTCTGCTCTCCAACTGCAACATTTTGCCTTTGTTTCACATTCATTGCAGTTTGAAGAGCAACTCCTTAAGGCAGAGTGCTTACGTACATCATGTGACAAGCAAGACACCCCATGGAAGTCCTGGGAGAACCAGGGGGTAGTTTTCACCTCATTATCTTTCTGTGCTTGAGAAACCACGTGTAAATACAAATTGCCCAGATGAGATTGATGAGAATTTCATATCCCACTTGGCCACATTTCTGGTTTTAGTTCATAGATTTACAGCATTTTATATGTGATTGCAGCCCCATGGATGCCTATGACTCAAAGTGTATCTGTTTTGTGGTACACACACCTGAGACTCTTGGGCCAGCTTTGAAACTAAGTGAGGAAAAAAGCAACACAAAACTTGAGCTCTGGAAGGACAATGTATGCACTGTATCTGGGAGATCTAAGCAGCTGTGGGACAAATGCAGTACCAAGAAAGCTATACAATACTGCAGAGAATGAAGCAAGGGTGAAGTCAGGGAAAGAATTTCCTTTTCTTTCCAGTTGCTGTTTTTTTCTGATGAATTGATTAATCTTCAGAAGACCATGAACTTCCTTAGAGCTCATGAAGTATAAGCCTAAGTGTAGAACTGGTTGCCAGCTACCAGTGACTACTTCTCTTGTAGCCAAGTATTTAAGGGAAAACCTGAAAGAATCAGGACATAAGTCTTTAACTGCTGCTGTTTTTCCAAAGGCTACTAAAAAATATTTGCATAGCTTCCATACAGAAATTGTAAATATTTCACTTATCTTCTTCTAACTCCTTACTCTTCTTTTCACAAGCTTCACAGTGTCAGAAAAATGTAAAAGAATTTGTATCAGCCGCTGCAGCATCCAGTAACAGAAGATTCAAGGGGCCCAAGGTATCTTCCAGCTCTTAGCCTTCTTGTGCTGCCCCTGCAGCCCCACCATGCTGTCCATATGAAAAATCACACAGTGCATGTGATAACTAGGAGTTTATCTTCCACATCCTCAAACTGCTGATCTTTCCTCTTGCTTTGGAATATGCAGCACTGCAACATCATTTAAAACTGCAGCAGTCTGACTCATAACACCATTCTTACCTTGACAATCAATAGCTGGTTTTCCACCCATCCCTGATCCTGCAAATTTTTTTACACATTTGGCTGATTATTTCTTTTTGCAGAATAATTCTGCAGAGAAAAGTGTAAACAGGAAAAAGTTTTAGTGCCAGATTGAAACAGCAAAGGGAATAATGTTTACTAAGAAAAGCGTAGTTTATATTCTCATAAACCTACACCAATCAGGAAAAAGGCCATGAAAACAGATACTTATCAGTTTCCTCTGTCCCAATCATATCTACATGGAAGACATAGACTGTCACCTGGAGTGGGGAACATAAAAGACCTGGCTGATGATGTTGACATAAATGTAAATAATGAAAGAGATGCATTATAGCATCAGCTTCATTCTGAGTAAACTTATCTATAAAAGATGTACTGGGAATAGTTATGGTCACTAAGACTGACAGGAACCTATCTGAAGTTAGGATTTCTCACTTTAACTCAGCAGCTGGCATGCTTTTTTAACATTAACAAACTGTAATAATGTTGCATCGCAGGTTTGGGTTCAGGTTAGGGGTTCTGATATATGTTAGTTAGCCGGTTCTGTGTACCCCTGTGCACTCCCCATGTTGCCCCTGTGGTGGTCCACTCTGGGTTACTTACCACTGGGGCTCTTACCCTGCCAGTCCTGTAACCACCCCCCTCTGCACTCTGGAGAGTTCGGTGTCTGTTACCCCATTCCCGCAACCCCATTTGCCCAGAGCACCGTGTCCGCCCCTGTCACGTCACCGTTGGTTACCCCGGTCCATGCCACTCCCCCGTAGCCTGTCCCTACTGGGCAAGGGGGGCTTCCGCCCCCCTCAGCCCACCCCCTATAAAATCCCGTGCGCCCCCGGTCCCAGCGCCATTTTGTCCACGTGGCTCTAGGGAGCGAGCCGCACTTCTCCATCGCAGCTCCCCGCGACAATAAAAGCCTTCCAGCTAGCCATGCGGACAGACTGGACATTCCTTCCCTCTTCGTCTCGCCCCTCGCACTGGCAACAGAACGCAGCCAGCCCCACTCAGTGCGCTGAACGAAGCACCACCCGGGACAAGCGGTGCCCCGGTCCCACCGAGAAGCAGCGCCATTCCAGGCTCTCCAGAGCTGCCCGGGACCGGGGAAAACAATGCAACACTGCATGAGGGAAAAATGTTATTTGATACATGCACAAGTATTGCATATAAATTTAAGTATAAATATAAGACACCTGCCTTAGTTCTCCAGGAACTGCCCCTTTCTTAACTGTGTTTCTACCAGCCAAATATCCTAATTTATATAATGCCTTTTGCAATTTTATGATAGTGATCATAATCATGATTCTGGCAGCATCCTGAATTAGAGGTCCACAAAAATCTCCAAGCAATCCAAAGTCTTGTAGTGGTTTGCAATGAGAGGGCTGAGAGAAATGCACCTCAGTAATCCCATTTACCAGCTTGGAAAGGTCCTCTATGCAAACTCCATTCTTTTCCATGGAAGAGAGAATAATATTCATTGCTTTTAAATTGTTGTGACCCCACCACTGGTATGAGGCTTACCAGCCCCAAAATAGTGGCCACACACTGTTGACTTCTGCCAATCATGAAATAACATCCATGTGTTGTCATTTCAAGATGGTGGAGTAAGATCTTCAGGTCATGTCATCATTATTTCAGAAAAATACAATATTCAAAAAATATTCAAAATATTATTTCATGTTTGTATTTTGCCTCTTCCATCCATTACTGGGACATTCTAGCTGAATTGCTATTCACTGTGCTGTCCAGTACAGTGGGTTTCAGGAGGTGTGTGCTAGCATATTTCACCTAAAAACTGTGGAAAGGGAGAGGTCTCTTCCATTCCTGTTCATTTGCTGAGACACATTGCTACCCACTGGGGAACTTGTTGTTTCCATGTTTCCTGGCCTCAGTGCACTTTTTGAAGCCAAACACTGGCAATGTGTCCTGGCATGAGATTATGTAGAGTCATGAGAAACAAATTTTGCTTTCCAAAATAGCAGTAACTTTTTGCCACGTTCAGGGCAAAAATGTATATGAGCTGACGTACTGCCAGGAAATTAGTTTTTTGAGGCCAGTGCCCACAGCTTTCCCCCCAAGGCTGGCAGAAGGAAAGCATGGTGTGACAAGGGAGTTGTGGCACTCTGGAGGTCAGACACCTGGCCAGACACAGTGTGACAGTGAAGAAACAGAGTGACTGAGGGTGGTCACAGGCAATATACATCGGCAGAGCAGAGTACCAGACAATTAATTCCTTAATAGTATAACCTCTAGGCAAAGCCTAAGACTAAAGAATTAAATTACACATTTAAGAGAAGTGTCACTCAGAGTTTTAGCTTGGAGGCTAATCCTAAACTCACTATGTCCATAACAGTAGTTTTGGAAATTACATCCTGAGTTCATCTTTGCAACATTTCTGTACCTACAAAAGGTCCTTGATACATTCCTATGGAATGTAAAAGAGATGCATTCCAATATCCCTATTACTAGTATCTACAGGACTTAAACAGTCTTGGATGTTGCTGAGAGTGGAAATCCATGTGGGAAAAAAAAAGTGTCATCACCAAGAAAAGCCTTGGCACATAGCAATCTCTGTACATCTCTCATGTGGCATAATCTGATGAAGAAAGCCTCTGAAAAAGGGATAGTTTCAGCCCTCTTTGACTACACGTCAGATATCAGACTTTGTGATATCTCCTAAGTTGAAAAATAAAATGCTCTTTTCTCCATACACAATATTTTAACCCAGCCTTTAGTAGAGAATAAGCAGGAAGGGATACATCCTGGTCTGATCCTTGCCTGTTTTATAAGCTGGACATCCAACAGAAAACAAAGTGGAATTACATGGTCAGTGATGCATAATTTCCCTTGGTATTTTTTGAATCAGTTGACCTGTGGGTAAGGATTCAGCTTATGTAAGACTCAAGGTGAACTAAACAAGGTACAGTGATAAAAAATTAATGTCACCACCAGCATCTTGGCCAACTTTTTTTCTTAAGATTTCTTGAGATTTGCACCTGATTTATTCAGCATAAGGCTGTAGTGCTAATCTCATTTTAAAACACGTGAGAAACATCAACAGGGAAATATCAGCCTTCACTTTAAAAGATGCCATTTTGATCTCAAGGACAACTAAGTAGAGAAGGTTTAAATTCAAAGAAACAGTGAGATGTTTTGCTTGGCTTAACTGACCTTTAGAGATTCTGACTGTGGAAAATGTCCCTCCAGTTAGACTCATTATTTTTCCCCCAGATGCACTCTGTTTGTCATTAAGAGCTGTTACTAAAGCAGCTCTTGAGAAAGCATGCTGCTTTTTCCCTCAGTTACAATGAGGAGCATAGTTACAGGATAAGCTGTGATGAATTTATGCCAATGTGCTCAGTTTAAGTCACATGCCAGAGAAGAAATTAACTGAAATAAAAAGCTAAACCTTCACCTGTAGTGCATTCTTGAAATATGCATTTGAATTGGATACTTTTTTCTCTGTACAGAAAGATCTTTAATTTTCCCAAACGCACAGCTGTTTCTTCCTCTAGGCTTGCAGTCTGTTGAAAATAATGGTACTGTTAATCTCTCTTGCTATGAAGATTTTATGAAGGAAGCATGTGGTTAATGTAATCAGATTTGTTGTTCAAAACACTGGGTGTTTTTTTACTATTATGATAAAAATTTCCTCATTCTTATCCACTCAGATTTGTCACTGGAGTAGCATTTATTAACAAAATATTTGTTGAAAATATAATGCTTATAATTTCTAAATCTGAAAGGGAAGAAAATTATCAGAACAGGTCCAGTTTCAAATTTTGAAAATTTTAATTTTCATTGGAAAAAGCCTTTGTGTTCCTTTCTCTTTATTAAAATTTAAAAATGAAAGGCTTCAAGCCAATAGGGTTGAGGAAAATATAACTTTAACTCTTGTGAGTGGACAACTTCTTCATTTGGGATGAGTGTTGGTCATACATTTGACCTTCAAAACCTCAGAGTCTTGCTTGTGTTCACAAATGTTGAATTACATTTTTAGTAGAGAACAAAAGAAAAGGGTTACATCCTGCCTTGATCCTGCCAGGATTTTATGATCCTGGCTTCACCTTTCTAGAAGTTGTGCCCACTTCCCTTGAGATGCTTTATGTCCACTCTACCCACTTAGCTGCTCAGCTGGTATGCTTGAGCTGTGGATAGTTAAACAGTGAAATGACAAAAGCTGTGCATGGGAAAATACTATGACATAGGGCCCATGAATTTGCATTGTTACCATGCATTAGATTCAGTGTTGAAACCTCTAGTGCCTTAGTACTTATAGGTCACTATGCCCTCAAACCTGGACCAAGCAAAGCTTTAGGTATCTAAGACAGAATATAGGAAGAGTGAAGGTCTATATGTTAAAAATTTCAATTCTGAAGCCTGTTCTCCAATTACAACTCTCTGGAGGCACATAAACTTTGTAATGGGGCGAAACTTTGTAATGGGGTGAAATTAGTTTCCTAGAAGGGAATAATGAAGACATTATGAGAAAAATAAATTGTATGTTGAAAAAAATTAAAATAATTCCCATGCAGAAGTTAAGTAGTCCAGCTATTTAATTCATTACTTTTTTTTTTTTCAGAGGATACATCTATGCTTCCTGTTCTAAAGAGAATTAATCTGGAGTTTGCTTCACTAAATTCTGTCCAAAGTCTCCTGAAATGGAAAGGGCTTGCACTTGAGTACCATGGAATTTTTATCAAGTCTAGGGGTTAGTGGGACTTTTCTTAGTATTAGAAAATTATTGCGTCATTTAGTATGAGAAGTAAACACTACTTCAGAGAAACCAAGTCTACAGTAACTGCGGGTAAGTTGGAGGTCAAACTTGGGTTATGGCAGCAGAGCAGCAGGAACAATGCTTCTCCCAGCCAGTTTTGTTAGATACTTAATGGTCTCCTTGTGAGAGGAACATTTCCTCTCACAAATCTGTTGTAAGCAGGTTCTCATAATGATGGAAAAGCAAAAAAACATGTTCTGTAATATTCCTACAAAATCTGAGAGGGCTGAAAGGTTCTACTATCAGCTTCTCTGTGTCTACCTGCCTAAACATCTCATTAGCAGTGACATAGAATAACAAATTATTGAAGAGTCACAAGTTACAGAATTTTTAAATGCTGCCAGAGTAAAATTAATAAAATTGAAAGGCTCAAATCAGTAGTTTAAATCTTCCCATTTCAATGTCTGCTTCTTGATTTTATATCGTTGCAATGAACTTTAGTGATACAGTGAAAATTTGTAATCATTTATATTATAAGGAACCCAAACTACTACCTTCAATATTTGCTGTACAGAAAGAACTATAGAATAAACTGATGACGTTTCAGATGACTCCAGATTGAGCACAGAGAAGAGAGCAGCATCTACATGACTGAAGAAAAATCACATGGTACAGCAGAGAAAAGGAAGGACTCACTAAAAAAGATTCTGATCCTGTCCTCTTCTTTCCCATAGAAATCTCATGACTACATGTGCAGGTGAAAGTTTGACTAAAATTGGACTCTAATACAAATTAACCAGGTATTTCTGACAGGGACAACTTGTTGTATACTCCCTTTTTGTTTACTGACATGTTTTAATATCAGTGACGTTATGTTTGGTAAAAAATAGAAGTTGCATCATACCATATTTGTGAAACAGGGACCAAATTTTCAAACATGAACCCACCTAAAAACATCTTTATCCCCAGAGGGAGAGACAGGGTGTCTGAGAAAACACGTTCCTTGGTTCCAGGTCAGGGCCCTCACACCATCTTTGGCCTTCTGAATATTTTTCCTGCTTTTCTTTAAGAAAATATTTTCTTATTTTAATGTCATGCCTAAGCAGAAAGCATAAAAGATATTTTATAGGTTTCGGTGTTGAAAAGAACGCACAATTTTTCTATTCCACCAAAAATGCTTTCTTAAATTGAATGACTTTAAATAGAAAAAAATTAGACGCAAAAATATCTATCTATGAAGTCCTCAGAGCTCTAATATTTACTTTAGGAGTTCTTTACTCTCATCCTTACAAAGAGCAAAACATCTTGATTAAAGCAGGGTCAAGTTTAGTGACCTTGTTGAGGATATTACTGGTTCACAAATGGGTGTAAAGAGAAACGGCTGCTGCATACAAACTTTTAATATTAATCTTAAGAAAACCAACATTTCCAGATTATCAAAGCCAAGCAAAGAGGTGATTTGACCATTTCCATTGCTTATACATGGAAAAGGTTTGTCAGTCAGGACATTCTAAATCTTGCTGAAAAGGTCATGAAAAATTAAAGGGCAAAAAATCAAGTTGGACAAACTTAACCTTTAAATACAAGGAAAATTCCTGACAGGTCTTTGAGGAGCAATTAGATGTGAGGAACAGTTTATAGAGAGAAATAATGAACTCATTATAAGTTGAAGTCTTTAAAACAGAGATGTCAAATGTCAGCTCTGAAAAATGTACTTAAATATAGGGTGTACTTCTGCTGCTTCTGGAAGATATTATATCTCTGTATCACTTGAATGGGAACTAAGGGAAGAAAGCGTGTAGGGAAGAGCTAATTCATGGTGTTTTCTTTTGGCCACAGGGTCTGCAAGATGCTGAATAGCCCAGGTGGCCTGTCTGGACTTTGGGGAACAGAATTGTCTACATAGCCTTCGGTGTCATCAAGGCACCTGAAGCAGGACAATAACACAATGTCTGTGATCCAGTCCAATCACCAACCCTGTCCTCATTCTTAAGTCCATGCTCCTTTCTCATTGTCTCACTGTTCCCTTAAATTTTGTTTCCTTTGCTGAAAACCAACCCACTTTCAATAGAACAACTTGAGCCAATACCCACTGACAAAAACAGAGTGAGCAAAAAAGTTTTATTTCAGTTCCACTTAATTATGTCTGGTGAAACTGCTTATTTCTGAGGCCAAACTAATGCCATATCGTTCTGAATTCTGCAATGTACTGACTGGTCTGATTTAACACAATATTAAATATCTGTGTATTTTAGCCAATGTCAGTGTGATTACTGGTCAATTATTGGTTTGTTATTGCAAGCAGTATGCAGCACAGTGAAGAAAGAAAGCCTCTAAGTGAAATTGAATTTTTACTGTGGTCTAGAGCTCCTTAACATACTTGTCAAATCTCTTTTCTTCAAAACCTCAAGTAATGCTCATGGAATAAATAATTGAGAATTCACAATAAATGAACCTTTTACTCACTAGAGGCTGAAAACAGCTTCTGAAACAGAAAATATATTTTGTTAGAAAATTTGCTTTGCTCAAACCTTGAAAATAGCAAGGCCTTTGTATAAAGGGGGAAATACAACATTACCAGGACCACTGGGGTTTTTCAGACATTTACTTTCCAATTCAGCAATTCATTTTACCAGACTATTACTAGAATCAGTTCTCTTTTCTGAAGAGTGTGAGAAGTATGCCACACATCTCAAAAGTAGTTAATGTTTACTTTTGTAGTTCTCTTAACTGAAATAAAGGGTTTCTTCAGCAATGTTTGTATTGGAATGAGGGTATATCTTGCCAACAGGAAGGTTTAAAAGCACAGTCTATTATATGCTGGTCAGGAAACTAAATATTAGTGCTCCTTGAATTTATTGTCACCTGACATAAACATATTTTTTGGCCTTGAATTGATCTCCTAGACTCACAATTAATTTTTTAGATAGCGTTTTTTTGCTTACTTTGTGGCAAGACTAACAGCTAAGTTTATTTAATGCTAAATGATGGTGATACCATCATTTCAATTCTAAATATATAAACATTCACTGGATGGTTTTCCAGCACTTCTTTCATTACTATAAAATGCATTTATTTGATTTGTTCCAGTGTAAATTCCCAAATGACGTAATATATTTCTTCTGAAAGCTCCGAAATACAACACCAGATACTATATCCTATGCCTTACATTTCCTAACCATAAGAAAAATGCTTGTATTTCCTAAAGTGCATTGTGAATTATGTTTCTCTTCTCTATTCCATATTTTTTTTTTGTGAGAGTGGATGTGTGAACTCTCACAACAGGGTTTATGAAAGTTGCAGTAAGCAATTGGGATGATATTTTTCAATATTTTATGCCAAGTCTTCCAACTATGTATTATATCAAGGCTGGCTAGATCAAGGGGGATTTATGTAAAGACTGCTTCAGAATATATGTCCTGTCATGAAATGCAGATCACTCTTGGTAGCTTCTCTGCTGAAAAAACCCTGTAGTCCCAATAGAACCATGTTTGCTAGAAAAGAAAGAAAAAAAAAGACTTCTGAATCAGTCATTATCCAATTTCTACTGCTCTAACAGCAAATGTTACAACTTTGGCTCCAGCTTTTACTTGTTTTACAGATCCAAGGGTTAGCATTCTCTTCTTAACTGATATCTATATTTTAATGACTTAGTGAGGCAGCCTTTTGTTTATAAATTTGGGTTTGCATTCTGCAAGCCAGTGCTCTATCTTGGAGGTGCTAAGTCATGAATTTTCGTAGTGAGACCAGTCAGTCACTATTTTCAGAGTGAACTGGTTCATAGAAAAACAGGCAGCAAAATTAAGACTCTTCTTTATCTTTGCACTTAGAACCAGTTTCTTGGAATTAGATGGCACTTGCCTTTTCAGTAGCTGACACTCCTTTGTTAAGACACCCATGCCTTCCTTTCCATCTCACACCATCCCATTGAGAAGAGGGGAGAGCTGGTAATTATATCCAGTGCTGGGCACTGCCTCTTCTGCAGGTAAGCCCATGCTGTAAGATGGATCAGGTGACGCACGGTAAACTGTTGTTCTAAAAGTTTTGCTTGTGAATGCAAGCAAGATCTGCCTGAGCAGGAGCCAAAGGAGCTGTGATACCAAATAGTATAATGTAATGGCTCTTTTGACCTCATTTTTATACCCCCAATGCTGCTTTATCCTGCATGGCTGATGCAGCCTGCCGATACATTTTTAAGAGAGCAGTGGGAAGTCACATTTTGCACATTCAACTATTTTTGCAGCAGTTCCAGCTTGTGTTCTGAAAATTTCACAGCTGCTTCCAGTATGTGCCTGTCTGACACCAGCTACTCCTAAGAGAATTCCTTTCTTCTTTCACAGGTTCAGTGCAAAAGGCAAGTATCAATACTACACATTTTCCAATTTTTCTGCTGGGACAGTTCCACTGTGCTTCTATCCAGTATGCAGTGTCATCCTGAGCCACTGGCTCACAGAGGGAAGAAGAGGAAGGAAATATGTAATTGGAGCTTCTTTCCTATCTACTAGGATATTTATTGCAAGAAATTGTGGAGAGGCTGGTGAATTAATATAATCTCCGAAATAATCAAAGAATCATCATCTCATATTCTGGGAGTTCCTGGCAAAGTAACTCTAAAACTAGGCATGGCAAAAGTTTCAAGTCTGGCTTATGTTTACCCCAGAGATATGTCCAAGAGAAGGGACAAAGATTGAAATCATCTCCTCCCATATAATAGTGCCCAGCATGTGCCTATTAAATTAGAATAGAACATTCTTTTTTTCTTAAAAAAAAAAAAAAAATCTGTGTTAGAAATACGTGTTTATGTGTGTATCTGCTTGTGATACTTCTGACACACCACAACAAGCCAAGAAAAATACAACACACAGGTTTTCACTACCCTGAAAAATATCTTGCCTTGTGGCTTCTCAACAGGTTTAAGGACTGAGGAGAACTATTCTCAAAATTAATAGTTATTTGTAATATGACCTTCATGCCTAAATGTTGCAATATGTAATAAGGTGGTGATGATTCCAAGCACTCCAATAAAACCACATATATAAACTGAAATAACAACTTGTGTGCTTACACTCAAGGTTGTTTTCTTCATTTCTGCTACTTTTGTTTGTTGTTACAAATATGCCTTAGTATAGTCCTGTCCCTTCCTGACCTTTTCATAATGGCCTCTTGAGAAGGCACCTTTCTTACCAAAGCACTGGCTATTTACAACACATCTGCAGGGCATGGAGTCCTGGATGACAAAGTAAATTAGCCCAAATGGTGTAATAGCTTACATCCTAGGCAGAAATCCACTGCCAGTACACCAATCTATGGTGCTTTCCTCTATAGATTTATCTGAGCTTTAAAAGTATTAACTGAATATTTGTATCATTATCATGATGAAATAACACCCTTTTCCAGGCATCTGGCATGTCAACAAGATAACCCAAGGAAGAACATTGTTGAAAGTATCTGGAGATGCACAGCTTTGAAGAGGTATTGGTAGAATCAGATAGAGTAGTCTGGGGGATCCACCTTTCTCTCTGTCTCCACCCTGTTGGGCTGTTTCCCAGGAGAGCTGCTTAGGAGAAAAAGAGGAATGTCTATTTGGTAACAAGACAAAATTACCTTTACCACTGTTTACAGAAAACAGGCTGGCTACTATAAGCAGACTGGACCAGCACAAAGTCTGCTCAAAACACTTGGTACAGCTGTTCAACTTGGTAATGATTCAGGCCTCCAGGGAAGACATAGAGCAAGGATCAAACAATAAAACAACATTAGCTAAAAAACATGTGTGGTAAGGTCATGGCTGGAAGAATATAACATTTTTTCATACATCTCAGGAAAGTATAGAATTACAATATGCTGTCTGTAGAACATTCACTTTTTATATTCAAATTAATCTGTGACCATGAATAATTATTAATTATACTTAGTTAATGCTGATTCTCTGCTCTCCAGAGGCTTTTTCTTTTCTTTCCATGCGGGGTCACCCTAGAAATTGGACAAAAGCAAAGATGTAGGCAGGAACAAAAGACCTCAGCCAGCTGCCAGATTTGTAGTACAAATAGTGTGATAGTGGTACAATGAGTGTGGTCCTAGAAAGGAAGAAATTGCCACTGCTCAGCTGGAGTCCGTTCTTTCATTCATTGTCAGAGCAAGGCTTTCTAACAGAGTTTCTACACCCAGAGCAACTTAAAAAATACAATAAAGTCTGTATTCAACCACACCACAGTCCATCTAGCTAAGTACTCTGTAGATAGTAAATCCTTTGGAAAGGCTACAGGAAAGGGACCAGAAGCCACTGATGCTTCCCAACATTATTCTGTCCAATGTCAACCATTAGGAGAGCTGCTTCGTATTGGGCTGGTGAGCAAACTCAACTGTGAGTCTTGTGTCCATGATGCTTAACTGCATGCATGCAAGCATGTCCTGAGGTATAGTTTTGGCTGAGTTAACTCCATCTCTGTGACAGTGCACAAGAACTGTGCAAAGAAACTACATTGTGTCAAGGACTGTTCCAATCAGCAAAATTAAAAGTCTTGTATCAGGTCTGACTCCAGTATTCTGCAGCTTTCTTCTATATTTAGTCCAGCATACACAGCCGCCCTCATACTGGACTGCAGGGAATGCATTAAGCCCCTTATTTTCATGCAGTAAAATTATCCCTAGAAGGACTGCAACTCTACTTGCACATTGTTTATTTGCAGCCGCTGTCCAATACCAAACTTATTAAAGTGTTTTGGAACTACAGAAAATACTGAAGAAATCTGAGACCAAGTACTGTGCAGCTTGGGCCAAGCTCCCTGCAGCTGACTGACCTCAGTAAACTGACCCTGTTATTTTTTAGCAGAATGGGAATATATTTTCATTCAGAAGTTCTCAGTATTAAATGTTCAGTGATTTTGTCCACTCAGTTTTTGAATCTATCTAAGCTTTCCCCACCTGTGACCACACTGGAGTAGGGACTTCAGAATTTCGTCTGTGGAGAATCACTTCGCCTTCCTTTGTGTAATACATGCACTTTTGGATTCTGTGTCTGTTCAAGTGCCTTTTGCAACCTCAGGAAGAAAAAGTCAAAAAAAATCCACAGAAACAGGATACCTCCAGTGACTTCTTTATTAGGCAGAATAATGAGGAAGACTGGAGAACACAGAGCATCCATCTGCAGAGGTCTCTGGTCTCTGATAGTCTACTGCCTCTTGAGCCCTTGCATGCTCATACTGCTGAGGATACCATGGGTCAAGATCCTGAGGGCAGTGTTCTAATGTCCAGTTGTCTAATGTCTAATGTCCAGTTCTGTCATGGTGACATTGTTAAGGAATTTTTTACAGACCATTGATAAAGGTTTTGTAAGCTGACTTCAGGGAGTTAAGAAGCTATTGAGTATTCAGTATTCAGGGAATCATCATTTGGTTTTGTCTAAAAAGGCATTGTGGAAATAAGCCCTATCTTTGGAAGTGTATGCTATTAAATATGCAAGTATTCTATTACCATTACATATACATATATATATATATATATATATATATATATATATATACATATGTGTATATATACACACAAGCTTTTGCTGAGAAATCTGAAGGCTTATTCATCAGAAAATGGAGAAGCATTTTTTTGCTGTGAGGGTGAGAGAGCATGGAAACAGGTTGTCCAGAGCTGTTGTGGAATGTCAGTCCTTGGATGTATTTGAAAACTGTTTGCTCATGGTACTGAGCAACATGTTCTAGGGGACCCTGCTTGAACAGGTGTACTGGGCAAGATGGTCTCTAAAGGTCTGTCATTCTGTGATTCTGTTAAAGTGCAAAAGAAACTTCCATGAAATTGGAAAAAAAAAAAAAAAAAAAAAAAGAGGAAAGGAATCATTGTAAACCCAAATGCCCTACTGAATCCCTCAGATCTGGGAGAAAGCAAGTGCTCATTATAATGAATGAACAACACCTTTGTCTCTTAAAATAGTCTAAGTCCCCTAGTGAAGGGAAGCTGATTGAGTGGTGCAGAAGTAGTTTAGGCAGTGAAGTAATCTGCCAAATTCAAAGTGAAGCCCTATTGTTGCAGTTGCAGAGAACATAATGCAAAGTAACGGCTGGTTCTGCTGCACCAGACATTAGAAGGGTTTACTGGAGGGCTGTCATTGCTATGAAATATTCTCATTCATACAAGAGCAAGGTTGACAAGAAAGATCATATGTGCAAAAAAAAAAATACAAAACAAACAAGCAAACAAAAAACTCCAATCAAACTCAAAAACCCCAAAAAATAAAACAATTCGATATTTCAGTCTACTTTCCCCTCCAAAACCAGATTAAGCTGCTTGTTTTCAGTGAAACGCATGCTGTACGGCAACTCTCTCTTCACATAACAAAGGACCTGATTTACAGTTTTGTTCATGCCGACCACTATGCCTCCTAAGGTTTTATATTCTGAGATAAAGTTGTAACTGAACATAACCCTCAAGTTTTCCTGTAGATGATAATCTATATATACACACACATTAGTCCAGAACGCACATCCTGCAGCCTGGGGTGTTACTCTCTATTAATGTCTGTGACACTCCAGTCAGAATCTTGTTCAGAGGTTTGCCTTTCTGTCCTTACAAACTCTCAATGATCAGATATATAAAAATATTATAAGATTAATGAAATCAGAACTATGATTCACTGGGTATAATTTGTAATTAATTTTGATAGCCTAAATAAACTAGTATAAATATGGTTGCTATAGCAAACTAAAGTCATGTCAAACAGTTGGATGTGTTAGTTGGCATGCAGTGTGAGTAGAGGTTTCTATTGCTATGGAAACATAACTGTCATTTTACACTGATGGCAAAGGGCTTAGTTATGGGTGGATTGGGGTTTTTTTCCCCCCTCCTTTCAGCATTTAGCTTTCATTTAATTACATTTAATAAATGTATGAAAATTTCAATCTCAGGGAGTTGAAGAATTTCTTACCACAATCTATTTTTATATTCCAGCAGTTTAGGATACTCCACACATTATTTCTATGTTCTCTGTGCTTTGAAATTTGAAAATATATTTGACCTCTATGCTAATGCACTGGGTAAGACAGACCCATGAAAATGCTCAGTGAGATATATTAGAAGAACAGACTGTGTTGCAGTTGTGTTTTCAGGACACTCATCATGATAATAGTTTTCACATCCAGTCTGTCCCAGTCTCCTCCTCATCAGAGTAGAGTAAATCCATATGAGTTGGCTTAAGCACTTTCCATTTCATTTGGCTTGTCTACCTCGCCTGGAAATCATTCATGACACTGTTTCACTAGATCACATGTTTCACATGTGCTTCAGATCCAGGACTTATTTCCTTCTTTGTGCTCCCTGCCTCTTCCTAGTTTTTTTTTTTTTTTCCCCTCTCTTACAGCTTCAGGAGAACTGGCACTTGCCCCTCCCTGTACAGTCTGCATTGTTCTCCCACACCCGCCTCTTGTATTTTCTTCCTATGTGTCTGGGGCTTTGCTTCTTCTCATTGCCTGCACAAAACAAAGAGGTCAGAGAACACTCTAGCAATACAATGTCCCTGTTTCCGATCTAATTCCTGCATCAGTAGTGTCTACCACCCATGGTGTCATGCAGTTACAGTCTGGGGAATTGCCTCAGATATTTCTGAATGAGCTATATGCAGGTATTGTCTCTAGTATACTTTTACCACAACACAAGGCACATTCTTAGTATAAATGCAACAGATTGCCAGATTTTAAATAGAAATCATTAGATGTTTCCAAAATTTTCAGAATTTTCTGACATGACATGGGGAAGACTATCTTTTCTCTGTATTTTTTCTCAGAGATTGAACATTTTTGGGTGTGTTTCTTATGCTTTGGATTCATTCAGATCTTTAACATTGAAAGTTTCAGATCAGATGAAGTAAATGTAATAAAGCTACAACTTTTAAAGTAAAACATTCTGTTTAGGTAATTCTAAACACTGATGAAACACCAGCTACAGATCAAACTTATAAAAATGGAAAGGTCTTGTTTGGAAGCAGTTAGTTGTTTAATGCTTTGTGCAGCCCTAATATCTGTCATTAAGGTTTAGTCTTTGGTGTTGGTTATGTAGGGATAAACTGTAGCAACATGAGTCACATTCCAGTGCTGCTCCTACATCTCTTACATGGACTAGGATTACAAAACACCAGTGCACTAAGAACCCACTTCTGCTTGTAGCTTCTTGGACAGTGTCACCAGGCTGACCACAGTGTATTTCCATTAGTGACTGCCTGCTTGCCTGAATTCTCACTTAATCAGACTATGTTAATAATAGTGGCATCAAGGTCTTTTATTCAGTGTAATATTTTATTTAATATAGAAATATATATTTTTCAAAGGCAAAAAGAGACGATTTTCCTGTCAGTGGAATCATGGATCTCACACAGCATAATTTATATAGTTGGTGTGTTTTCTTTGTTGTTTTGGTTTGGTTTTGGTTTTTTTGTTTGTTTTCTTTTTTTTTTTTTTTCTTATTTCAAAGCATTTGGTATGTGAACTCTTAGTAAAGAAAGAGCTGTTAGATGAAGAAAGGATCAGAAAGCCAAAGAAGACAAATTCCATCCTAGGTGTTCAAAACAGAAATAATTTGTGTAAATCCAGTTTACACTTTGGTGCATTTCAGAAAGAAGTAGATTTCCTTCCAGAATTTAAATTTTATTCTGAGAATTTTAAATAGTGAAGAAACACATGATTCTGATTGCTTGCTTTTTGCTGTGGTAATATCAAATATTAATGAGAAAAAACAGTATCTTCTTTGGATCGTTTGCAACTGTGGTACCATATAGTTCATCTTTATCTTTGTATTGTTAATTATATATTGCAAAGAGATCTGCAGTAGCTCAGTTAACATCATCATAGATTAGTATTACAGCCATAAAGATTTCTAAACCCATTTCTATTTGGAGAATGCAAAAAATATAATTCTATTCATGACAGATGTGTGAAAAACAGCAGAAGGGCTAAACTAGTTAAAGGAATGACACACAAACCTAAACCAAAATAGTTAATTTAATAAACTTTTCCCCATTTTTTCAATAAAATCAAGACACAGCCATGAATTTATTAAAAGAAATGTCTTTTAATTTAAGGAGTGGTGTTATTCACATAGGTTTTTGTGGTGTTATATTTTAGTTAAATGGTATGCTCTGTCTCACCCCTCGAAATTGTATGGTTTATGCCAAGCCTGCGATCCTCCCCTGAAGTATCACGTGTCTCTAATCCCATTGGCCCAATCTTATTCCGCGCCCACTTTGAATCTCCCTGTTAAGTGTGCTGGGGGGACGGGGCTCTCTCTCTTAGCTGGCTCTCCTGGCCCGTGCTCTCTCGGCCCCTCTCTCCCCTTTTCCCCCCCTCACCCCTCAGAAACCATGCTGCTCCCGGGGGTAGGACCCCAAATAAACCCTCATCTAATGAGCACCCTCAGAAGCCATGTGGAGTCTCCTTGCCTGCCTGCTGCTACCAGCGAATTCACAGTTTAGAGGGTCCCTGGGGACACCCCAGGGGGTTCCCCCGAAAAGCGTCGCAACAGGTTTTTTAAAGTATTTTAACATCTTCCAGTATTAATTCTACATGTATATAATCCTCCCTCTACTATTAACTCTGCTTGCAAATTATCTTACCCCATTGCTTACTTATATTTCCCTAGCATGACAATAAGCATTGAAAAAAACACCAAAGGCAGTATTTCAAATGTAGTACAATTCTACAGTTTCTCCAAGCAAATAATTCACTTTAAAGCTGTATGAAAACTGACACACTTCCAGTGAGAAGAACATATTTTCTGTGTTTTGCATTGAGGCATTATTCGCAAACAGATTCAGTGACTGCTTTAATCACCCTATTCTTCAAATTATTACATATGAACAACGCCCACATCAGAGAGATCACTCCACAGACATTCTCTCCAGAAATCCTGCTTGGTTAAGCCATTCTCATTACTTTTTTCCCAAATTACTTGTTTCCACTATCAGGATGCTATTGACTCCATTAGTCAGAATGACAAGTGTAGTCATGGGACCCTTTCAATCAATTAAATTATTATTTTCAAAAAATTAAATTCAAAAGAAAAATGTGCTTTGGATGGCTTAATTTAATCCATATTCTTTCACAGAGTGAGTTGGATGAATGTGAAAGGGGAGGAAGAGAAACCTCATTAAATAGTTCTGCCAAAGGAGAAGCTGTAAGGTTGAATCACAGCCTCAGTGAGACTCTGCCAATCCCCAGGGGATGCTCGTCTTTTATGTCAACCCTGTACGTTGAAGTGGTGGGAAGATATGCCCAAGGTAGCTCCACATAAAATTCTCAGCAGGATATATTTTTTCTACTACTTCAGGTAGGCTGCTATGGCCTTTCCACCTTCTTCAGCTGGAGCCTTCTGCTTTAACTGTCATCTGTGCACTGGAGCACTATGTGGCAACGTGTGGTCCATCTAAAGTGCAATCATGCCATTTAAGATATTACCCTCATGATTATGTCATTGTAAGTAATGCTTGCAGTTAATCTGGGTTGCAAAAAATTCTCAGAGTGAAATTCTAAGTGATGTCACCATCAAAGTTTTCTTTATCATCTGAGTGGCAATAGTTTTATCCTTTGCATCTACTAATTGCTTGTTCTGTTACTATTATTTGCATTATATAATTTTTAATGTATTCAGTTTCCAAGGGAAATGACCTATCAGCCCTGGACAAATAGATGCAATACAAACACTTTCAATTACAATGCAAACACTTTCAGTGTACACTTTCAGTGTACATCCTCACAAACAATTTTTACTTGAGTAGTTCTTTTGAAAGCAGCATTAATCATTCTAAGGATGCCTCACCTCTTTTTTTGGTGTCAAATTCAAAGCTGAAAAACATTGCATCAGAGAAAGGGAATACTGTTTTCATTCAACTGATAGTAAATATTGCTGAAAAATGCATTTGGGTCACTCAGAACTTCAGTCCTTCAAAGACTGTTTTATCACGTTATATTCATATCTGATCCTGCAGAAAAAAATGCATAATGACCATTTAAAAACCTTCAGAGTATATTCATTCAAAACATTCAATTTAGAATGCTCCAGTGAGACAAAAGTAGGTGAAATGAAAAGGATAGTAAATCCATTTTAAGTTTAAAAATGGATTTCAGAGCAGACCAGGATGCTGAGTTAGAAAACAGGATTTTATTACAGAATGATATTTAAATGATACCAAAGATTAGAGTTCCAACATCAGAGATTTATCTGATATGGAGAAGCTTGACAGGTGGTTTTGGTGATATCCACCGGCTGGCTGATTCTCTACAAGAAGAAGAGAACCTGAGGTGCAATTACAGCTTTATTATAAATGGAGACTGGAACAATTTGAGCAAGTGGGAAGTTTCCTGACCATTTAATGAGACCTGGTCTGCATTCTACACAGCTGCTTTCACCTAAGTTCAAAACCATGATGCATGAAATGCACGTCAAAGAATATCTAATCCTATGGCACTGATGTGACACTGAGGAGTCTTCCTCAGAAAGAATATATCAATTCAGTTGCACCTGAGGTATTCATTGCAAGCAATTAGGTGGCACAAGACAAAGGAGAATCTAAAGCATTCTTTCATTGCCAGGAGTTACTGAGTAGTACAATACTCTATTCAAATACTTTTTAAAACACCATGTTTTAAAAATTCAAGTACTTAATGTCGTTTGACTAAACATTTTCATGAACAGGTTATGAAATTGGCTTTTTAGGTCAACTTCAAAATGATTTAGTCAATGTTCCTTACATAACCACCAAAAATGTGTTATTTCCCAGGTGAGCTCTACAAGTAAAAATCTAGTAACAAACTTGCCTGACTTATATTGCCAGATTGTCAGGTAGAAATATCATGGTTAACGATGAAAAATCTCAGAGCCAGATTCACTAGGCTACTGCAAAATACTATATTAGAAAACTTATCCCAACTAACAAACTGCAGAGAAATATATTCTATGTAGAATAACCCAAGGCTGGGCTAGCATCCAAAAAGGATGAGCAAAATGCAAGTTTAGAGTAAGGGAGTTTATGCATTAAGCCATCATTCTAGTATCATTGTGCAGAAGACTACAGACATGGCTGCTGTGACTCTAAATAGGTACTGTTAATTACTTTATTCACTTACTAATATTTTAATGGTGAAAGTACGCTCTTCAAATGCAAGAAGGCATCTGTAGTGTTTTGTCATCTCTGCTGTATTTTGTGTATGGCTTTCCTCAGTCTGTAAGTTTTGCAGGCCAAGAACTCTTTTTCTGTAAGTGAAAATAGATAGCTACCAAAAATCAAGGTATGAAAAATAACAATGGTCAACTCTTCAGGAAAGGTTATTTTCACGCTGTATTCTATGGATTATGGCTTCTGTTACACATAGCTGGATGATAACTGCTGATTGTATAGAAAAATAGACATTATTCTCAGACATTTAGTGTCAGAAAAAGTTTCTTTTTCACTGTGCACAAAAATGGATCTAAGTTGTTATAGGAAAATGTGTCATGCGATTTTCACCTATTCATAAATGTAAAGGCATTCCAAAGTTTAGAAGTTTCATGCTCCTTCAGACAGTAAATGTTCAGTCTTTTCAGGCTGTGCCTACCAGTTGTTTTTTTGAAGTTCCTTATGATTCTACAAAAGTAATTTTTGATGGCAACTTACTTGCTGTAGCCATCACTGTGTAGTCAGATGCCTTTCAGTTTCAGAGATATGTTGGATCCACTGAAACAATTACTCATGCTGGTGATTATTACTTGGGATAGTACTGAAGCAATAGAGAAGTACTGAGATCACAGCAATAGAGAAGTACTGAGATCACAGCCTCATGTTAAAAATAAATACCTTGTTCCCCTTGTACAGCAGGAAGCAGAATTACACACTTCATTTGGCAAATGCTGCTTTAAAAAATCAGAATCACAGTGTAGCTTGGAGGAGACATCTGGGTGGCACTTAGTGCAGCCCACTGATCAGAGGAAGGTTAATTGCAAAGTCAACTTGGGTTGTCCAGAGCCTTATGCTATAAATCTGTAAGGATGCAGATCCACAGACTTTATGAGCATATAGTTCCATTCTCATTGTGAAAAATTTTTCTTTATTTTGCTTTGTAGCAGCTTGAAGAAAAGTGGGAAATTCCTCTGTTGAGTGAGAGTAGTAATATATCATGTAAATGAATTGGCAGCAGCAGGATCAAACACATCTTAAGGCATTTCCAGGGAGACCACTGGTGCCAGAGAAAGACCTCTTCTCTTTCATTCTGCATTTGCAGGGCATGGGGAAAAAAGGCAGTAGAGAGGTGAGACCATCCCTGAGACTTTTGTGCTGAGCCAATACACAGTGTTGTGTAGTAGATTTCTAAGACAGGAAAATTAAGGCAAAAGTCATCCTTTAGACATTCATAAAAAACATTTACCCATATTCACTTCTGCACTGTGTCCAGAGCTGAAGCCAAGTGAAGGCCCTAAAATATGTTTACTCCATCAGCTGAAGTTTCTATGGTTGAGGCCATGCAATGACTACATACACACAGAATCTTTTAATGTACTGGCAAATATTTAGGCCTCTGGTCACCTGACTGACAAACTGAGGTGAGACTTTTGGCAGACAAATAATAGATTGTATTACCAAGGGAACACAAGCTACACTTTCCTTTTATTTCACTGCAGTTCTTCATTGGGAGTGTGACAGTGAGTAATGGCTTTTGCAGCTCATCTTTGATGTTGGATCAAACTGCAATACATAAACCATTCTAGTGAAGCACAGAAGTCAAGATGCTGACATTACTTGATTTTCTTTCAGTTATAAGGTAAATATTCCCCTAAGGGAATCTTAAAACAGGAAATAAAGGGACCCTTTCATCTCTGTGATTGTATATCATCCCAAAAGCCTGTGCTCAGTGCTGCCCAGAAGCTATATGAAACGTCAAATGAATCAAATTTGCTGTACACACAAAATTGTGCATCTTTTTGAAGGTTTGTTTCTGAAGTGCAATCAAGTTTTTACACATGAGGTAAAAACGGTTTACAGGATTAAGACTCCACAAAATCTCACTGCCTGAAAGCCTTCAAAATTGATGAAGTGCATGAAGTTACAGGCTTGGTGTTTACAGAGTCAGGGAAGGTCCCTCCAGCACTCTTGCTATGATATTTTTACAAATATTCAGCTTAATCCAGACAATTCCAAAGTCTCAAACTCCTATTGCTGAAATACCCTGCATTTTCTAATCATTATGTTCTGCTTGCACATGATGATGTGGTAGGATCACTGCTGAGGCTGAACTGTTTTTTGGAGAACACTGAAGTTTCACAGCAATTCCAAAATGGGTAAACATGCTCAGTGTCACTTTTCAGCTTGGTAGTCAGTTTCATCTGTAAGAGAAAAGCTATTATTCTTCCAAAAATAAATGTCTTCTGTGCTCCTGTATGTCTCAATTTACCACATCCACATGGGTGGAGCAGCTTAAAAGTAATATAAGAAATATTTGTGGGTTTAGTATATGGAGACAAAGTAGCAGAAGAATGAATGAATGTACCAAGCGCACCTCTACAGGGCTAAAAGCAACAGGAAAATTGCAGTGGGGTATTAGCAATACAGGGAATGGCCTAAATAGTTCAATAATTTTACCCACTGATAATGATAGGAGTATTCTTCTTGCTGGAATTTCCATATACATCTGTTCTCATTTGCTATGTTACCAGAGAGCTGCTACTTCTCTTTGTTTTAGACTTTCTGTCAAATATATATTTAGGGCTTGGGGTTTAAACAAAACAAAATTCAGAGACTCAGTTTGTATGAATCTTCTATTTTGAAAACAGGTAAAACACTTTAGTGCAAGCTTTTCATTTATTTGATGTAATACCAAAGTTATTCTGTAATCTACCAAACTTTCTGAGTTATTGTTTCTAGGCATGGCTGCAGTGAAAGAGCAGATATCTTTCATTACAATCTCTTCCTCTTCCACAATTTTTTACGGAAAACTCCTGATTTTATTCAGATTCATGCTTGGGGAAAAAAAAAACTCTTAAACTGGAGGATTAAGGTCTTTTTTTTTTTGCATTGGTTTCAGGGTTTTTTTGGTCTTGTTTTTAACAAAAATTATATTGAAAAACTTTTTCAGATGCTCAGTGCATATTTCTGACTGTGTTTTTCAGAAAGCTGTGTTTTCATTTTGGTAGATAAAAGAAATCAATGAGAGACATGCTGATGTACTTTGAAATTCCAGTGTTACTGTGTATATGTATTCATTTTCTTTAGTCTATTGTGCTATAGAAGGACTAGGCCATATGAAATGGCTTCCTTTTTGACATTTTATACTTTTGTAAGGTTTGATATCACTATGCAGGGCTAAATGGTCATCTTTTATTTAATCTCTCCTTTCTCAGATAAGTTTTCTGTGACTCTCATCAATGGTGTAATAAGCTTGGGTTTGTTTTTTTGTTTTTTACTCAGGAAGAGATTCTTGCTAAAATATTTAAGTGTTCATTTTATTATATCTTTCCTTCCACTTTTTAAAGTGTTGGTTATTTTTGTTTGGTAGGTACAGTTTGGTTTGTTTGGTTAGGTTTTTTTCCTTATTTTCAAAACATGGAGTTTCTTTTATTAATTATATATATTTTATGCACAGGTAGCAACTGGCTGAAATTTCCCTCTCTAAGTGAAAAATTATTTCACAAAAGTGAAATTATCTTTTTTATGCTAATGACAGATATTTAACTATGTTTTGTCATTTTGTTTTCTAGGCTGTTTTTTTTTCTTTCTGTATTAACAAATTCCTAAGAGTGATGAACTTTGCAACAAGTAAGTTGTCTGTTCCTCCTGTCTGATAGGAGGAAACAATCTGAATTCACATATTTCTTAATTACAATCTTCGTAGTGTTTTACTATATCACTATGGTTTTGTAATGGCTCTTTTATGAGAAAATTATTACAGACAAGAAATAACATGGTTGTGAGAAGTAAAGATTTTAAGGAGCAACAAGGTATCAGCCTTAGTGCAAAGTGTTGGATAAGGAATTCAGGTGAAGCAAGATCTGAAAGGATATTGTTCAGCCATTTGATTTTGAGCCTGTAATTCAGAGATGTAGCTGGAGTAGGAGAATGTCTGATGCTGCAGAATCAGTAAGGGGTCTGCACAAGCAGAACTCCCTTAAACGAGATGTATGTCATGCACCTGAAGGTCAAATCAGTGGTTGCTTGGCTAAGACAGTGGGGAGCTATCCCATGTCTATATATGCTACGCACATACCCACGCCTATGCATCCTATGTAGATACCTGTGCCTGAAAAGAAAGAATAATAAGCCACTGTGACCATTTTGTTCACATTTTATTTGTATGAATATATGTTCACAGTAGTTTCTTTCAGTAAAATCCTTTGTGATGCCAGATTCCCAATTAAATGTGCTAAAAAAATGTGGCAGGTATTTGACAGTGAGAGTTATTAGCTTTTCAACTGTTTGTAAAATGAAAGGTCTTGACAAAATCTAGATGTGACCTAGGCCTTTCAGTGTCTATCTCTTCTTTATTCAGATTTTTTTTCCATGTATTTTATAGAACATTGTCCAAACTACTGTCATTTGTGATTACACAAAAGAGTACACCAATGTTCTAGTCCTATGATTTATTCTTCAGTATCTGCTTAATCTTAACGTGAATAATACTAACAAGTCTTATGAAATTGTCTTCAATGAGAGAGTTGTGCACATGCAAAAGTGACGGCAGAATTCAAGTCTAAGCTTATAAATAATCTGTTCATAAAATGACCTTAACTCTTATTGCAGTTAGGCCTTGACTGCTGACTAAAGCTTCTAAGCATGATCACAATAAAAGAGAGAGTATTAGACCTCTTTTCATACCCTCCAATTCCTCTCACTCACCTGAAGTGGTAGCTATTCTTGTACATCATACAAAGCAGAATCCCCTCTTCATTTCTGCTGAACCGGTGGTAGAAGAAATAGGTTGTGTCCTGTCAGACCTAAATGCTGTAAACAAAAGTATTTCTTTTGGTGCTAGTTATTGCTATTTATTTTAAAAACAAACAAATAAAAAAACAACCTCAGAACACATAAACCAAAAATGAAACAAAAAAAACCTAAATAAACCCACAAATAAACCCAAACCCTCTCAAACAAACAACAAAAAAAGCCAAGCCCAACAACAAACCAAAAAGCAACCTGAATAAGAAGCAAAAAATTCCCAGAGTGGAGAAGTTGCCATTTCTCTAGCAGATTGATGCTAATGCATTAATTAATCTCTAGAAGATTAATGCTAATGCTAGAACTTTGTGACATTTCACAGCACCTTCATAGCAGCATGATTTAGCAGACTGTGTTATCTGTTGTTTTGGTTTAGGGAGTCTGGTGTTCTTGAGGGAGATGTCCTTGTTTCTCCATCCGTGTCTCTCTCATTTCAGTGGCTTTCCTTCCTCTAGCAGCCAGGCTTACGAACTTCTAATAGGTGTGTTGGATGTAAATGCCCATGGTCTAACCTTCATCTGGCCACAGATATTTCTCTTCAGTCAAGCAATTTCATCTTCATGGGACACATCAAAAGAATCTGTATATACTTGTTAGATCCCTTTGTTTTTGGACTTCATTAATTCATAGAAATATTTCAATTTCACATAATACATTTTAGTATTATTGCAAAATATCTTGTAGAAAATATCAACTCCCTTTATAGTTCCACTCCTATATTTATTTTATTAACCATGTTAACCTATATTTCTCTGTTATCCTTTCCACTCATGAAAGAACGGCTCTCAAATGATTTCTTCTTATCATCATGAAAGGCTATAAGAAGATTCATTCATATAATGTGAAATTTTAAGGAAGGCCACATGACCCAAAATTTATTTGCTTAGAGATAATGAACTCTAAGCTAAGAAGAACAATTCATCTTAAGTGTATTAGTTTGATCATCTACATTGCGAGACTGATTTTGCCAACCTTTTTAAGAAGCATCAAGTTTTGGCCATAAATGAGGTCTGAGAGATGTATAGGTTTGATCCACAATTTGGGAACACGACAATGTCAACCTCCCACAGTCATTGAAAAAAAAAAAGTAAAAAATAGTAGCCTTTACAAATTAACTACCTTGTGAATTTTATTGTGTTATGAGTCTTCTGTTTTAATTAAAATAGAACTTAGTGAAGACTGGATGTGAAAAGGTAAGCAGCAGTGCACTCAGAATCCACCTTCCAAATGACATGTTAAAATTTGGCTTTATCCCTGTTTTGAGGGATTTTTGTGTGAAATATTGAAATTCAAACACAGTTATCTCCACGTTAATGTGTCTACTGTTTGACAAACACAGACATCTCATTCTTCTACCTTGTCCTTTCTTGAGATCACTGTCAGGGTTGTGAGAGACTGTATGGCTGAATGAGGAGGGAAATCAGGACAATAAGGCAGACCACAGGGCTGCTGTTCAGCCATCCTGCTCTTTGCCTACCCTGCATCTTTCTGCCATGCAGTCTGTGGTTACAGCTATAGAAGGTTTGGCCTTGGCTGATAAGTAATCGAACCAGAAATAGATTTCAGTAGAAAAGGCTGGTAGAACCCAATTCTCTTTCAGTATTCTTTTTTCAGTTAAGGAATAAAAATAATGAAATCCTTTAAATACATATTTACTAAGAGAATTACTTCAAAATACTTGTCCCTAGCTAGCACATGTAAATTTTACAATCTGTTTCTCCTTCCCTTCTTGTTGAAGATGACTAGATGAGCCATGACCTCTTAAAGCTTCCTGTGAAAATATTTGTAACTGATATGCCTCTCCAAAATAAATTTCATTCTAGTGAAGCTCTTTGGTTATATGTTTAGTAGAAAATGTTCTGACTACTAGCTCCAGCTGTTAGTTCTCTGCAGCAGAACACTAATGCTTTTTCTACACTAGAAGAATGATAAAATCTTTGGCTTTTGAGAACTGCCTTTGTTCTGAAAACTGATGTTTATATGAGGTAATCACAACAGGTATCTTTAAAATTAATCTGTATTCCAGACCTTGGCAATGTAGCTTTACTTGCAATGAAGAACTGGGTAAATAACCTTTTCCCAGCTCCACCTGATCTCACCATCTCTTGTAATTTTTCCAGATCTTTTTCGCAGAAATTTTCTGTTGAAACCTGCCACACAGAGCTAAGATGAATAAGCAGACAATGTCAAATCTTTTTAAGTAGTGCTTGAATCCCTCAGTTAGAAGAATTTTTACAACCACTGATCTTTTTATAATTATGTAAGATCAGTAATATTATGTAATTAAGTTATGCAAGCCTGTAATTTCCTTTATTCTCTTAGGTGTTTCAGAGGGGTTTTTTTGCCATTTTCTTTATTTCCTCAGAATTGGATCAATAATTTAAGAAGATTAGTAAAGTCTAATTTAATTGAAGAAGTTTAGTAAACAGGAGTTTCTATATTTATCAGAGAATATTTCAAATAACCTAGTAATAATTATGTGAGAATAATTCAAATAAACAATTAATAATGAAAACCATAAACAGAAAAATAAGTCCTCTCGTAAATAATTATAAAGGAAGAAATGTACTGCAAAGGCTACTGATGGCCCTGGAACAGATGAAATAAAAAAGAGAATATAATTTTTTTTTTCTTAAGAGAATCTTCCATTAATTTTTGCAGCTTTTACCATATTTATACTGAGTGCACTGTTGCGAATAACATGGACAATGCAAGTAATGGCCGTGGACCAGTTGAATGCCTCAAGTTTTATCTTATCCTTGTAATCAGAACTCACTTGGAGATATGTATTTAATTAAACGTGTGAATGGCATGATGATATGTAGTGGGAAGGGAGCCATGACAACAGTAAAAACGGCACTTACTGCCAAGTTGTAATCAATATGGATATTTTACCAGGGCTGGGTGGTGAGCAGGTCTTCAAAGCTGCAGTTGAATCACAAAGGCAGGCACTTCTATTCTTAGGAGTTTAGTAAACCTATTTTGCACATATCTTCATTTTCAGGGTAACTGTCTTGGACCAGAATTCTCTGTTGCCTCCAGGGGATGTTTGGAATACTTTAAGGAGTGATGGACTGATAGCTGGCTAGTAGTTCAGTCTGGCTCACTTGCTTTACTCAGCCAGGCTTCCCACTCATTTCAGCCTCAAATCTACATTTACTAAGGGCTACTCTGTGTAATACTATTCTTATTATTATTACTATTATTATTATTATTATTATTATTTAGCATTGGCTAATACTGACATTTTGCAAGAACATGTGTTTTTCCATGTTTTATCATATATTTTCTTTCCAGTTCTATCCTATAACTCCTTGATTTTGTCACCTTGAGTAAGCACTATATCTAGTGCCTGACACAGTCTTCATAAGACTATCAGCACAAGACAAAACCTTTAGAGCAGTGTTCCTGTTCTTAGAGGGTGCTCCGAGACTTTGAAAAAAGGCACCTATTCAGAGGTGAAACATCCCCCAAATCTTTTATGTGGCCTATTTTGTAGCATCTGGATTTCTTCTGCCTGAGTCTATCACAAGCAAATTCCTGTCTGGAGTCAGCTTGTAAATAGCATAAAGACAGGCAACAGAATTGTTTTATATTTTTGATTTTTTTTTTTTTTTTTTTTTTTTTTTTTTTTTTGTGTTTTGCTGAAATTTCTGGCATTTGTGAGAGAATAGCAAATGCTATGAATGGTATTCTGTTTACGGTGGGAAGTCTTTATCAAGTAGGAAGACTTTATATCATTTCCTAGCTATTTTATTCCAATCTCATCAGGATTGTTTTGTTCACACTCAGATCATCTCAAAACAAACCCTGAAGGCAGTGGTCTCCTCGGATCGGAGACATTTCCCAGGCACTCACAAATTCCAAGCAGCCCTAATCTGACCAGTGTAACTATTTTCAGTGCATAAAAAAGGTATAATTGAGGGGAGGTTTTTTTGTAGTCAATGGAGAGAAATGGGTGCCAGGGAAGGTCAGTTTAAAATATGTAAAACCCAAAGGCTAAAATTAGACTGTAGAAATATCTCAGTAAGTATTCTCTACCTAATTTTTTGAGTAATCTGGATGATCAGAGCTGTTTGGAGGATGCTGCACATTAAAAGCAGTATTTTTCCAGTAAAATAACATTTTCACTATTTTTAATTATCAAGATATACCTTACATTTCTTACAGAAGTCCAGTAATTATTGTGGAAATTTATGAGACAGGTGGGATAATTGGTGTAAATTATGGATGTCAAATCTATTTTTTTTATGCAAAAAACAAAGGCGGGGTTGATTGTGTGTGAGTAAAAGCGTAAGGCTCTGCCCATGCTGAGCCTTGATGAAGTCAGAAGCTGCTAAAAAGCCTTTCAGCCCCAAACTGCACAGTCAAGTCCAGTTTGCAGGCAATTTTGGTGATTTGAAGAGAACACCAACAATTGTAAAATTCTCTCTGGAAAATGTTCTGGGTGTACTTAACATCATGGGAGAGGTGGAAGAAGTTTCTTGTTGATGCAGCCCTGTGTCTGGGGTCAGAGTCAGAGACATGCAGGATGTGATCCCCTTGGTAGTCGGCATGATTCAGGAGAGCAGAAAATACATTTTCCTGGAAATTTGGCCAATAAGCAAGGGAAAGTACAGTGGAAATTGCTTTAAGGTTAAAGAATTAGGTTTTTGAACAGAAAATCACTTAGTAAAAAAAAAGGAGCTTTTCTTTTTTTGTTTCTAAACAGAACTCTGAGCCTTTCAATAGATTCTTCTTCACAGCAATGTAGCTGTATCTTGTGTGACTATGGTAGAATATAAAAGACAAAAATAAAATTAAACAAACAGGAAAAAACAACTGTGCAGGAAAGAAGGGAACTGAAGCCTAGCTCACATTTTTGAGGCATCCCTGATAGTAAAGATAATGATTTGAATCCTTTCACAGTTTGGTCAACCAAAACTGGCTTAGGAAATAATATGGGAGGACTTATTCCTAGATGCATTCCTATTTCAAGATAAATAGATTAAACATTGCTGATAAAATCTTTCCAATAAGCTAACAGTAAAGAAACTACTACTAAAGGAATCAAGAGCTATTGACTATGTTGAGGAAGCCACGCAGACTTTACATACTCTTCCAGGAGAGTCTGTTTGCTTAGACACAAATCCTCACAGTTTGCATTCATGACAAACATACCTCATGGACAATGGGGAGATAACAAAATCTGTTTAGATAGCAGAAGTTAATACAAAAGCACTAACATCATTGTTAAATTTGCAGTTCCACATATTTAAGTCATTAATTCTATATTTCTTAAGTTATAAATTAATCCATATAGCACTTAGATCACATTATACATGTAAGGAAAACAAGAAAAACTATGCAAAAACTTCCAATGCAGATTGAATAACATTGGCTGGGCTTTGTGAAAGTCAGATTCTAATGCCAGACCTCTTTTTACTGGGTAGCTACCATTAAAAAAAACATAGTTTTCTCCCATTCCTCCCCTAAAGCCAGCCCAAATTACTTTTGCATCACTCATATGTTTGTGGCATTTTTCATAAAATGAATATAAAAACATTTAATATGATTGATAATGATAGACATTATTAGAATCCTCAATTTCTCATTAACTTCCTGTACTTCATGGCACAGCGGTTATGTTTTCTATGAACTTTTACTTTAACCTAAAACTGCTGAGGTTTTTCTTAAGATTGAATATGTGTCTTAAAATTCTTTGAAACTATTCTAAAGTTTCTTCAGAGACAAGTTCTTACTTTGTAAATCACATGTGACTCTGATTCTATCTCGCACTTAAACAACCTCCATTTTCCTCAGTTCAGGAATGGATGGGTAGTCAAGATAACAGAAATAGCTATCTGTGACAACATTTCTCAAAAAACTGAGAGCAATAGCTGTACTTTTAAACTGACACAAATTTTCAAAGGAATAGTTCCAAAATATTCTGCTCATCTGTATTATTCACAAAGAGCATCACATAAGTGTGCATCCATGAATATTCTGTAAGCACTTTAGGGTTTAAAAATTTTCTTGTTAATCAATGACACATGAATATGATAACTTGAACCTTTTAATCCTGTCTACATTAAACACATGGAAATCTTAGGGTGTTCATAGATAGGGCAGAGAATCACAATGTTCCTTTTAAAGATAATGGGAGCTGAAAGCATTTAGCTTCTCAGATGCCATGTCCAGTGGCATCCCACACCAAATCAAAACCTCATGCACTTTGAAAAAATTGTTAATTAATAAATGTTAGGAACCTGACATAAAGATTCATCTTTATTTCAGAGCTCCAATGGTGAATTTTTAAAATCCCATGAAAGGTCATTTTGGATCAGTACTTCTCTAAAATGATACCTTGTTTTGTCTAGCAGCCTTTAGTAGAATACATTAGACTGATAGCCACCCTTGGACAGAAAAATGGACCTGGAGACGACATTAGAATGTAATTTTTCAATTTTCCTTCTATTTTCTCCTTTGATTTTTTTGTGCTAACACTACAGAAATTAGACTATCTTGCTATATTCTATCATCTCATCTTCTGGTTCTGACATGAAAAAGCAGGGTTTAGAAAAATGGGAGTGAATAATTCCATAAAAATGCACTGCACTGTTTCAGAACCTCTACAAGGTACTATTTTGTTTAACCATGGACTATGGTTTTATATTGATTTTTTTCCCCCATCAATACAGAAGTCTCTAAGACCTCTCTAAATATCTCTAAGATGTTTATTCATCTACTACTGGGTTGCAGTGAATACAGACAAGCAATGGAAGCAGAAAAGGTATATGTATTCCTTTAAATACATATTTCTATGTATTCCTAGATGCATTCCTATTTCAAGGTAAATAGATTAAACATTGCTGATAAAATCTTTCCAATAAGCTAACAGTAAAGAAACCACTACAAAAGGAATCAAGAGCTACTGACTATGTTGAGGAAGCCACACAGACTTTACATACTCTTCCAGGAGAGTATTTTTTATGTATTCCTTTAAATTTATGTTAATGTATCAGAGTATTGCCCCCAAGGAGAATCATTATGATAATCTCAGAGACAGCTGGATACTGCACCCAGATTCAGATCTTGTTATGAGTAATCTTCACTTAAATGAGTGCATTTATAGGTACATTACAAACAATTTATCATCTCAGAAATCAACGAAGAAAACTACAAAAGAAGCTGAAGCAATTCTTTCCTGCCCATTTCCATAATATATTTTTACTAAAATAAAGCAAATAAAATTGTCAGTTAAGAACAGCAGGAACTTGTTAAAGCCTTAAACATTTTTTGAAACTGAATTGGTCTTCATTCAATGAAACTGAATTGAAGAGGTTAGTAAATGCTTATATTCAGATTTAGGGAAAAAAAAGTGTTGTTTTCAAAATTATTAAGGGCTGTTTGCTTTCCTAGAATTCTTCCTGGAACAACAAGAGGTCACTTAAGGTGATGGTTAATTTTATTCTCATCTCTTTGCAGCTGCATGAGATTGATAACATTAGGATACCTCCTACTTTCTTCCTTCATTCCCAAAATCTCAAGGAAAGACCTATGTCCTTCAAATTTAACTGAACCGACTTTCCTGGAGAAGTCTGAAAGAATTAAGGGGGTTAAGAAAGAAAATGGGATTATGGTTTAGTGGCTGGACATATGGGTAGTGGAGACTGCTCTAATGCAGCAGTCTGAGAGCTCCCTGTCAGCCTGCTACACTGTACCTCCTGGTCATCCAGCTGGGCCAGCATGCTGCTGTCTGCCAGATGGGACTCAGAGTGCTGGGCACATCATTGCATTCAAACATGCCTCTGAGAGATTAAATATCTTGTTTAAAATGTTCCTTAAATTTCTACACAAGGTTGATAACTCTGATTTCTCAGTGCAGCTGCTGAATGGATACTGCATCTCCTTTCCTTCTCCTGTGTAATGGAGACATTGGAGAGAATACTAACCCTATGATAAATTTCATCTCATAAATTCAATTTTTAATAGATGTACTGGATCCAGCTGGTTGTCTGAGCCAATTCATGTAAGCAGTGTTTGAATCAAATGCAATAAGAACACACTGATAGTATTCAGAAAAGTCAAGTGAGGGTTCATAGGATCAAACCCACTAGCCTGTAATAAACTTTTAAAACCAGCTCTTTAGGAGCCCTTAATTCTGAATGCATGGTTACCAGCTTCCAACTTGCAGCTCACCCTTCTATGTGCCCTTAATAAGTACTATAAAACACTCCAGCACAAAGGGAAAAAAGTTTTTCTTGACTTGTGGATAACACAAGGTTAGAAACCACCTTTACCTAAAACTGTGGAAGGCATTGCTTCCAATTATGCCTCACATGAGACTGCAATGGAGCTGTTGTGTACAGTGACCAGGTTGTGCAAGAGCACCCCCTGGATAAAGCAAAAAGTGAAATAATTTCCTCCTCGTCATTTGTAGAGATTATTTTGGCAAACTCATTGTATTACTTTGAATTGGTTTGTTTCACAGAATTGTTTTGTTTTTCCTGAGAACCGAGTTTCAGCATGTGTATGTGTGTTGAGGGGCAGGTGGGAAAAGAGGAAAAGTGCTTTGCTGTTCATGTTCACTGCACACAGAGACATGATAGACAGTATACAGAGTTTAACAGAACATAGTCTGGGTGTGGTGCTATACACAGAGAACAAAGAGGATAAACCTACCCCACGTGGGAAGTTTCCCAGCCTTACTTTTCTCAAATACTGATGTTTTTGAAGGCTTCTAGGTTCTGTAATTGGCAACATCCACAATAGCATATTAAATACAGACACGGAATAATCATTGTTTAGTTGTTTGCATGCGCCACAGCCCAGTTTTGACCCACATCAGCTTGTGCCCTCACAGACACCAGGCACATTTCAAGGGTTGGCAAGGACCACAGATGGTTCCCACCAAGTTGCAGGGACACAGCTGCTCTTTTTAAGGAAAGAAAATTTAATTATCACAAGCTGGGCCATACTTCTTACTCTCAGGCTGCAGAAAGTCTTCCAAGACATTCTAGTTAATTATCAGCATTTTACAGAATGAAGTAACATACCCCATTGGTAAAGTACTAATCTACCAGCTAAGAGATTTGGGTTCATAACTCTGCAGTGCAAAGAACTGCTAAGTTCTCAAATAATTTCCAATAAAATTAAGGTATTTAGTTATATTTTCATATCTCAATATATCCATCCATGGAAAGCTAAGTGGGGACAATAGTGATTTTATATGCCAATGAGCAGAAACATTAAATAATGCAATGCACCAAAATCCTGTGGTCATGGAGACCATAATACTTCAAAAGGCAGAAGCAGTGTGCAGTGAGAAGATTGTTCTTTAACCTTGTTTCCCATCTCCTCATGTCCTAATCTGATTATCTGCCTATTCCTTTGAGAATTCATTAAACATAGACTTCTGAGGATGCAGAACATGCATCCAATGCAGCATGAAATGCATAGAACACTAATCTTGTCAGGTGTTCAAAAGTTTTAGTAATTTCATTGATTGAAGTATCAGAGAGAGCTGTGTGAAAAGTACAATTTTAGAGAAGAAAAGAAGAAAATTACTGTGTATGTCTTTAACATTTTTAGTTATAACACGCCTTAATTTAAATGAGAAGGTGAGGACTTTCTTCCCTGGCATGTGTATTAAACTCTGGAAAGTAAACAACTTAAACTAAGCTCATCTAGATTACTCACAAAGTTGACAGCAGTTGGCAAAATGTGTAACACAGACAGATCTTCTAGTCCAGCCCACAAATTTTCCTTTGAATACTGTCATACTGTAGAAATTTTTGCTATATTGCCATGCATGCACACTTACAATTATAGACACATTAAGACCTGTTGTGTGGGGAATGGACAGATCACAGCTCACTTGCTGTGGATAATTTGGATGCAATTTCTTGCTTGACAGTAAGCCACTTGCATAGGCAGGTTGCTTACCAAAAAGAAATAATATGTTCTTATTTTTCTTTGGATAAACAGACCTGCTGGTTCACAAATCAGTGTAAACCAATTTAATCACAGTAATGCTAGGAGAAATCTCTGTAAGTTTAGATTCTCCACTGCTGCAGGTGTATGAGGACATGTCAGAGTAACATGAATTTTCTCAAGGACATTCGCACTGCCTGTCATGTTTGCTCTCACAAAATTCTGAAGAGGTATTATGCTCTCATAATAAGTCAAAAATGTCTATGCTTGTCTTTGGCTTGACTATCACAGTACGTGTACTTATTGCATTCTGCTAAAACTTCCTCATACAAAAATAATTCACAACTGAAATGCCTCTTTCTGGTCAAGGTTTCCTCATCCTGAATACATGCTTAGTCTCTCCACTCCACATTCATAAATAGTTTGAGAGGCTTCAAGCATCTGAGGTCATTGTGCTTCACACAATTGTTCTTTGTTGCACTCTGTGAAGGAGATTACATAAGGGCAAGCTGGAATTCCTGGATACCATATTTCTCACTATTGAAGGGCTATCTCCTTGAATAAAAAAAGCAATAAGGCTATCTGAAGTGACCTTGGCAATTGTTCATGTAATTTATGACATAGTACAACTAGATGTGAGTTCAAATCAAGCATACGGATCACTTTCAAGTCTGATAATGTCTCTGAGCTGAGAAAAAATTGCTAGATGAAGAATACATTTTCTGAAATATAGCTGTGTGCATCAAACAATGTATTTGATTAGTATTTTTCTGCAATTTAACCCTGTCTGTTATAGCACTGCGTTGTTATCAATTGCTGAGCTGTTAATCCCTGTGAGTATATTAAAATTAAACATATGTAATGGAAGAATGTTGCTGCTCAGTAAGGGTAATTCTTAGTAAGTAAAGCCAAAAAGTAAGTGCAACAAATTTCATATTTGCTAAATGAATGTTACTAATGCAGCTACTTGCTGGTACATAATGGATAAAGTATTGAACAACATATTATAATAATACCAATAATAGTCAACAATAACGAATAACAAAAATAACAATAATAATAATCATTAACTTCTTAAATTTCTTTTCATGCCTTTTAGGATGATGAAAAGAAGACATACAATGGGATGCAAGGAAAAACCTTTGTCTCCCTCTTTTAAAAACCTTTTGATGCCATTCCTTAGTGAGAGAGGTAGGAGATCTTCAAGCTTCCAGGCTGTTAGATTTTGGAAAATAAGGTGGTGGAGAGTGGAGTGCGGAGGGAAACTATAAAAGCACTGGAGAGGGTAAGCTGTCACAGAGACTACTTCAGCCTGCATTCCAAAGAATTCTGTGGGAATACGTATGTGTTGTGGCTGCCACTGGAAGATTTTCAGTTCAGCCTTTGCTTTATTAAACACCCAAAACTCTAAAGACTCAAAGCCAGAGCACACCACACTTCTGCATGCAGAGTAGCCTGAGATTTGGACCTACTTTTAAATATGATCTTACTCTGTATTTTACATTGTAATGAAGAGTGTGTCCTTTGAGACCAAAATATATGAATGTGGACCAACAAATGCATAAAAGATTAAATTCTTCCTTCCCCCAAATATAATTTTGTTAAGGAATTGAGCAGCTTCCTAGTGCCATGGTATCTGAGGTCTTGCAGGCACCACTTAGCCATTCTCAGCAGACAAGATCCTCACTCAGGCCCAAAACAATAAATCTTCACTGAATGAAGCTGTAGTCTGCATTATCTTATTTATGTTGGTACCCACAAATTATGATAGGGTCTGTCATGAAACTTGGGTTCTAGCACTTGGTGTTTTACTGACAATGGATGGTTGTTTGGATGGAGCCTCAAGAGAATTCTGCATTTCTATCCACACTTAGAAAAAATGAATGAGAAAGAAAACTATGCAATGTGCTGCTTTTGTATGTGTGGAATATATTTGTGCAGAGCTGAAATTTGTAATAAAGACTTCTGTCAAATATATTTACAGGGAATTGACATAGTTTATCCAGAAAGGGTACAGGATTTTTTTTTCTGTGAATTATATCCTTGTGTTTCTCTTGTAAATAGACATTATTTTAAATATACATTATATGTTTAACACACAATTTAGGCTGCATGCTGTTCTAAGAAACAGGCACTTTCTTCTGGTCCTCATCCCACCAAGTTCATGACAATGGAGTCAGAAAAATCCTGTAACTTGTTACTTCAGCTACCATACCTTTTCTATGACCCTAAATTACAACTGAGAAATATTTTTTTTCAGCAGCTTTCAAATAAAAAATAAAAAACCTATTAATTTAATATAAATGCTTACAAAGTGTGACCTTTTTTCTAATGCAAAAAACTACAATGTCAACAAATGTAATTTAAAATTAGAAAATTTTTTACTCTAATTGTTTTTTGAAGCTATTACTTTTCTTTTATAACATAAAATGTAAAACATGTAAAAAGGTGCATTTATCAAAATGCATTATTTAAACTGAATAGAATGCATTATTTAAACTGAAATTTCTCTATTTATTCAGGCAGTTCAGGGTGAGGTTCAAACATTGGGAACTTTTGTAAAATATAATTCTTTAGCTAAAGAATTTGCCATGAGCGCTGTGTTTTACAAGTGCTTGAAATTTTACTAGTTTCAGCTGCAGTTAAGAGGAAAGAGAAGTACAACTATTGTCTTTTTTAATGAAGGTATATTTCTTTTTGGTTAGCAATGTATAAAAAATATTATGTGGATTTACTGTGTTTCATGAGATTACAGCTAGTTGTAGTGCTTCAGTAATGCATCTGCAGAGACCATGACATACTGCTGCTGGGTTAATGAGATCTCCCATGGATGCATGGTCTGCAATCCAGCATCCACAGGAAATGTAATGAAACCTGAATGCATTGTAATTTACTTTATTTTCATCTCATTCTATGCATTAAACAAAATATTTCCACAGTCACTATAATTTTGCGTCCTTCTAAGCCAAACAAACGGCAGAAGGAAGCAGCATCTCAAATCATTGTCTGTGAACCTAAGCACAATCAGCATATATATGAAAGTGCACAAAATACAAAGTCCAAAAAAGTCTCAAGCCTTAAGCTTGAAGAGCTTTCAATAACCTGTGTAAACACAGACATCTAAAATACAATAAAGCATTCACTGAAGTCAGCATCAACAAGGATTTGGTACAAATTACCTGCAAACTGATCAAGGGCTAAGTATCAACTGCTGGTGATGCTTGTAAATCCAGACTCCAGTTTACAAGCTAAAGAGGTACTTACAGAGTTCAGAAAGGTCATGGATTTCAGTCTATTTTGATATTCACTTACAACCAATGTACCTCCCTGTTGTTTTTGGATTTCTGCCCAAGGAAGCGGGGGAGGAGTTTAACATGGCCAGAAATCTCTGAAACCTTCCCATCTACTAAGAAGGTCTATTGTGTAAGACCTTCTTTTTAGCTAAGAAGTTCTATTGTCAAACAGTTTTCTAGGTTTTCCAGTTTTCAACAGCTATTCTCTTTTCCCTCTCCTTTGAAGAAAGATAATATCCTGTCCAAGCCCAAGCAGGGAACCCCCCCTCCATGTGTGCGTGCATTTGAGCATGAATGCAGTCCTATTCTCAACCTTTGGCAAATACCATTGTGGATTTTTAAGCAACTGTAATTGAATTTGAATTTAACTCTTTGACTCAGGTGTTAGTATTACCCAGGAATTTATCATGCACCCTGTTAGCAGAGGAGAAAACAGAGTAAAACACAGCACACCCTAGTTAGAGAGAGGATAGAAGTGAAGTTCTATGCACATATAAAGATCATAGCTGCAATCACAGACCATTTCAGTTTTTCTGTTGAAGTAGGCTTAAGAATTAAGAGGAAAGAAGTCCTTAATAATAATAAATTTACCTTCTTGCCAAATGAGACACTTATTTCCTCTCTGTTTCTTTCTCTGCTTTTTCTTCTGATTTTTCTTCCCTTGTATCCCTTTCCATCTTCTAAGGAAAATACTAAAAGCTGGTTTTGCCACAGAATCAGTGTCTTGATGTTAGATGTCTTGCTGATATTTTATCAGATGTCAGTGTTTCAAATGTCCAGAGGCTGGAAGAATTCTGACAAAGTGTTTTGATTGCCCTAAGTTTAATGAAAGTCCGCTGGGGATTTTCATGGTAGGAGATTCAAAACTATTCTGTTGCCATTAGGTTTTAGAACTCTGTGCTGCGTGGAAGTAGTCATAGGCATGATTAGGCAAGCCATATAAATTAATCTAGAATATTTCTGAATAATTAGGAATCACGTAGAGTTTTAATCCCCACTTTCTAAGTATTCCTATGACAATTAGAATTTACCTCCTCTTAGTTTCTCAATAATAATCACACTATCATAAATTATTAATCACAAGAGCAAGGGCTAATTCACCATTACATTTACTTGACAATCAGAGAAATGTTGAAAATGTGGGCTCAGATTTAACCTATATAATATGAGGTACTTAGCAGAAATATATATTATGATTGTACCAGTCCTATGCTATTTACAGACAGTAAAACATGGGTTCCAAGCCCAGTAAGCATTTTGGTTAGATAGAATATTTGCCCATGTAATCTCTAATTTTAGACTGAATGGGTCTGAGCCAATGTCCTTTTTCCTTGAAGATTGAAGTTCTACCATATGATGAAGTGAAATTAACTTTATGATGTTATTTCCACCATGTCAGAATAAATAACAGCAGTCTTCACCTGTCTGCAGTGTAGGTAGTCTGAATACACATGGAAATAGTGTGCAGAAGAGGATGTGAGCAGCCTGAGGAGATCAGCTGGCTTTCTCCAGCAGTAGTGAGGCTTATGTCTCTCTGTATCATGTAAGGTAGCTTTCCCCGGTAATAGTGCTTATCAGTCATGTATGGCATCCTATCATGGTCTCAGGACTGGGAAATTTTTGTTGGTTTTTAATGTGCATCAGGGAATTTAATTAGATATGAGGACACTTGGCTATCTGAAGATATCTGAAGATATCTGAAGAAATGTAGGGAGAGCCATGAAAGAATCAGACATATAAAAAAGCACAATGCACAAGTTATGAAATATAATTAAGTATAATTAGCAGTTTATGTCAGAAAATGAAAAATAGCTTTTCCTGACAGACCTGTTCAGCTCTTTAACCTCACAACACATAAAATAACTCATATTTTTCCTTCCTAATATTACTTTGAGAATAGAAGAAGGCAAATTAAATGCAAAAAATATATTATTGCAACCATACACAATTTACAGACCTTTCAACCAGGAAAACATGTATTTAGACATTGTGAAAAATATTTTATTATCTTTATTTTTTTTTTTGATAGCAGCTCCTAGTGATCAACAGGAACTGAACCCCAAAACTGAATGGGCAAAGCAAGACAAAATACAGCCATGAAATCTGAGATAAAAAAGCAAAGATGAAGTTTGTAAAAACTCTGGAGAATAGGATCAGAATTTCAATGTGGTATTGAAAAAAATTGAAAGTAATTCCTAAATCTTACAGTATGGAATTTTCCAAGAAAATAACAAATACTATCAATAGAAAGAAGTAGCCAATAAATGACTGCAAAAGGTAAAGACTTGAGTAGTCATAGATGCCACACAAAAGGATCTGAAATGCAGTGATCACAAATGTTGGACAAGTCAATTTTATTCTACAGGTAAGGGTACTCAAAAGGCTTGAATTTAGTCTAGGGTGCATACAAGCCAAGAGAGGCAACTATTGCAGTGCTAATGGAGTCTTTGCTTCAGGGGAGATTTCCGTGAGCAGTTCAGATTTCATATGTACAAACTACCTTAGAGGAAAATACAGATGCAACAGTATTGATGCAATCTCACTCTTCTCTACCTGTACTGGAGAGCGGGAGAAAGTGCAGAACATTTCTGAACACTTCTGAGTCCAAATTAGTAAATTTTACTGTGTCTAATTTTAGATTCTGCTTTTCTGACATGCTCATATGAACTTCTAAAGTGGTTGGGTTTTTTAATATTTTTTTTACTTTTGGGGCAGAAGACAAGCAGAGGAAAGTTTATCTGTCTATAATGTGCATATGCAACAAAAAGCAGAAAGAAATGAAATATGAAATATGACAGGTGGATCACTGGACAGGTTGCATAAGGTTGAACAGGCAATGGCAAGACCCAGCAGACTGAGGTAAATAACATGCCAGTAATTTGAGAGAGTAAGGCTGGTAAAATTCACTAGGAAAGGAGTGTAGAATACTAAGCAAAGGAGGGTGGTAGAGAAAGTGGGTGCTTTTAAGTCTTTAGTCATAGCTGTCTTACTTGACACTAAGAGCAGCAAGCAGTGAGGTGTAACAAATCAGCCACATGGACACTACCTCTGCAGGAAAGGGAAAGGATGAAAAAATGCCAGCCTCTTCCAGATGAAGCTGTATATATTTCTGTACACATAATGAATATTCCCAAAGGAGAGTTTGACTAGGATGCTAGCTGAATATATTCTCCTTGCAAACTCTCAGCTTTTTTAAATACCTCTTAAGTCACCACTTCTTCTCTTTGTGTCATATCTCAAGGGCCACTTCATTTTCAACAGCAGAAGCTCTCATAACCACCTCCATTTAGCACTCATTCAGGAATACCTTGAGGGACAACCTTGTTTTTCTAATTTAACTTTTCCCTCTCTGCACTTGTGGGCAGTCCAGGACAGCCCATTAATATTATATTTGGGTCACAAACATGTGTCCTGGACTTTCCCCTGCTGCTAGATGCTTAATGTTAATGATTGTTGGATAAATTACTCCAGAGACTGTCAAAGTTAGGCAGATAGAAAGTAAATCAATCTGACAGGTTACAGGCTGTCCTTCCTGTAGTTTGTCAGCTCAGGCAGAGAGAGAACTGCCAGTTCCAGCTAAAGGGAGTGTGTAGCTGGGGGTGATGGAGGGGGGACTCATGCCCCAGCTGTCATTGATCTCATTCCCAGCAGTGCATCTGGGTGATTTCTGTGGGGGATACTTGCACATCAGAGGCTTGGTCCTCTCCTTAAAGTGTAACAGAATTGCTGAAACCAAGATGTCTGGATGAGGAGTTTGTTACTTATTGTACAGATTTTTTTCCCTTTCCTGCTTTTCTCAGCAATTATACTGTATGTTCTATTCTTCTTTGGGGGAAGTGGATAGTGTTCATGCTATTTTGGGGGTTTTGTAAGCAGAAAAAAGCTTTGGTTCCATCTTTTTTTTCAGGGGAGAAATGCTGTAATTAATGCTATACTACTTCTTACAAATTACTTCATGATCCATAATACTCTGTGTGCTACATAATACTCTCATTTAATTTTGCATGTGGGTTTGGTTTTGGGTTTTTTTTACATGGAAGGCTGATATTCAAAGGAGCATATAAAAATTGCTGCAGAAGCCTCTTTTTACATACACAGTGGTAAAGACAGTAGTGCAAACTGCAGGCTCTAGCTAGATTCCTTTATGTTTTGCTGAAGAATAAGGAAGCAAAGCAAGGAGCTCTTCATGTATAAAACCTGCTCAAAGCCAAGTACCTTAAAATGGAGTCTCTTGTAGGGTTGGAGTTTTCAAGATGTCACTTTCCTGCATCACTGTAACTTGTAGCAAACAAGCTAATTGTAATTGCAGCTCTGCCCCCATTGGGAAGGCTTTTACACTGAAAGAGTTAGCCTTACAACAGAGGGGCTGACTGTAATTGTATTCTTGATGTGACAGCAGACATGACAATTTAAACTAGAGAGAATACTTGACAGAATGACTTCAGGAAAATACACTTTTTACTGAAGCTAAAATATATTAAGGAGACCTAATGATTAGGTGGGAGGTTTCAGCTTTCTTTTTCTTCAGTAAGGCAGTCTTTATCTTCTGAAATCACAACCAGCCTTGAACGTAAGGATTCCTTTCCTTGCTGTGCCAGATCAAGCAATCTTCTCTGTACTCAATTGCCCTCACCCCAAACAAATGCCATAACATCTCCAGACTCTTTGTGTGGATTTAACTGTTATATCATTCTGACATAGGTTCTCTGGGTTAGAGATCCCAGTGGCCCTTTTCTCCTTAGTTTCACCACTTAGTTCCAGTGAAAAATGCCACCCTTCCCACTGAATCTTTTCTCTCATACATGTACTGAAAAACTGATCAAAATCTGTACATCTCCATTTTCACATAACTGAAGGGGACAGGAATTCTTTTTACTGTGGAACAAAAAAAGAACATGGAAAGTGAGAAGCCTGCTTCAGAAGGGTGTGCTCTACATCTGACTTTCTTTCATTTCATGGTGTCCTGATGTCGCCCTGTTCTTTTAAAAGTTTTGAAGTTCTTTTAAAAGTTTTTGATACCTTCTGATGTTTACATATTTCTACTAGAGTTCTCACACACTGTTCATGTAAATAATAATTGTTTTGCATTCTTCTTTGTAAGAAGAGAGAATTAATAGACTAATTTAGTTAGACTAAATTAGTTAGTTTAATTAGTTTAACCGGTGTAGTTGGAGAGGTGGCAATTTCATCCTCCAATCCACTGTCACTTTTAAAATTCTATATATTGCAAAGTCAAAAATAAAGCTTACTCTTTTCCTCTTTTAAATCTTACAGTGAGTGTGTGAGTTATTTTGTGTCATAGTACAACATCCTGGTATGACTGGGATAGAGTTAATTTTCTTCCTAGTAGCTGTGTTTCAGATTTAGGATAAGAATAATGTTGGTGATGCACAGATCTTTTCATTGTTGATGAGCAGCACTTACCCTAAGTCAAGGACTTCTCAGCCTCTCATGATGCCCTGTCAGAGAGGAGACCAGAGGGTAAAAGAAGCTGGGATGGGACACATGCAGGACAGCTAACCACAACAGGCCAAAGGCATATTCCATACCACAGGATGTCATGTTCAATGTATTAACTAGAAGAAAAACTTACCAGGAGGGACACTGCTCAGGAAATGGTGGGTATCCAGCAGTAGGTGTTGAGCAATTGTTCTCATCTTCATTCATTGCTTTTCCCTTTTAAAATTTTTCCTTTCATTGCATTATTTTCATTATTACTATTATTATTAAGTTATTTTTCAATTTTTAAACTCTTCTTATCTCAACCCACAAGTTTTCTTTCACCCTTTCAATTCTGTCCTCCATCCCAACAACGTGGAAGGGAGCTGCTGTGTGGGGCTGAGTTGCTGGCTGGGTTAAACCATGACACATGCAAAGTCAGCAAGCTACACCCCTCTAAACTCACTGCTGGGGCCAGGAAAAGCAATCACTTTTATCATATGTCCTGTATTTTTCCTATGCAAAATCAGAAGACTTCAGTGACTAGAAAGTGAGGTTGAAAACTCTTAAAAGTATTCAAAAAAAAAAACCCAAAAAAACCACATCAAGCTGTTCCATCACTCCTCCTCAACTGGATGGGAGAAAAAAAAAAACCCAATATTTAAAGCCCTTTTCCCCCACCTCTCCCTTCTTCCAGGGCTCAACTTCACTCCCACATTCTAAGCTGGTGGTACAGGTGGACAGGGACTGGATTCTGCAATCAGTTTATTACAGTCAGGTCATCCCACATTGTCCCTGCTCAGATCTCCTCTGTGGGAGCACTCCTCATCCTCTTCCATCACTCAAGTGTGGGGTTCCTCCCACAGGAGACAATCCTTCACAATCTTCTCCAAAGTGAGTCCTTCTCATGGGCTCCAGTTCTTCATGAACTGCTCCATGGGTCCCCCGTGGTGTCACAGGTCCAGCCAGCAAACTCCTGCATGGGCTCCTCTCCCCTTGGACACATAATTCCTGCCGGGACCCTGTTCCAGCACAGGCTTTCCAGAGGGTTGCAGCCTTCTTCAGGCATCCATCTTCTCTGGTGTGGGGCTCTCCATGGGCTGTAGGTGGGTTTCTGCTCCACCACCTTTCTGGTCCTGACCTTTATGGGCTCAGGAGCACAGCTGCCTCACCATGGTCTCCATAGCCTGCAGGGGAGCCTCAGCTCTCAAGCATGGAGCACCTCCTGTCCCTCCTCCTTCATTGGCTTTGATTTCTGCATAGCTGTTTCTTTCACTCTTCTCTCACAGCTGTGGTTGTACAACAGGTTTTTTTTTTTTTCCTTTTAAATACACTGCCCCAGAGGTTTCACCACCAGTGTTAATGGACTTGGCTTACTGACTTATTTGGCTTAAAAGTAATTTTGACCTGGGGTTCTTCTGAAATATGAATTGTGGCACAACAAGATAAAAATGTATGATGTGAGCTGGTCCAGTATACTTCTTTGGATACTGCCAATTTTGGTTCCTGCAACAGAGACAAGATCAATAGCGCTAAACCGCAGATGTGATGCAAGAGTTTTGATGTTACTGTTTTGTAGTAATAATTTAAAGCCAGTCAGAAAAAGAAAAGCTGGATTCCATTCACACTTGCTGAATCTGTGAAACTGAAAATGTCAGCAGAGATGGTGTTTCTCTAGATTCTGCAGGAATCCTTTTTAGGTTTCTGCTGTGTCATCTAGCACTGAGCCCATCAAGGAGGTTATATGGGATCTGCGCTGCCAGGAAGGAAGGGATCTGGAGCATCCGCAGTCAATTACTGACCCTGCAGTCAGCAGTTTCAGAACTTACATTTGCAGGTCTGTTGAATGGATCTGCTGAATCTCCTGGATGAGAACCACTGGAATTTCAACATGCCAGGCAGAGAAGCAGACAGTTTTGTGTTCTACCATTGGGCTGGCTGCTTGGCAAGGTTTCTGAGGAATTTAGGCTGCCATGCATAATTGGTGAGTCTGGGCTGTTCAGTATTTGCACAGCAAACAGGCTTTGTTAATGCTCTGGAACAGGAGCACCAGTCTAAGTTTGACCTTATAAAAGAGTGAAGGGGAAAGAAACAATTTTCAGTGAAGCTGGTTTCAAAATCAGCTTCTGAAGTATCCATATAATGGAATTTGCTTGCCCAGACTAGTTCTTACAGCTATTCACCACAGTATTTCCAGGTGCAGAGAGCCTCACACTTCAGCCTCTTGCTGACATAATGCCTTGCTGTTCCAAACAATGGCTCATTTGTATGAAGAGGAACTGGCAGACATAAATCCAGTGTGACTTAGAACAGGACTTTCTGTACATTAAAACAGGACTTTCTGTATATGAGCAGGTAGACCTAACTACTAGGTAATGGGAGAAAGGAGTTAATGGTTTTCTGTGAAACAGATTATCAACTTTTAATTAAGGGATAATTGAGAAATTTTGGAACACTGTTATATATGGGATGAAACACTCAACCCTTAGAAGTCAGGAAGCTGATTTTAAAAAATTATCTTTTAGCCATCTTACTCTTTGGTTGTTAAACCAAACACTTGCAGCTATGCATACTAATGGCAGGAGGATTTCCCATCTATGGTGTAGTAGCTTTTGTCAGTTTGTTTCAATGCAAAAAGGTGCTGCTGTTTCACAGAGAATTTGTTCAGGGAGGTTCCTGGCACACCAACTGCTAAGCACTGATGTTCTGCCAAAGGAACAGAAAACATTGCCTCTTTACTCTGCAATAAACTTGCTAGGATTGTGCACCTGTAAAGGAAGGGAAGAGAGGAAGTCGGGGAAAACTACAACAAAATCATTTGCTACCAAACTGGTTTTGCTGTAAGGTAAAATAGGTTGTGTTTTTTTCTAGATTTTTGTTAAATGAAAAAAACTCTCTCACACTTAATTTCAGTTAATTCATCCTCTGTGTTTTTTAGCTCTACTTAGGTTTGTTTAATCCTACAATACTATTTTTAAACAGAACTGTTAGAACAGTCTGTGTCTGCTTTTCAATTTAGAATAATGAACTAGAATTTGAAACTAGTAATGAAATTTCGTGGGGTTTTTTGTTTGTTTGTTTGTTTTTTTTTTTTCTCAGAAGTGATTTTTAGCAATTTAAATCCTTGCTTAAATACTTAGGTATATTAAGTAAGAGTCTAGGGATGGACCAAAGAGGCCAGTAGGTTTGACTTCTCTGGATTCCAGATAAAAATATTACACTGCAAGAAATTGCAGTCTTGAGCCCTTAGCTCTTGCAAATACCCATCCCAAAGTCTTGATGAGCAAGAGTCTCCTTATATATTTTTGAATAAAGGTTTAGAACTTCAGTTAGGTCTACCAGTGATATCACTGCTTTCACTCCTGCTACCTTCTTAAGACTGTCTTGTCCAACAGCAGCGGTTCCATGAGAAATTAAGGAGAAAGTATTGAGTCTAGACTTTGGAGGTACATGTTCTGCAGGAAGAGAGGAGCTCTCAACATAATTATCAAAACTGTACTGTGACTATGTTTATTTGAAAATAAGAAAATTTACTTAAGGGAACCTATAATTTTGGGTAGTTTGTGCAGTGATATGTTGGTGCTTTGTGCTCAGTTCCTGTTGTCTCTATCCATAACTGACTGTGATATTTTCTTGCAAGTGGTGAGGGTTTGATATTACTAAGAAGTGAGACCTGTTGCAGAAATAATATGAGACACCTAACTAGCTGGAAATTCTTGCTTATGCACTACATAAGCATTAAGTATTTATAGCATGGTGTTCTGGCTATGGAATTTGGAGGAGGTGGGAAATTGCAAACATTTGGTGAAATTTTGAAGCCATTGTGATGCTTCCAAGTTCAGTTTGATCCTCTGCTGGAGGGAGCTCAAACCCACATCGTTCCTGTTCCTCTGGGTATCAGAGTATGTGCTGCTCCACATGTTCCTGTAGCTTGTTCAAAGATCAGTGATAAAATGCCTAAAACATTCTTAAAAGTAAGGACTCTCCCCTCTGGTAAGTATGATCATTACCTGGCTATTGAACCAAGCTGACACTCATTTTCTCTTTTTTGTCAAATGAATCTTGAATTCTTTTGCTGTGCAGCAGAACAGCTTAAACAGAGTGAAGCAGAATGACTTCCAAAGCAGAATGGCCAGTAATAATGGAGAAGAATGGAGCTCGTTCAGTGCTTTAAGAGGATGGAGGAAGGTTCTGGACTGAAGGTTCATGACCTGGCAGAGGTATTTACTACCTTACAGACTCCCAGATCTGATTTTTTTTTTTTTCAGATTTTCCTGCTGGCTAACCCTAGTAATGAAAAGTTTTTCATAAGGACTCTGACATCTTCTTTTCAAGCAACATGCCCAACTCACAGACTTTCAAGACTCACCCAAGGTATTTCATACAACATGTTAGACCATAACCCCTACTTTCCTGCCTCTTCCAGCCCCCAAAATCAAAAGGCTCTCTGCACTGAGAATAAAACTTTTCACCAAGTGCTGCTGAAGATTTCATAAGCACATTTTTTTGTTTGTTTGTTTGTAAAAATGATGTAGACTCAAGGTACTTCAAATTTTAAAGCAGTGTAAAAGTTGGAAAAATTCTCACTGAATTTAGAAGTTCTGCATTAATAGGTTTAGTTTGAGAATCCTGAAGTTTGCATTTGCTTGGTGTAATATATTCTGACAAATATGACTAAACCTTATTCTTGCAATTTTTTTGTTTGTTTTCCTCTGGTGATTCATAGCTTAGTGTCTATTGTTAACATTGGATACATGCCACTTTCATTGCTGAACATATTGCAGAAATCTAAAAACATTTCTGAAATATCTAGATGACAAAATTATTAAAAGCTCTTGATGATATGCAGTGCTTATGTAGCTCATGAGTGGGAGAATCCATTGCATGCTAACCATTATTCAGAACTCATCATTTATAAGCCCATTTGCTTGCTGAGAAAAAGCTTTCACACTTTTCCTGTGTTTGTTTTTTTTTTCTTTTTTGTTTTTTTTTTTTTGGGTTTTTTTTTTGTTGTTGTTGTTTTTGTTTTTTTGGGTTGTTTTTTTTTTGGATATTGGAAATTAACAAGGTAAGTCTCTTGCTTCACGTGGGAAACAGATGTGTACTGAAAAAGGCAGTTCTCTTAATAAGCAAATGATAAATAAAGCATTGTTGTTATAGTAAGTGTATATGATGTTCAGAAATGCCTATTGTCCCAAGACAGTAGAATATTTCCCCCTCTGGATTTCTCTGTCTGCCCCAGATTTAGTTCTTGCCCTGATAACTGAGATCAGTCAAGTTTCCCAGAGAGTGCCCATGATGAAGGAGTGTCTGCTTCCTCCCTTTGCTTTTTAATCCTTTACAAAGTAAGAAGGCTCCACTTTGTATAGCAAAACAATAGCAATCCCTCCTTCTCTGTGACTAAATCCTCCTACCAACCAATTTCCATCCAAATACTCTTAAATGTTAAATTGCACCAATCAGATGTTTGTTCTCCCACACAAAGGTGCATGACAAACTATTGTATTAATCTGATTTCAAGGGTTTTGTACTCTGGACACTGTAGTATCTGAGTGCCTTCTACATCCTACAGTGATAAGAAATTAAAGTCATTCTGTATTTCATGGTTTAAAGATGGTCATTTTAGTTGGAATTGTAAGGGAATGATAATTTCATTATAATGTTGACATGGATTAGAAGTAAAAATAAGCATCAGCCTAGCAGGGGCTGAAATGCCTGAGGGGCTCTTATGGATTCCAGAAAGATTTTCCATGCTTCTGGTTTATATTCTGGTTAAAAATTACTCATCTTGAAAGTTAGGATCAGAGTCTCTGAGCAGAAGTGTGGTGGGTATTCAGCAGCCTCTAGATGGATGAGAGGCACAGCAGTGTTGTGCATCTGCCTCTCACCCCTTTGGATGCTGGCTTTTTCTGTAGATGAGAATAGTCTTTTGGCTGCACTGTAGCCAAGGTGTACAATGACCCTGAGATAACTCAGTTGGTAAGAGCTTGGTGCTAATAACACTGAGCCTATGGGTTCGGTCCTTGTGTGGACTATTCACTGGACTTGATCCTGGTGGGGCCCTTCCAAATTGGAATATTCTGTGGTGTTAATTGCAACCATCTAGACATGACCTTGGTGTGTGAAGTCTAGAGAAGTCCCAGTAGGCATATAATCCTATCTGAGAACCTGGTGTATATTTGATTGATGAAACCTATGCTGCTGTAACTGTTTTGTTTTATCATTTCCTTGGCTATGCAAATCAAAGTTACTGTGGTTATAAGCAGGAATTTCTGGTGCAGAGGTGTCTTGTAAAAGTCCTCAATTTCCCTATCTTGATTTAGTCTTTCATATCTAATTACTAAGGGTCTGACTATTTTCTTAAAAGTACCCTGGGATATGATGTCATTGTTCATTACTGAGGAAAGGCTCATGAGAAAAGATGGGTCTTGCATTATGCTCTAAAAATAGTAAAGGTCACTCCTGTCAACAAAAGATAAGATTTTTTCAAGTTAAGGAAAACCCCATGTAATTTCACACAGACAGAGCACACAAAACCAAGGCAAAGTGCAGGAAATACACCAACAAAGTCCAATTGTGGGAAAAGACATTCGAAGTATTTAACACTATGTTAATGAGAGTATATTTTCCATAAAACATTTACTAAAATACAAAGATTTCTGATAGAAACTATACAATAATGCTGTAAAACTCTTGGCTCTGGGAAAGGCTGAATTCAACTAGAGTCAAAGAAGAACTTTTTTGAGAGTAAGATCAGAGTAGCATTTCAAAGTACTCCAAACAAAATTATTGGAGTTCCTTCTCTCCTATGAAGAGAATGTATGAGTGTTTCAGTTTTATTTCCAAGGAAACAAAACATCTGTCGAGTTTTGCTATCAACAATTTCCCAGAATTAAGTATGATACAAAATTCATGTGATTAGGAAAAAAAATTAAATATCCTTATTCTGATACCAAAGGACTCCTTGAACAGCTCTTCAGTTTCTGGAGCAGTATAAATAAATTAATTTTAGGTGAGGCAGGAGAGAGACATCAAGTATGTCAAAAAAATCCATCAAAGGTAGAACAATCATAATTTTAACTTTGAGCATTAAATTTGGGCTTAATAAACTCAGTAAGATGCAGTTGAACTACTCTTCATAGCAAGACATGTGGAGACAAGTAAGGACAAGACCATGCTCACTGGAACAGTGTCATAGCCTGGGATAGTGGAAGGAAAAGTGTCTGCAACACTTTGTGTGTGGAAGGTTCTGTGAAGAGCAGAGGCAGTGAGAATGAAGAGGAGAGAATACAATGGGAACTTGTGAAACTGCCATCAGAATCCAAATCTCTGCAGACCACAATTTAGCAAAGGTTGGATTCTGCACAGAAGCAGAGCTCCTTAACAAGGGCTTAAAAGTAGGTCACATGCCAGCACTAATATGGCCCATGTTAGTACCTGAAGATCTGAAGTGTCTGGATATTTGGAGGGATGGGAGGGAGGGTAAGTTGTCTGCTTATGTTAGTGCAGTGAACCATGTGCTACATGGCTTATGCAAAAACTCCTTTTCTAGGCTTGTTTGACCTTCATAGTATGCAAACTTATTTTGAATACAATAAGCTTCTGATAAATATTTATTGGTATTATATATTAGGTAAACAATTGTAGGGGGTAAAAAAGAAAATGTTTTACACATATTTTAGTGTCTTTTAAAGTAAAAAGCACGATGAAAGCAAAACAAAAGCAAGTTTCCTATAATTTTAGTATTTTGTATGACTGGGAAATCAGTAGAAGTAGAGAATATTTTTCTGAATTTGGAAAAGTGACTGAAATTTTTAATAGAATTATCCGGGTATAAAATTGAAGGCAATTTTCAATTCTAGCTCCTCTCTAATGATACATGAAGATATTGAATGCTGCTACTGATTTCTGTTGATACTGCTCTTCTAGAATTCACAGGATATTTCAATAAGAAAGAAGATGAAATTTTTCTTTTCCTTCTAGAAAACTGGTTATAAATTTTGACATCAACTAGATAATATGGAAAATTTTAGTAGCAAAGACTAATTTTTTTTTCAGAATTCTGGGCTATTCCCAGATTTTCTGGGTATGTTTCTACTGCTGTAATGTTCTAAAGTTTGTGTATACATATGTGTCCTAACACATTGTCCCTCTAATTTCCCAAACTCCAGATAATTTGACCTACTAATAATAGCAATTAGGGATGCTAACTGTTAAAAATGCATAAAAATATGGAAATTTCTGACACTCACCAGGATAGGAGCAAGATGTCCTAAATATTATTTCTGAACTGGTTTGTTTTAGCTTATTTTTGCTGAAATGAGAAATATTGACACTTCTGAACTTTCCACCTCTCCCTGTTCACTGCAAAAGTAGCTAAGGCATAGAGAGCTGTGTACAAATGAATGCAACCAACACCATCTGAGTAAAGACAGAAACACAGGATTTTGTTCTATGTTGTTCTACTTGGCTTTCATAAATCTGGTGTCGCATGTTGTAATTATTTCTCAGATGCTGAGGATTTTTGGCTAGAAGCTATACTAGTAATTTCTACATGGTGGAAAATATATGCTTGAAATGTCTGCTTCTCATTGGGGGAAAACAACAACAAAAACAACAACAACAAAACTGGGAGTAGAGGCATAATGATAGATGCAGATAAAAATTTAAACCAGGTACGTTCATTGTATTACCTGGGAAAACAGAATGTTTTAAAAAGTAATTTAAAAAATATAATTTGAAAACAGAACAGAGTTTCATTAAAATACTGCTTTCTTCTTGCTTTCTTATTCCTTTTGGTTTTAGTATCTCTTCACAAGCTAAATACACTATGCTGTTTTATGAGATCATAGGAACTGTTTACAAAAATTAAGAAAAGCAATGAAGTTACTGAAACATGTATGGGATCTTTTCATGATGGCAGTGCTCTAGACTAACTACTGTAATTTTAAGCAGGTATGTCAATGATCACTTTAAAAAAATAGTGAGCTAATGCACATCTATACAGGCTTTTTAAAAAGACATTAGCAACTGAAAAGTGAAATAACTTTCCTGGGATTTTAAACAAGTTAAAACATAAAAGGAAGTTCAAGAATATCTTTCCATGGGTCACAGGAAGTTTATCTATAAATAGACCATGCATTTGTTCCACAGCTAGCAGACTGCAGAAAACAACTCTTGGTGCAGAACTGCTGTAAAGAAAAGGTAGAGTGAACTGCACTGGTGCAAGTTGTACATCTACACCAAACTGCTGTTCCTAGGGCTGGAAAAGTCAAATTAGAAATGAAACCTCTTGAGATTTTTCTTAGAAACTACTGAGAATTTTATAATAAAATCTCAATTCTGCAAGCAGCCTGAAAAAATTAGTCAAAAGTCTGAAGTTTCAATAAGTTGCTTAGAAGCAATACCAAGATCTTGTATGAACTAAATATCTTCGCACTTACTTCCAAGATAATGAAAGTGGCAGTTCAACCCAGATGCTAAAATTCTTATTTTAGTCCCATTCTATGTAAAAAAAATATTAGAAGACAAATAGGTAATTACTGAACATTAAAATGAAATAATAAAAAAGAAATAATAAATAATAAAAATAAATTTGTTAACCATAACAAATATGGAATGTTTTCATGTTATTCATGAGCACAATTCATTTAAGAAATGAAATTGTAGCTACAGAAATTCAAAGTCTGTGGACTTTAGTCACTTTCTGGTAACTAAACTTAATTTTGTGTATGGAAACTTGCTTGTTAATCTGCTGGGGTTTTTTGTCAATTACTTTACAGTTTTTATGCAGACCAAAGGGCTACTGCTAAAGATACATAACAGCCCTTTTACCAGTTGTTTTTGATTCTTCCAGTCAAACTACTTATGACATTGTAGAAGCAGAATATGCACATGATGATTTGCTTCCTTTAATGGGGTGTAAGTTGACTAACTTTTTGCAAATGACTCAATTTGTCAAACACTGTTTTGGGCTAAAAAATAAATAAATCTGTCCATGCACATTCACATTTCTCAAACTGGTTCCACAGAGGTAGTAATTTAAAATTTCCATGTTTCTAACCTCTAGTCTTGATGGGACTTGCCAAGCAGGTGCCCACCACCCTACATCCAGAATGCCACACAGTGATCCCCCCAGAGCTGTGTAAAGGAATGTGATTGCTGTTGTACTGGGCTATGCAGCACCCAGAGAGTGTAGTGTGCAAGAGTGTAGTTTCAACTGTTTTTCTGTTTTTCATGGAATTTTCCATACCTAAGTAACCTTGAAATCATCACTTCCAATTTTTTTTTTTTTGTGGTTTAAACAGCATCACTTAACACATGCAATTAGGTCTCTCAGCTTACCTTGATTGACCTTTGGGAGGAAGAATTTGCTCCAGAAAGACACACCCCATTATTTTAGATCCATCTGAGAATAAAAATATCTTCCAATCTCCCCTGTAGCCTATGAGCAAAGAACACAATAACTTAAAATGCCCTTACTTGCATTGCTATATTAACAGGCACCTCAAGAAAATGTTTTTCTTGCATGGCAAGTTATTGCAAATAGCAATCACGTTGTAGGTGCTTTATAGTAAGTGGTGACTAACAAACATAACCCTTTGGCTCTGATTCCAGTTCATTCTCTCATTTTTATTCACCAAGAAACACATGGATAGACGTATCTCAAATCTTGGCTCTCTTAATAAAATCCTTGGAGGGAAGATTGGAGCTTAAGCTGGGAATGAAAATGTTTTCTCTGCCCAGCCGACAGCTCTGCTCTCCAAAGGGTGCATCTGGGAAGATCAGTCAGAAATATATTAGCAACAATGCTGACTGCAGTACTGGGGATCTGGTAGTCACCAAATTATTTATCGTAACTGTTCAGAACCCCTATCTGGGAACTGTGCAAGATGCAGAAAATCCTGGGAGTTGGTAGCATGCAGCTGCATCATGATTGCATGCACCCCTGGTAGTTTGTTTGTCCAGGTGGAAACTGCCTTAAAGTGTTAAGTGGCCCCTCATCATGCTTCAAAATAGTAATATTTATGGCAGCCTGTCCTGCTGCAAAAAGACATCAAAATTTTGGCTTAAAGCAATATACAGATGTATCCTGGGATTCCTAACTCCTTTGCAAATAAATAATTACATAAATTGCACCAAGGTTTCAACTGCTTTGAGGCTTTTGTTACCTTGTTACATCTTATTGTCTTGATTTCTGTCTCGGCTGAAGTGATTAAAATCTCATTCAGTTACTAAGACAGGTAAGAATCAGTCAATTGAGGCAATGTAAAATTCACGTCTGACAGATGTCTTAAGTGTCATTAGCATATAAATCAATCCAAATCATGCAAAAAATTTCTCTGTTGGATGGGTAGAAACATCTTCAACTGGATGTCTAAAGGCAAACAGGGAAGAAAAGCATGTCTTCAGATTGCTGATATTGTCCAGATTTTATGTGAAAGAAAAGGTAGTGCTATTCTGTCCTCTCTTTGTTCTTCAGGACTATTTGTAGCTTTTTTAGTTGGAAGTCTTTCATCACATGAGACAGGTTCTCAATCTGTCTGGCATGTGCTTCATGTATCTTGGGCACATATCTTAAGTTGTCTTTGTTACGCTCCATCTCTCTTGGGGGAAGTACTACCTTTACCTCCCAGGACCAGAGACTGTCTTGTTTAGCTTCAGTCTTTTGTATCAAAATATGTGTTATATCATCTATCTTTATCCTAGAATTAGCAACTTATTTCATTAATGTGTATAAGACCTGCAGATGAGAGGTGATTAATTCTTGTTACCTATCATTAATTTATATTAGATACATAAAAATTATATTAGAAAACCAACCTTTAATCCTGATCTCTCTAGAAAATTCAAAGATGGTCCTGATTACAACTCAGCTACAAGTTATTGAGCAAATCAAGTCTACACTGGAATCAATCCAATTACTTAGATTGCTTGTAGCTTGCATAAACTGAACAGTGTGCCAGATAGAGCAACATTTTATGAATGTATTAAGTGCTATGTAAATAAATCAGAGTCAAATGGGTAAGGAGGGTCATTTTTTAATGACAGATCACTAGATTTCTAAGTGCATTTCTTAGCATGAAATACCATTTTGCTGAGAACTTTGTTGTTCTGGCAGTGTCTGATGCACAGTGGGGGACATTTGTATTACCATGTCAATTTAAGCTCCTAATATTTTTATTTCTGACTCCCTCCAACAGTTCTTACTGTGTGTTTGCTGCCTATGTTTCTCCATGCTACTTGCAGTTTCAAGTTTATTTTCTTCCTCCAAATTCTTATTTTTTAGTGCTTAATCAATATCTCACAAAGTTTCTCAAAATAGAATTAGTCAAGTGTTAGGAAATGTACCCAAACTCATCCCAGCATGTGAATGACTCCTGGGTTAGGTACTTGCAAGCTCCCTTACTCATTTTCTTCTTGAAACCGTTAAGGTACCAATCAAAAATTTTGTTCAAGTTCTCAGAACTTCTCACAAGAGGCTCATAAATTCCCTTATTTTATTAAATCTTTTAAGCAGTATATTAGATGTTCTTAAAGAATGAGCGAAATATCTAAATACCTGGAACCTAAAATTTAAATTTACAGTCTACCTTCTCTCCTTAGAGTTGAGTTTAGTTACATTTACTTCTCTTCTTCTCTTTCTCAGTGTCACTTGATGTTTTGACAGAATTGAACATCATTTAATAGAAACCATTCAGCATGTAATATAGGAGCTACCTATGAGCCTGATAGAGGTAAGGGCTCCCTGGGGGCAGTCTGGCTAGCCTCTGTGGGGTGCTAATAAAGCTGTGCAATGCTGCATTTCTAAATTAGCTGTGCAGACTTAAACTCTCCTTGGGACTTACTCAGTGAATCTTTATGTCTCAGATAAGTAGTCTTTGATAAGATCTTTGCTATTGGGAGCCCCCATCCATGGGCTGAAGGAGGATACCATTTGGCTAACCTCGTTCTACTTAGTTTAATTTTTCTGAGAAGCCTCATTTTAAACACTGAGGCCCAACACCTCTGGGGTTATGCAAACCTGATCTGGGAATGTGTGCCAGCTGCTACAAAGAGGGCTTTAATTTACCACGTATTTTCATGAGTTTTCTGTTACCTGCCTACAGATGCACAGATGCACAGAGTCCTTGAGGACAGAGTTTTCTGGGTGGATTATATCCCATGTGATGTGCTAGACTTCTTTACCTCTTTGATCTGCTCTGGTGCAACACAGGAGTAACTAGCCTTGGTTAATCATGGCAGACAGACTAATCACAGAGCCTGGAAATGAAAATCAGAATTTAATGCATTTTTATTCAGTGACTTAGTACTGAATGAATAACTAAATTGTTTTGATAGAAAAAGTTGTCAAACTTTCATTTTCTTCTTTTTCTTTTCTTTAATGATTACTGCAAGAAGCTCCATGTACTGCAGTTACTTTCATCACCAAGGAAGGGAGGCAGTATCAGAGTCAGCGTTTCCTTGCTTATTTTGTTCTGTTGCATTTCTTTCATCATCTTTTGGAAGAATTTCTAGCTCAGTATGTCTCTTAGTACATATTTGTTCCCAGCTTTTTAATTTATGCCTCTCCTAATGAAGTTCTTGAGAGTCTTCAGCTGCATGTGACAAGAGTTTCCTGAATGCTAACCTGGGGCTGTGTCCTTTTGTGGATCATGGTAATTGTGAGATGACTTACAAGAATGTTAAGTAGCTGCATTTTGCTTTAGGAAGCATACCAGACTGTAATTTCAAATCTGTTAGGAAACATAGGTATGTTACCATTTATCTGTGCTTTATTTCAGTACTTCCTACTGAGAGGAATTAATCTGGATTCTTTACCAAATGAGACTATCCCTCCTCTATGGTAACAAATAGAACAACAACACTTCTGGTGCTTCCCTGATTTTAAAAGAAAATGTATGGCCACAAAACCTACATATTGAGAGGGGTCACATTTTGGCAGCAATATCCAACCTCATACTTTAATGCTCTTTCCAGTGATGAGTTTGTGGCAGTAGATCTGATCTTAAGTTATGTTATTATGTTAGTTTACCATACAAGATGAGGGATGAAGAGGGAAAAATCAGTATGGTCATCATAGTACAAAGGCAAAATCTTCCATATCAAACAACTTATCCAAGCAAACATCTCTAAGCACTTTTGTCTATTTTTGTGGTATTAAACTGCATATGACTCATAATCTAGCTCTTCTAAATCACTCTTTCAAATTCTGAATGCAATAAAAAAATCTGTAAAACATAAGTAATTGTATTAGCTCCTTAAATATACTGGGAAGAAATGTATATTTATATTGTAGTGTCTATTCAATGGTTGTTTGAAGAAGTCATAAAAGCGCATGAAAGATACACTGTCAGCAGTATAAAGGAGTCCGCCCTTCTTGAGGTCAATTGAAATGTAAAGAAAATGTGACTGGCAATAACTTCTCCAGAGACAATAAAAAGAAACAAGCCCACTAGGCTTGACTGCCCAAGGAACTTCAGAGGACAGAAATAGCAGGAGTAATGGCACATGCCTTTCCACAAAATGCCCCAAATGCCTGTAAAGACTCTGTGATATATAAGGAGATAGAAAACATAGTCAATGTTGCTTTGCCAGTCAGGGCCCCATGAAGGTCTGCTAGTTCAATAACGAGTCCAGATCTTTACCAGTATCAGACTATCCTGATTTTTAAATCATATCTTACAAGCTGTCTTGAGATGTCATGACATTGCTTTACAGGCTCATGATCCTCTGAGTCTCTGCTGTAATTTAACTGATCAGGTCAGCAGGACAGCACTGAGGCAAGCCATGCTTTGGCCACCAGATTCTTCAAGTGTAGATCACACTGCAATATCTTTTCATCTTTCCCAAGGGAAGTTGTATCAGCTGTTTGAATCCATAGAGTTGTCTCCTTTTAAATCGAGACCAAGTTGAATTCATACAGATACATCTGTATATATTTATAATATATTACCAAGTCTCATTCCCAACACCCAAACAAGTGAGTTTGGTAAAGAGGCTCTATTCCCATGTGCAGAAAACAGGGAAATGTATTAATCACAGCATCACAAAACAGATGAGACCAGATCCAACTCCTATGCAGTCCCACCCCTGTTCAAAGCAGGACCAGCTATGTCACGTTGCTCAGGACCACTTCCAATCAGCTTTTGAGCATTTCCAAGGAAGAAGATTAAAGAGCCATGGGACATTGTTCCAATGTTTGGTCACCTCTTCTTTAGTCTACATGCATCTTCATGTATTTTATTTCGTGCCCACTGCTTCCTGTCCTGTTTCCACTCCCCTGAGAACAGATTCTCTTCCCCTTCAGTCTGTCTCTTCCATCCTACTGGAACTCTATATACACTGATAAGGTATCTTGAGCCTTCTCTTCTGCTGGCTAAACAGTCTCAGATATCTCTGTCCCTGTATGGCAGATACTCCAAGCTTCAAGCTCTGAATCTCTTTCCTGGCCCTTCACTGGACTCACCTCAGCAGACTGATGTGTCTTTTGTATTGGTAAGCACAGACCTGGACACAGTATTCCAGGTGTGCCTTGCCAATGCTGAGTATAGGGATGCTGATGACATCCCTCAATTTGCAACAGCCTTCCTAAAGCAGCCCATGGTGCTGTTAGCTGTATTTGCCCAAAGGGCTCATGTTCACCTTCAGATCTACCAAGACCAGCAAGTCCTTCTCTGTAGAGCTGATTTTCAACTTGCTGATATCAAATGACTAAATCAAAGTAGAGGTGGTTCTGCCCACCTCTATAACACACATATAGCACACCCTCCATAAAATTGATCATTGCTGCAAATACTGAAATAAATGTGTGTAAACAATAAAACAAAGTTAGCTATTTAGCTAACTGTATACTGAGGTGTTTATGCTCAGTATTACACTTTCAGGTTTAACAAGTGCCAAAGTAACCATTTCCAGATGTATAAGGTGCACAATAGTTTTAACTGCTAGGGTATTGGGATGAAGAATAATGTAAATTGTTGAATATGTTTTTCCACAAAGACTGTAATTTATCTTATGAGTTTACCTATAGCTATGCCAAAACACTTTTTCCATGGAATCGTGCTTTATTCTCTTAATATTATGTATTTCCTACACATCTATTGGTGGTGACTTTCCAGACTGATTTCTACTGAGCCACCATCTAGGCATTTCATATAAAAATAAGGATAGCAAATGTGGGAAAAAAAATATCTTCAAGACATATCAACATTATGTGTTATGCTATTTAAAGCAAATTTTAAAAGTGGAAACCAAAAGCCATTCACAACCACCCCACATACACTTTAAGAAAGGATAGAAAGAATACTAAAATGCATTTAATTTTTGAAAGAAAAAAACACATGAATCTACTGCTTTGGTGTGGTAGGGTTGAGATAGGAAGTCCTGAACTTTTCCTCCCCTCAAGAGATGGCAACCAGGTAAGGACCCATGGCCCCCAACACAAGTGAGATGGCAACCAGGTGAGGACCGATGGCCCCCAACACAAGTGAGCCTTAGCATATACTCATGCTGCCGATGAGAGTTGCAGGTGTCAAGAGACTTCCACCTACTTCTTGTATTCAGTTGTCTTGGTATCTTTCAAACAGAAATAGAAAGGGCAAACCCACATGATCTGTGTAGGGAACATAGGCAGAAGGATAAGGGTTGAACTGCACCCTCCTAAGCTTGGTAGCTTGAGCTTGTGGTGCAATCTGTTCTGTGAAACATCCTTTCTCATGTTATTTCTGGCTGTTTCTGCAATGCGTCATCAAATGCTATTCATACTATGAAGCACAATGACTGCATTGCTCTTTAATTCCCCTCAAGCTTACGGTGACTGTTGATTAAAGAGTATGTGGGCTATGATTAGCTTCAATGTAGCTACAAAAATTGACTCCTACCTGCTCAGGAGGATCACCATAGCAGACAATGCTTTGTTTTTGTTCTCTTGAACCATGCTATCAGTTCTAGGACCGCTAATGTAATATTCATGCAAATATAAACCTGAACCACTGAAAACACAGAATTTGTCTTCTCTTTGGTCAGAAAAATGAAAGTGTTTTTGACTTTACTTCCAACTTCAAAATCATTTAGTCTTTATAACTGTTGCTATTACAGTGATAGTTGTGTCCTCCTTTCAGCATTTCCCCATTTTTCTCCTTTCTTCCCAGAGAAGTACTAGACAGATACCGCTCAACAAATCCTGTTGTGACTTTCTGGCTTCCAATAGTTTTGACCTATGAATATCCTTGGTATCTACTGGAAGTTCAGCTTATTCTGGCTGCTTTTCTCTTAGTGTCTATCTCATGCTTGGTATCTAATTCTCATGATATCTGTAGGAGCTTTCAACAAGACTTTTATAAAGTCTCACCAAAATTTACATTTTATTAAAACTGAGTGGCCTGTTCAGTGGATAAGAAAGTGATTGGGCAGTCATATCCAGAGTGCAGTGGGAGGCAACTCAGTGTTTTGATAGATATTGCCAAAGAGTGATATCTCTCAGGGGTCCATGTTGGAACTGATGTCATTTAATGTAATCGTCAATGGCATAGACAAAGAGATCAAGGGCAACCTCAGCAAGTTTGCCAATGACACTGGGTTGAGTGGTGCTGTCGACACTCCTAAGACAGGATGCTCTCCAGAGGGACCTAGGCCAGCTCAAGAAGTGGGCCCATGGGGCCTCATGAGGTTTAATAAGACCAAGAGCAAGGTGGTGCACCTGGGTGAGGACAAACCAAGGCATTATCAATATAGCCTGGGTAATGAAGGGATAGGGAGATAGCCAAGAAGAACCTGGGGGTTCTGGTGGGTAAAAATCTCAACTTGACTCACCATGGGCACTCACAGCCCAGAGAGCCACATGTGTCCTGGGCTGTATCCAGAGCAGTGTGGGCAGCAGGGCCAGGGAGGGGATTCTGCCTCTCTGCTTTGCTCTGCTGAGACCCCACCTGCAGTGCTGCATCAGCTCTGGAGTCCCAGCAGAGGAAGGACATGGACCTGCTGGAATGAGTCCAGAAGGCGGCTATCACGAGGATGATTATCTCCTATGACGACAGACTGAGAGTTGGGATTGCTCAGTCTGGAGAACAGAAGTCTTCAGGGACACCTTAAGCCTTGCAGTACCTAAAGGGAGCCTACAAGAAGGTTGCAGAGGAACTTTTTTTTAATGTTATCTAGCAATAAGAAAAGGCAAAATGGCTTTAAACTGAAAGAAAGCAGTTTAAACTTAGATTTAGATTAGACATCACGAAGAAATTCTTTACTGTGAGGTTGCTGAAGCACTGCAACAGATTCCCCAAAGAAGCCGTGGATGTCCCACCCCTGAAAGTGTTCAAAGGCAGGTTGGATGGGGCTTTGAGCAGCCTGGTCTAGTGAAGGTGCCCCTGTCCCCTGCATCAACCACCAACAAAACAGGAGAACATCATAAGGGAAACCAGTGGCTGGAAGTGAACCTGCATAAACTGAAGACAGACACATTTTTAAACATTAAACTCATGTTTTAAACAGTGAGAATGTTTAATCATTGGAGCAAAATTTCAAGTGAAGGGATAAATGCTTCAATTTGTGCTATCTTCAAACACAGGCTGCTTTTCTGGCATGTATTTTAACATGTACAAACTATATGTCAGAGAAGGGCAAGTTATCCTTTGCACTGAGCAGGGACAAAGGAGAGAAATTTAATATTTGTGATATAGGGAGATTAGGGAAAATTATGCTCATTCTTCTTTAATCCCATCTGTGGATTAATACACATGTGATTGCATGCACAAAAATGAGCACAAAATGTCTGATTTGGTCGTTTTTATGCTGCCAGTATAATTTGTGGGTACATATTCTGAATATCTGTATTCTTTCATTGCTTTACTGGGGTGACAAAGTCATTTTACAGTGATACCCCTCCCCCCCTTAGACAGCCCCTTAGACCAAATGGAAGAACTTCAGAACAAAGCACCTGTCTTCAAGAGATCACTAAGAATTTCTGTCTCTTTTTAGAAGAAATCTTTTGAATCATAAGCTCATCCCAGTTCTGGAAATTCATTAGTGATTATTTATTTAGTATAATGACTCAACTCCTTTTTCATTACTGAAAAGTTCCTTCCAAAGTAATACCATTTTTCTGTCTGGACAATGTGGGATAGCTCATGTTTCTGTTATATTTTATGTGCCAATTTTTAAACATAACAGAAACATGAGCTACTGCGCATATGCCATCATATAAGAATCAGCACAGTGATGACTATTGGCTATACTATGAGGTATTGTAAAATGCAGTAGGGATTCTAATTATTTTCTGTAGCATTTCCCACACTAGAATCCTAAATTTTCTAAATAGAATAATAACAGTTCATAGAATGGAAAGAATCCTTTAAGGATCTACTTTCCATTAAGAGCTAATCTTGCTATTATCTTACTTTTCATATCTCCTTTTAGGTTGGAACAAAACAAGACCCAAGAAACAGCAATTTTAATTTTTAGGACAGGATCTTGTTTTCTGAAAAAAATGAAGTCAAATAACTAAACATAATTTTAAAAGACTCGCACTGAGACTAAAGTCACAGCTGTTGTTGTATTGTAACACTAAAGAAATCAGAAAGTAAAGCTCTGAAAAATCTTAAACTTCATGAGAAATTGACTTCTCAAAGTGGTTTTATGAAGAGATTAACCAGGTTTACATTGTTCTCTTATGGTAATTTTGCTAAAAATCAACTAGTTTCCTTCAGCTAAAATTACTTCTGTTCTGACAAAAGAGGAAAAAAAATCAATAAACTAGATTTTAAGCCAGTGCAAATGGATTTAATTCTTTTAAAGTCAATAGATTTATCCCAATTTCTATTAGTTAAGGATGAAGTGAAACTGTCCACTACTAAAAAATGCCTACTTTACCTCTTTTAAGTTACTGGAGCTACCCAGAAAACATTATATTCTATTACTTTTCAGGACTGTGTTTATTGCTGTGTTTTTCCTCATTAGGATGTTCTAACAATATCTATATATATGGTGATATTGGCTGTGTGTCCAGTATCCAAGTGTGCTGCCTGCTTTTGATCATTTTTAACATTCACTCTTCACTATCCCTCCTCTTAACCTTTCAAGGAGATGTTTGAACAAAAAAAAAATACTAGTTATCTTCAAAAACTCCCTGTAAGCAATGAAAGCAGTCCTTAAATCTTGGTAGGGGAGGGAATCTACAAAGGAGGTAGAGTATTTCTCTGAATCCTGAGCTATGTTTTATCTCATAATGTGTGTATGCAGTGGTTACAATATGAGGGATGAGCATTCTGTGTGGCACTTCATGATTTAATGTTTTCTTAGCTTTCCCTTCTGTCTTTTAATATGTTTCTGTGTACTTCATTCCCATTTCCAAAGATTTCCACATTAGCCATGCAGTAGCAACGGCTTGGAGAGCCACAAGGAGAATAGCATTTCATCAGGAATTGATCTATACTCCCCACTGACAGGTGCTAATAGCAGGGAGCAGTTGAGTTGAAGGGATTAATTCTCCATGTGTTCTAGTTATCAAAAATGTGCAGTGGTTTCTTGGATAAAATCTCATCAAATAGGCGTCAGTTTCCAATGCAGACAAAAGTGGAAACAAAAAAAAAGTAGCTTGGGAATTTCTCTACTATGAGTTTAGTGCAACTTCTTAATGATGAGTTCTTTCACCACATCAAATCCTGTGTTCATTTTTGGGTCTCTCAATCCAAGAAAGACATGAGCAGAAAAAAGAGATAGATAACAAAAGTCTGCATTGATGTGGAGGACAAATCTCAGCCTGCCACTTATCTCTGTCAGCAGGTATTTTCTATGTGTAACATACACATCATGCAAGGAAGGGTTCTCATAAATAAAAGAGACATTCATGTTCCAATCCTCTTCATCCATGTATTGACTTGTATTCATATATCTTCTGTAATCAACCTGCATAAAAAATTAAACTCACTGCTTATTTGCTTCTTCTGCAAGGAACACTTTAAATATATGAAGGAAGAAAAGCAGAAGGAAATTGCAACATGCTCTTCAGACCAAATTTGGTAGTTAGCTAAATTCAGAACACATTTTTATACTTTGGTGCTTTAGGAGAGGATTGATATAACTGTAGGCTTAGGACACAATAAATACTCATGACTATCTTGATGATAGATAGATAGATAGATGTCATGAGTACTATCCATATACTTCCTATACTTCCACTGATGCAGTGTGAGCTCTCAGCCTCCCCACCTGCCAACTAAATGCTGCAGGATGTCACATGCAGCGTGTCTGTTTCCTGACAGGCAATGCCCTGTGACCCTTGGCAGCAGGAGCCTCTTTCCCTTCAGTCTTACTGTGTTGCTTTGTGTCCTCTCCGGGTGAGAGTTGAGAATGTTGCTCCTTTGGAAGGTCTTGGACTAAAGCCCCAGGTAGGAAGGATGTGATGTGCAGCATCTTTTGTCAGAGATAAAACGCAATTAGCCTGGAGGATGTGTGAGTAAAGGAAGCTTACAGGAAAATAGAATCACGTGACTCTGATGGAGCATTTAAAAGCACTTGTCTCAAAAATAGGATAAAGTGAGTTAGAGAGCAGGAAAGCTGGAATTCTTGGGCATAGCCTTTCTTTATAGCCCAGGTCTCATTACCTATCAAAATGTATCTTTAGCCTCTGTGAATTCTCACAGATAGGGTGGTTGTGATGTCTTTTCTGTCTTTTCATGTGAAGTCACAGCAACTGCAGATCTAAATTGCACTAATATTGAAGATGTAAAACAAAAAATTATGTTTATAATAATACATATTTATATAGTGTACCACGTAGGTATAAAATTTTCAGTAAGAGTAAAGGAAGGTTTCAATCTGTCTGCAATTTGTATTTGGTTTTGGTATCAGTGATTTTCAGTATCACATCTGGATTTTTCATTTTCAAATACAGTATAATTTTTTTACTGATTTAATGAAGTCAAACTTCTTTTATTTATATGTTCCTTCCATAACTGAAAAATATATTGATTTTCTATATTGAAAAAAAAATAATTAGAGAAGTTTTGTCTTACCAGATTTGCACGTCTTTGGTGGCTTTATGTATTTGGTTCAAGCAATTTTATGACTGAAACTGACACTATAGGTAGACAAGACACAATACGTTTGAATTAAAGCATAATAAAAAGTCAGGCAAGGAAATGAAGGGAATAAATTCAAAATTATTTGCAGCAGAGCGACTTTCCCAGAAGGTTAGCTTACAAAATTCATTTCACAAGGGTTATTTTTAGCAATTTTGAAATTTCATTTGGAACAGCCAGCTTAGATGTAATGTTAAAATTAAAAGTAATGGCCACAGCTTTGTAAACAGGAAAAATCTGGTGTAGCATCGCATTATAACATTATTAACATTATTTGGATTAATTATGCCACAAACAGAACAGAATTTTGGCCATACAAATTGATAGCAATTAAAGATATAAAACTGTTTTCACAATGTGTTATTTTTATCCACTAATATTTATGTTTGTTTACATCAGTGCAGAATCATTTTATTTCTGCTCTCCCTCTTCTGGCCTTTTGTTGTGACATTAAAGAGAAATTAAATTAATAAAAATACCTCCCAGCAATGGGTTCAATTGACATTTCAGGGATTTTCTTATACCACTATTCAGATAGCTATGTGCCATATTTCCTTGAGCAGAAGAGAGAAATGAAATTTCTGCAGGATTATTTACAACTAGAGTTGTTCCCTGCAGACCCCCACTTCCTCTGCATGTTCAAGCTATGATTAGTGCAAGGTTGGAGAGGAGCCATCCTCGCTTCAGGAAGACGAGGTGAGTAGGCACTGACCGCGGTGTGCTCTCTCCCTCACAGCAGATCAAGAGCCATTCTAGTTTGCTCCTAGCTTCCTCATCAGGATATAATGATACATCCAAGCCATGAGCCATTTCCTTTGATTGCATCTCCTCTGCTAGTGGTCAGCTAGATAAGGGATATTATATAGCTTCACAATCTCTTTGATGGACACAATTTATCAAAGGGACATCCTACCCTTCCTTGTGCAAGTAGGACTACGTGGGGCTGTGTACGTGCACCCAGTCAGGGGACACTCAACTGTCCAGGCAGCTCTGCTTCTGCTCAAGAAATGGCTGGTGGTGGTACAGCACTGGCACAGGTCCCAGACTTGGCACCAGAAAGAATCCACATTGATTTTTTTTAGAATTACATACTACTTGATCCCTTAGAATTTTATCACATGTCATCTAGATAGCTTAGGCATGTGCTTGCTTATTTTTAGCAGTTATAAAATTATCCTCATTACTGATCATAGTCGCTCATTTAAAAAAATGGCACTGAAGTTAAAGGAAGGTGGCAAATAGGCACAGATACCACACTGTATGACAATGTACATAGAACATAAATTGTTCACAAAATTTACAATTTAAAATCCTTGGCTTCCAAGTTTTTTTTTGCAGCCTGCTTCAATTCCCATTGATAGTATAGGGATTACAGCCTCTGTTCAGGTCATGCAACAGGGATGCATGATACCCATTTGAGAAGTGTATGAGACAGCATGTAGGTCCAGGCAAGGGAGGAGATGCTGAGAAAATGCTGGTGAGCAGGAAAGGCAGTCTTCAGGACACAGAACATTTTTGAGATCCTAACTGTATTTTGGCAAAGGAGTATTTAAGGAGGAAGCATAAAACAAATGTTGTTTTGTGTGCATTGTTTTGTGACTTCTTTTTTCAATAAGATTATTTTGTGTATCGCGGACAGTATTAAAAAATAAGGAAATGCTGACTGAAAAATTAGAAAGCTGAGAGTGGTTGGTACCACAGGTGCACTGGAAGTAGAAGGAAATGAGAAAAGGAAATCTCATCTCAAGAGTCATATTTAAAAAAAAAAGCCTTTTAGAGTAAAGTGACAAAATTCTCATCTTCACATCTCTCCTCCTTTTCATATGGGAGGGAACTGATATTTCATAAAGGCAGTCAGTACTGTATGCAGATGGGGATCAGTGAAATCAAGAGAGAAAACAGCCTTTCTGTTGCAGCCAAATGATACAGAGAAGGAAAAAGGTGAAGAAACTGAGGAGCAAATAAGAATTATTAGTTAAACAACTAAGAAGTTAATTAATTTATAATCCTGGGAAGAGCAAATGGAGGTACTCAACAACCAGACTAAATCAAATAGCTATATTCCATTTAAATATTCTCACCAGTCTGCCCTTGTTATGGAGCAAAAGAAAGAAGTAGGAGCTAGAAAACTAAAACCATCAAACCCTGTATGTAGTACTCTTGAAGAACACCGTAAATTTTCTTTTCATTTAACTATTCAATACATTCTGGATGTATCAAGCAAATAACAGAGAAAAAAGCAGAGAATAAAAATTAGTGTGTTCCAGCACTTAAAAAAAAATGTTAATGATAAACATTTAATACTCAAAATAAAAGTAGACAGGGGGTCAGCCATGCACTCGATAAAACATTTTTTGATACTTTAAGAAAAAAGCTGCTTCCATAGATGATGCAAATTGTATTCCATGAAGGAGAAAGAGATGTGTTCTTTTCCTAAATTAAATGCAAACTTCATCAAATAGTAAGACACACAGTGTTTACTAGCACATTACAAGATTTCTATCACAATCATATACTCATCTCTTTTACTAAGTAGATGTATTATTGAATTTCAAGATTCTCAATACTCAGTTTCTGGCATTTTGTGCTCACATTGTATTCATTTTTTTTTTCTCCTAGGGAGGCACACTTTGCTTCTGAAGTTTACAGTATTCACAAAAAGAGCACATCTTACCACATTGTGGCAATATTAAAATGGAACAGGGCACAGTTAGACGACAGTTATTTTAGATTGAATGACAGCTTAGCTTACTTTGATTTCAGTTATCTGAATTTTTCTCTATATCTGAAAATTCTCCAAATATTGTTATAAAGTTTTAATGGTAAAATTTATGTGAAGATCTGGCACACAATCTACATATGTAAGGAAGCTCGCACAAGTTACAGCTGAGATTTGTTTCCTCTTTCTTTTCAAATAGAAGATGTTCAGAAGGGGTTTCATTCAACGTGATAAAAACAGCAAGATTCTGAAAATTTGTGTCCTAACCCCATGAAGCCCTGGGAGACGTACTTAACGTTAAGTTCTGGGATCACATTAGAGCGATTGGGACCATTAAATTAGCAAATATAAGTCTGCTCAAGTGATCTGCTGGATTAGAGTCAATATTTTCTGCATAGAAGTCCCAGATGCTCATCCCTGGAAGTGCTCAAGGCCAGGCTGGATGAGGCTTTGAGCAACCTGGTCAGGTGGAAGGTGTCCCTGCCCATGGCAGGGGATTTGGAACCACAGGATATTAAAGATCTCTTCCAATACAAATCATTCCATGATTCTATGATACTATGGTTTTCTGCATCTTACAGAATGAAGATCTTTAGATCAGAATTTAAAAGTAAATTCAAATAAAACATATAAAATTTCCATCCTAATGCAACTACACCTTTTACACAATTTAATTTTACTTTTCAGTACCAGAGATTAAAACCAACATTTTTATTGGTATTCAACATTTTTAACTGCATATGGCTGCACAAAATCCTGAAAAATTGCTATCTTAAAACCTAAGGAATACACAAACTGGGTCCAGAAATCTCATACTGTCCAATCCCAGCCTTCAGGAAGCTGCAAAGATACGTGCTCCATAAGCGCAGCAGGTTTTGGCACTGCATTAATCATACAGAAAGAGTGCTTTGAATTGCTTTGTAGACTTCAAGGTGCTAAGCTAGGGCTCTTCAAGGATACGGCAGAGCTGAAACTGAGGTATACAAGATTACCTTTCAGTCCCCATTTTCTGGGGACTGAAATGGTATGTACTCTGAGAAGATATCCTGTGGGCTGGATAGAGATGAATACTAATCAGATGTAATGATTAAGGTGGCAAATATCTAATTATTTTATCCTCCACTAAAACATTTGAGCAGGCTGATGTTGAACTCAATGCAATGAACTCAAGATTGCTGTGATTGTTACTTAGTACGTGCATTTCCTCATATTCCACTTTGTTACGGTAACAATGGAAAGAGACATGAGGAGATACTTCCTGTGCCCTAAATTTAACTTCCATATGTTTCCTTTTTCCCTATATTTCAAGATCCCTCTTTTTTTGCTTGTATCGTTCCTGAGGTGAAGTTTTATTTTATACATTGTTGACAACATCCAAATTTGAAAGAAACATAGTCTGACTTTTTCTACCAATTCCAAACCTGATTTTTATTTTGAGAAAAGTACTGAATGAATTTCAGCTTATATAGAATTTTCATTCAGTTCCAGGACCATTATTACATGTATTTTAGTTATGTCAACTCATCTTCCTAGTGTCTTCTTTTCTATAAAGATCCAGATAATGTGGGTGTCTTCTCTGGTTATGCAAGGATAAGAAAAATATTGAGAATACTATTTGGTTTGGGCATTATCCAATCTGTGTTGGACAAGTGGAAGTTTTTGCTAAATAAAAGATAAAGGTTTTTCACTCAGGAGGCAGTTGAGCACTGGATCAGGTTCCTCAGGGAAAGGCTATGGTACCAAGCCTGACAGAGTTCAAGAAGCATTTGGACAATGCTCCCGGGTACATGGTGAGATTCTTGGGGTGTCCTGCACAAGGCCAGCTGCTGGACTTAATGATCCTTATGGGTTTCTTCCAACTCAGCTTCTTCTAGGATTCTATGACTAATCCTTAGTGTATCCTGGCAAAGCAATGCTTCTTTCACTGGCAAAGCAATTGGATGGTGCATGCTGAATAAATATTGACTTGCTTTCTCATGGGGTTTGATTGATGTCTAGGAGTCTGAAAGGTGCTAACACACTACTATCAGTAGTCTGTTGTGATAAATAGCGTCAGTCTGCATGAGCTGTTGTTTAACATCCCACTTGATTAATTTCTTAGGTATATAAAGATGTTCCACTCCAAGCAGATCGAAGAGCAGTAAGCTTGTTTAGGAATAAAAGACTCAGGTTCACATCCCTGTGGCACATGTCTGTTCAGCTGTTGGCTATTCAGCAGTGAGCCACTCAGAGTCTCCTTGGACACAAACCATTGCAGAAAAGCATCCATCCCAGCAGGTTGTTCAACCTCCACCAGGCAAACCCAAAGCTATCGCCTTTCTAGCCAAATGATGTCTGCATATTTCCATGTAACATAACAGTTCCAGAGAAGACCCATAAAAGAGCTTGTTGACCTCTGTAGGAAAAATTTGAATCTTCCATGTGTCACATGGATGTACTAATCTGTGGGCTGTTGATTATTTGCAGAGGGAGTTTCTTTCCATTTTCCAATCAGGAAAAAGAGTGCCTCTCTTGGGAAAAAAAAAAACAAAAATTAACAACCTGGATATGGCTTTTGTTTGTTTGTTTGTTTGTTTGTTTTTGTGGGTGTGGTTTTGTTTTTGTTTTTTGTTTGTTTGGGGTTTTTTCAGTCTCTATCTGTTTCCCTGTAAAGCAGAGAGGTACACCAAGGTCACAGCATTCAGAGTCATAGAACATATCTCCAATTCCAGCTGGAGAACACAGGCCTATGGACAAATATTTTTAATATTCATTGAAATCTTCCTGTGAGCTGACTAATTTTTTGTGTTCAGTAAGATTTTCTAAAAAGTTCAAGGAAGAAGTTCCAGGCATCACAAGGGAAATCAATGGAAAATACTGGGGTAAAATTACCTCACATCCTATGCCAGGTTTGAAGTTCAGTCTCTGGCTTATTTGCCCTTGGCAGCAATACAGATACATTTTGGCAATGTAAATTTTAGCTTTACTGTGACGGCAGGGAGCTTGTAGGCAACTATTAGCTCAGCACAAGTACCTGACAGGAACTCAAAACTGGCTGATTTGATTTGCAACAGCAGTGGGACTGTACCTGTCTTGTTTTGAACCATGACCAGCACTAGTGAGGGTTTTATTTTCACCATCTGAAAACAAATAAACCAGGAAAATACTCTTTACAGCCTCCTCAATTCTCCACTACAGCTGACAACCATGACCTGTGCAGTTTTCCTGAATTCTGGCTCAGGGTTGGTGTAAAGACAAGTAAAATTGCAGTGGATGTTTAACTCAAAACTTGTGTAACTGTTCTACAGTGTCACAAATACCACCTGTTTTCTCCCTTGGGATCAAGACCAGATGGACAGTGGCTTCTAATGAGTAGAGTTAATCCTTTATGAGCTAATCAACTCTTGAACTTTGGCTGCCTAAGAAAAAAAAAAAAAAAAAAAATTACAGAGAAGAAAAAAATGCCTGGTTAGGCCTCATTAAACAGTTGCTGCCAGGCACTGTAAGATCAAGTATAATGAGGACCTTACTATTCAAGGAGTTGAGTGTTTAATTCTTTCTGCCTTTCTGGTCCAAGGATTGGTGCAAATATAACCCATCTGGAGTTTTTCTACTGGCTACAACAAAAGTGTGTATCTGATTTTACCTTCAGACTGGTTTATGACCCTTTACCTACCAATATTCTTATCAGTAGAATCATCTTTCTTGGCTGTTTTTTGTCCAAACTGCTGGCCTGCACTTTTTCTTTCTAGCATACACCTCACATTGATGTGAAAAGATCTGGAAACTGCTACAATACACTGCTTTTCCTTACCCAAGGTTGGATTTGTCTCTTTAATTATTATTTTCAATCTCTAGCTATCAGTTTGTCCTTCTGAATCACTTGAAAGATAGAGATTTCTTCTCTGGTTTTTGTCTCCTTTATCTAGCAAGACTTTTCAGTCCTTCAAAAATATGTGTGTTTCTCTCCTTTACTCCTTGAATAAAAAAGAGCTACAAAGAAGTGCTGAGATAGGCATTCAAATAAAAGATTAAATAAATCTTTCTAAAGCAAATAGAAGAACATGTTGACATGAACTCTTCAAAATCTAGAAGTATTTACCATCAGAAGAATGAACTCTTTTGGAAGAAAATACTTATTGGCATCTAGGGGTGGTAGACACATTAAGTTTTAATGCCTATTTTAAAATGTGAGTAATCAATAATTAAAATAACACCTGTCAATCCACCATCCTTAAAATTAGCACTGGATGCCTTTTCAAATCTTATGGCTTGGCACAGAGTTTAGTTGAAGAACGAACCAAAAGTGCTTTTTCTCTATATCATCAATTACTTATTGAATTGATCAATAGTTATTATCCTCACATTAGTGTCTCTGGTCGTGCTTCCTTTGGATAATTCAGAATTTGAACAATGTGTTTCTCTGTTTTCAGTGTGTCTAGATGACCAAAATTTGGTAATCTCTGTACTACCACTCATGGGCTTTTAAATGCACTCTTGTGTTTCAGAGTTATTTCAGACTTGTTGAAGTTTTCCACTATCTTATTCAAAAAGAGTTACCTACTATCTACTGCTGTAAAATAGGAAGGACAGTACGGTGATGGGTTGACCCTGCTTGGAATCCTCTCTCCCCTCTTCCTTCCTTTGAGCTTTTTCCTCTGACCAGACACAGAATGTTATATTCCTTTTGTCACTCTGGATCAGCTGTCCCAGCTGTGTCCCTTCCCAAGATCTTGCCCAAACCCAGCCTACTGGTGATAGGGGAAATGATGGAGAGGCAGCTCTGATGCTGTGCCAGTGCTGCTCAGCACCTGCCAAAACATGGGTGTGTTGCCAACACCCTTCTGCCTACCAAAACAAAGCACAGAACTGGGAGGCCTGCTGTGGGGGAAATGAACTCTGTCTTATCCAGACCCAACACAAGTTTTTGAAGGTATGCCATTTCTGTTCTCACTCTATATACTCTGGATTTCTTAATGTTGACATAATGTAATCCTGAAAATAAGCACCTTCTCTTGAGAAGTCCAGATACTTGATTATTTGACAGACAGATGGAAAGAATTTGATGGGAAAATGTCTAGAAGGAATAATTAATCAGGAGAGACCAAAGTACTAAATGACAGTTTAAAGGGAAGAGGATGAGCCCTTTTTCTACTTGAAAAATCTGTGAGCAGGAAGCTACTGCAATAGGTACAGACTTAAATAAAAATGAAAGGGCCTCTTAGTCATCATGTCCATTTCCTTATTTTAATCAGCTATGATACATGAGATCAGTAGCTGAAATGGTTTTGGATCCATGCTGAAGATCAGAGAAACAGTGCCTATACCAAATGCTAGCATGTGTCTCTGTGGGTATAGCACATCTATTTCTGTTAGTTTCTGTTGCTTCATATTTTGGTCATATTCCCATTTAAGATCACAGCTAAACACACTGCACTGAAGGAATCCACAATAATGTTAATTATAGACTCCAGTACTGAAACATTTATTTCTAAAATCAACAAAGATGTCAGCATGATAATTTTATATTATTTCAATTGCAAGTCTACTCAGAATTAGTCTGTTTTCTTTCAAATTATCTCCTTTTTCCTCCCTCTCCTCCTCCCCAGTCACGGAGATTCACTTCTGATCATTATTCAACAGAAAGAAAACTGCAGAATTTCCTTCTCATTTTGTTTTCTTGATGTGTCTCTGTTTTACTAAAATACAGTGTGCTCAAGATCCAGCACTAATAGGTGGTCACAATTAAGCAAGAGCTAATTTCACTCACAGAACATTTCAAGATTACGCAATCCCAATAGTCTTTTTGAAAAACTCTTGAAAATATTAATTTAGGATTATCATAGGCATGCATATATTATGGTTCAAGAAGCATGTAGCAAAAACTGGCTTTTCAAAGATTAATTTCAGGGCAAACAAGCTGGAAAATCAAAGTGAACAAGAGACAAAGACAGACAGAAGAACTCATACACATGTTAGAAAACTATTATGCAAATCTAGAAACAAAAGACTAAACCAAGAATGCGACCAGTGTAAAGAAGGCAGAACCAGGCTCTTTTGAGTGGCATCCAGGGATGCGACAACAGACAATGGGCATGATCTGAAGCACAGAACATTTCCTCTGAACATCAGGAAACACTTTTTACTTTGAGGGTGACCAAGAACAGGCACAAGTTGTCCAGGGAGGATGTGGAGTCTCTGTCCTTGGGGACATCCAAAAGCCATGTGAATATGGCCCTGGTCAATCTGCTCTAGATGGTCTTCCTAAGCAAGGGGCTATACAAGGTGACCTACAAAGGTCCCTTGCGGCTTTTACCTGCTACGACCTCAAGCAGCCGAAAGGCCCCAGCTAGCACTGCTTTTGTGAGACCGCAGCCGCCACATGAGCGGGCGCTCTAGGGTTATGGCATTTGCCTCCCTGCTAGTGCTGAGCACTCCGGCATGGGTAAGCAGCTTTGGTAGCTTCACGCTGAGAGGAAGTGAAGGGATGAGAGAGGCACACTTTGCTTGTGAGCCTGAGAACATTTATTCCACCCGTGGTCGCAGCGATGGTTGGAGCAACCGTTCTCAGCACGGTGCAAGGCAAAATGGCAATGGGACAGAGAAAGCATTGGGTTAAATAGGGGGCGGGTGGACAGGGGCAGAAATCCCTCTCGCCCAATAGGGACAGACAGCAGGGGGGTGACATAGAACATAACAACCTACGGGAACATAACAGAGTGTTCTGGGACAAATAGGAGTGCAAAGGTGGGGTGATTGACACAGAACTTTCAAGAAGAATCAGGGAGTGGCTACAAGATTGACATGCAAGAGCTCCTGTGGTAAGCAACTTGGAGCAAACCATTGTAAGGGAAAATAGGGGTACAGAGATTCAACCAACCAACACTAATAAGATCCCTGACTGAACCAACCCAACATACAATAGTCCCTTCTAGCCTCTGCCTCTCTGTCATTCTTAGATGCATGAATTCTTATTCTTGCATGAAAGTAATGCAAGATTTCTGAAGTTCAATTTTTAGTTTCTGTTTACTCTCCCAGGTTTGTGAGTAAAGTTTTCACTTAGAAAATGTTATTTAGTTTGGGATAATTTTTATACTGTGTATTGGCATGAAGAACAGTGCTTAGATGTCTAGATTTTACAGTAGTACCATTAGTTTACAATACAGAATAGGCTATATATTATGGTAATGCTAATATTTGCTAGTTTTATGTTTGTTTTGCTCCACTACAGCATTATAATTGTGTTCATTCGGACTGTTTGTCAACAATTTTTGTTTTAAATTGGTCATATATGCTCAGCTCTTCAAAGGTCATTTTGGGAAGGCGAACCATATTATTCTAAGTGTTGTACCTATTTATATGCAACATGATCCTGCAAATATCTGAATTTTCAATATCCCATTTTTATTCATTTTAGTCTAATTCTTTCTTCTCATATGTCTTTTTTTTTTCCCAAAAGCTTTCTGTTCAATATGCAGAATATTAATGCAAAATACATTATGTGTAAAGAAGTTTCTTTGGGCTCCAGCACTCCTGGAATGTCAGCAAGCAACTGGGCATACAGGCAAACTATTTTGCCACTAGAGAAGTAATTTTTTCACATGTTATCTCTTTCTTTCACTTTGTTACCCATTTTATTCCCAGAGATAGCTAAGCCTATTTGTCTGCACACTTTCCTGCATTTATTTTTAAAATAAATCACTGGTTAATTTTCCTTCTGCCATTTCAGAAGTAAGAGAAGGAGACACATGAAACAAAATTCCATTTCTTCCTGATATCATCTTCTAACCAGTCTTTCTTAGTAATTAACTGTGCTTTTTCTTAAAATCCTTTATTACTTTCCTGTCCCTTTAAAATCTCTTGTCACAGCTTCCCTGTATTTTGAAGGTCTTTTCTCTCCTCAGTTTCTTTTTGTCTTCTCCTTATTCTAAGGATTCCTACAATATGAAACCCAGTGAAAACTGATTTTCCAAAGGAAAAAGATAATAATTGAGTATTGGACTGCCTTTTTCTGTTGGGCCTACTGGCCCTACTGGCCCTACTGGCCCTACTGTCCCTTGAGTTCACATGTGACACATGTCTTGACAGCACAAGAATCAGATGTTCAGCAATTTCTGCATTGAAAGTTTTGGGGAGCCATAGCCATGATAAAGCAGATATTATAATAATGTTTTTTTGATGACTGTTTTATATTTAGAGCAATGATTATATTTTCTTTTAAGAGGAACATTTCAGCAAAACAAGTTTTTTGAGCTGGCTTTGCTATAAGTGGAATCTCTGTTTAGCTTAAAAGAAATGAAGGAAATGAGCAAAGTTCAGGTGTAAAATGGCAGCAGCTATACACCCCCTAGCTTCTATAATTGTTCTTTTTCAATTTCTTCAACTCAGGCTTTGCCATTGCCAAGACAGAATTTTTACTTTCTGGAAATATTCTGTTTTCCCCCTATAATTGAAATCCTTCTAGTTCTATTACTAAGTAGGAATTTAGACAGCTCAAATCTTATCATTAATTGATTAATCAGGTTTACAACCCAGACAGAAAAAATGTAGCCTTCATTTCATTTGTGTCTGGCTTAATCTATGGTGTCTTCACTCGTAAGTTTTTATTTCCATCTCTGTTACTTGTGCTTCTGGTATTTCTGCCCAGTAAAACATTTATATCTGCATAGTTATGTTTTGTCTGCATTTTTAATTGCACTGGTAGCTCAAGAAGAACTCCACACCTTTGGTTTCATTAGCAAACATCACAAGCTACTACACACAACTATTATCTGTGATCCTGAGGCAAATTTTATTTTAAATTAATTCTGAAGTCCCTCAGTCGCAGCTTTTCTAATTTGCCATATATGATCCCTCTGTATCCTACAGATCACCTCAGCAATTTTTTACTAAAATATCATTGCTGAATTTCTAAGTAAGATTTCAAATACAGAGAAAAATCACAATTTTTTTTCATTTAGAAAAAAGTGTGTTAATCTCTCCATCTTTATTAAGTTTGCCCCTTTTTTGAGATTTCTGATTTATTTTAGGCAGTGTGCTATTTCATATCTTGTTTCTTCTTTCTCTTTTTGTCAAATATGAAGATGTTTTTTCTTCTTAAACTAAGGAGTTCTGCAAAATTCTGAATATCTCATGATATGGAGTACCCTGAACATCATCAAATGCTCAAAACATGTTGCTGATTAGAATTCTATTTACTAGGAACAAAAAGATTTGGTTTTGTTTTCTTGTTGGCTTGGGGCTTTGTTTTTTGTATTTGTTTTGTGATGTTTTTTCCACGAAGGAAGAAGGCGAATGTACTCCATGATGTTTTGGCAGGGAGGCAGACACCTTCCTTTCAAGGAAAAGGCTGCAGAATGAAAGCTAATTTGTGCTGAGTAAAACCAGCATTAAAAAAAAAAAAAAAAAAAAGCCTAGTAGTGGTGTAACCCATGATGCAACCCATGCCTTCCTCATGTATGACTTCAGCAATTTACTACACTTCAAAGTGTAAGTTTTGCACTCTTAATTATACCACCTGGCAACTGGGCCAGGATCAAATCTCCTTCCCCACTGTATAATTCCAAAAGGGTATACAAATCGTGTAAAAGCTCTGTAAAAGAGAGTTTGCTCAGAAGCTTCTTGGAGGACCTCTTGGGGACAGATTTCTGAGAGTAAGACAAAGCTTCTCAGCGATGGATGACTTTGACAGCTGGAAGAGCTGGGGCAAGGAGATTGACCTTAGAATATTTGTGATGCATTTTAGTTTTGTGCTTCTCCTTATGATTTGCAGAGCATCAAATTTCCTTTTTGATGACAAATTTGTAGCTTTCATTTTTTTATGTTTTTAGCACTTAAGGGACATCAGCTCTCAAAAAACACATTACTGCCTGCACTGCAAGCTGCAGCTCTTAAGGAACAAGCAAATAACGAGCAGACACATCACGGATCACATTGCCCAAAAATCAATGTGAACCTGCCCAATATCATTAACAGTGGTATAAATGATATCTAAAATGGTCAGACGGGAACTTCTTCATTATGTAATGGCTCAAAAAATATTTCCCAACAGTGTAGTTTCATTTTGCTTACAGGTTTCACATACTATATTAATTTAATTAAATGGATTCCTAGTAGTAGTGGACTATTTTCGTAGACATTATGTGAAGAGCTTCTCAGAAAATTTTCACCTAAATAAATGTTTTTGTTGAAAGGTGTTATTTCACTCAAGCCTTTTTTTTTTTTTTTTTTCCTCACTCATATTGACTTACAAGGTTTTGATGGAATGCCTTCTGAAAATTACTTTCTGGATGTTTCATGAAAGGGAGTATATTTTCAGATATTAAAATGTATGGAAAAGGGTAATGTTTTCAACAGCCTTTGATCTGCAGCATGAGTTTCAAGGACAGTCCTGCTTAAAGAACAGAGAAAGTATTGGTTTTACTTGGAAACTCTGCATGTAATATTTCGAATGTGCTGTTTTCTCCAACTGCTAGGATCATTATGACAGCCTAAAGTGACTGTAGAAAAGTGTATGCCCTCTGCTCTGAGAATCAAGTTTTTTATCTACCCTAAATTTGACTTAAGTTCTTCAAATCCTCTTGAGGTTACTGGAAGTTGACAAGTAAAGGAACCAGTTTAATTTCTACCTTAATTTTTACATAAAAGTATCTAAAATTTAAATTAGATTAATAACAAAGAAAGTTTATTTCTTTGCATTGTTTCTCTTCCTCCTGAACTTCAGTTTTGCAGGGCTTAAATGACCTGTAGTGTAGGATTGCAGCTTCATAAAGCATCAGCAATTAATCCAATCACATACACTACTCAATCATTGCAGCAGATTTTTCTAAAACATGCTTTGTGATCAAGAAGTAATAATTTCCTCAAAAAAAATCCTGGACAGGAAATCATACCATTCAATGGAGCATCCCCGCTATAAAATTTGACCTATATTTTAAAGGAAACTCTAAACAGAGTGTTAATAAGACATATAAATAGGGCTTTACAGATTTGTTTCTGAACATAAGGCTTTGGAATACTGTCAAACACTTGAAAACACAGGAATAAGTATACTCCTTCTTCATTATTTTTAGACACTTCTCAGCTTCTTAAGTAATAAAAAATACATGTCACAGTATGTGCTCAAACTGCCAAGTACCATACCAAGCAATGGCAGAGCAAGTTCCTGCATACTAGTTGGGCCAGTCATTTCAAATCATTTCAACATTAATTGACAGAATGTAGATTTACTAGAAAAAACTCTCAAACACATTATTAATTCCTTGAATGGCTGGAATGTGAGAAATTCTTCACATAGCTTTCACACCCAGTCACACTATCTTATTTTTTTCTGTAAGAAAAGTTGCAAGGCAATCAACAGTAAGTGCCTGATTCAAAATGTTTATGGATATTCACCCCAAATAAAGTAATTCAGTAATATCTGCTTTCTATACATACACTATTGAGTTAGTTTACTGGCAGAAGCATTTGCAAAAGCTAGTGGTTTAAGTCAAGAGTTTAAGAGACTATTTTCAATATAATGTTCATTTTAAAATTACTTAGAATTGAGGTTTTAGCATATATTCTCTTCTAATCCATTCAGTGAACAGAAAACAAAGTCCTGATTTCCAAGAAAGATTCAAGTTTTCAGAATTAATTATCTGTATGAAAATTACTTATGAATTTTTACATAAATTATTCAATAAAAAAATTTAAGTCGTGAAATAATTACAAAATTCTCCAATCCAGCTCATACATTCAGTGACTGGCAGCAGGTGTTATCCTAAATTCCCAAAACAATCTCATAAATTCTCCCAAATGATCTCTTCTGGTTATTAAATCAAGTTATATTTCATGGGATTAAAATTAAAATCTATTTTATTAACTGCCAGGTCTACCTGTTCCTGATCTGTCATTGAAAGAAGCAAAAGGCAGCTGCTGTTGTGTGGGAACAGAGGATATGGTCTGGAAAACCAAACAGAAATTGGGTGAAATAGAGGTTTATCATCTTCTCCTCCACAGACACGGGAGTATAACAATACATTCGTTCTGTTTTTTCACACTTTCTCCTCCTTTGTTCAATATTTTCTCATGCCCTGAAATGAGAGTGGGCTGTGGCACTGAAACACTGTGAGGATGCTTCTGTATGTCGGAAAAGTGTTCCAGAAGCTGTCCTGTCACCCTGCAGCAGAGTTCCTTCTCCCCCATGGTGCCCACAATTCAGGAGCATTTTTGGCGCTGTTTCCATGCAGGGACAGGTAACATTTTAAAGATCTTTTATACCCTCAGAGTCATGGAAATGCAGATAAACAGGTCAATCTTTAGTCCAGTCTCCTCTGCCTAACAAGCGCAATACCTCTCCAAAGAGTGGTGTTACTGCTGCACATGCATGCAAAATTATTCAGCCACAGCTGAGTAAAGCTGAGAAGAGGATGGTTAGTACAGTAAAAATCAGATTCCACCTATGTTCATCATTAATAAATTTATTTTGGGCCAGTAGTGTACAAGGAAGGTGACATACAATTTTGATTATTTATCAAAGGCAGATTTGTGATTTGTCTTTGTCTCTGAGTTGTCAGTATTGAGGGATGCTGTACAAACAAATTCTAAATCAGATATTTGATTTTATAAAAGCTGCAAATTAATCTAGAAAGGCAGCTGTTCTCTACATCTTAAAGGACAGGCTGATGGAAAATCATTAAGTCACCATGGGATGCTGATAAAAGGAATCACTGATGATTGAACTATGAAATCAAGAACACTATTGTATAATTGTTATATAATTTATGTAGTTAAAATCACAAAATGTTGCTGATACTCCCAAACAAATCAAACAAATTCTATTATTGTTAATCACTCAGTTTATTAATGATAAGCATATAATTTTAGCTTTTTTCCAAAAGCTAACATAAGTTTCAACAGCCTTAATGAAAGGTTGTGCTGTGTTTGAAGTTTCATTAAATTTGTCATGTTTTATTTAGCATAGGTGAAATTCTGGCCACCAATATTTACACTTCACAGTGAACTTCTAATTCAGATTTTTTTGTTTGAACTCACTTTTTTTTTTTTTAGCACCTGTCAAAATGCTGGAGGCTGACTTCAAGCTATGTTACTTTTTTGTGTTTGTTTCTGGCCCCTTAACAGAGTATTTCTTCTGCTTGCTGAACTCACCTGCAGGCAATGTACTCTAGTGTCCCTTCTCTTTCTCCTTTGCTTGCTAATCATTATACTTAGAGAATTTAGCTGCTTCAGCTCCCATTGCAACTTCATTTCTCCTCCTTGCCATGACAAATAAAACTGAAATCTGATTTTACCTATTAAAAAAAATTATAACTACAAACCTATGTTTTTTCCTGCAATTTAAAACTGTCCATTAAATAAATCGGAAGGAAAAAAAAATCTAGTATTCTTCAGATCTTACATCTCTTGTACAATGGCTGAAGAATCATATCCTTTTGGTAGTAATTGTCTTTTGCACAGAGAAGTGAGTGAAGAGAAAATGTCCAAGCATCAATGTTGAATTGCGTTTATCTGTATATTCTTCACTATTTTTTTCTCTCACCTAATTTTCATGCTGATTACAGGGGTTTCTACTCCAACTGTTTTGATTTTAGGCAGTTGAACTATATAGAACTGTGAAGTCAAAGTCTGTAGCTCCTCCAAATCCCTGAGAAAAATAAATTACCTAAAAGAGGAGTAGCAGGGAACTCATGTTATGGATTAGAAAAACCAAATACCTTCATCCTTGCATTCACTAATGGAAGTTCATGGCCTGTAATTACATCCTGCTCCTACCTAGTTTCCATTACTCATTTATATCTGGTCTGTTCAGAATCCATTTCTAATGATGATTGGAGCTCTTTGGATGGTAGCATATTAAGAGAAAAAGCAAAGAGACATTTCCTAGGTAAAATTGACCAAAATTGTAATCAGTTCATACAAAACCCCAGAAAAAAATTAATTAAATCTCAGAAAAAGAAAAATCTATGACATAGCCCAAAAAGTGTTTGTCTGTTGTTTTACACTGATGAAAATCACAATGGTTAGGTGTAGTCTGGGAAGAAACAGTCATAAGGAACTAAAAAAAAAAAAAAATTGCAGAGCTAAATTTCTTTTGTGATTTTCTTATTCTCTCTAGAAATCAAATGCTGTCTCTGAAACCTTTTTTGACTTTTTGAGAGAGTAATTAAATGTAGCAGGTTTATTAATTGTTGTCCATATGGTTGTAGGTACTAAAGCAAGCAAAAAGATCAATAAATGAGGTACTTTTCATGAATAATGTTAATTTAATTTTCAGTAAGAACTGTAAGAAAGAGATACTAAAAGGATGAACTCTTGGAAAAATAATCCTTGCAGGAGCTAGTTAACTCTGCTGCTTTAGGGTTCTTTTGTTTAAGCCTTTATCTTACCTGTACATTGTCATACCCTGTGAATGCTCCATGCTGCTCTTTTTAGCTTTTTCTGAAGATAAATTGACAGAAGCTTGTACAGTTTCTTTTCCATCTAACATACTTCACAGAAAAAGACAACGTTACTTACAAGAAATACCTTACTTTGTTCTGCTTCAGATAGAATTATGTAAAATGACACAAGGAAGAAAACGCAACTAGGTTGAATTTATATCAGTCACACAGAGTAGAGGTGAGTGCCTTACCAGCTGGATCGGTCCTCTACCCTGCTATGGTCTATTGAGTTGATTCAATGATGATAAAATTCATTTTATTTCCAACAGAATACACATGTCCAGGAAAATTAAAATAAAATAAAATAAAATAAAATAAAATAAAATAAAATAAAATAAAATAAAATAAAATAAAATAAAATAAAATAAAATAAAAATACTGTTAACAAGGACAGAAAGTTAACTTATTATACTTATCCAGCTACTTTTTTTGTCTGTTTTGAAATTCAGCTGAATACAGATAAGAGAAGTTGTTGAAACAGAGATGTCCTACAGGCCAGAATCCTGACTGTGAATATATACATACACTGGGGCCTGCATTCAGGTTTCCAAGTCAGACACATTCCTGATCTGCTGCACACACTTTCCAAATATCAAGTACTGACTAAAATAGGAAAACAATATTTTTAAATATTTTGTTGCTCAGACTACTTGAGGAGACTATAGAGAGCAGGTAATCATGGAGGAAAAAAACACATAGGACCAAAGGTGTTGGAAGAATTGCAGTGATGAAGGGAAAATAAATCCAGATGAATATGAAATATTTAAAATGGAAGAACCTCTTGTTTGGGTTTTTTTTTTTTTCCTTTAAGAAAGAGGTTGAATTTCATTGACCTATTTTAAAATATGTCATCCAAACTCTCACTAGACTTCAGCTTCCTTTCATTGAATAATTTTTGGTTTATACATGTGCACACCAGATTCATATTCCATGGTCCACAACAGCCATTAGAGTGCTTATAGGACAAATTTATAGTGAATTATTAAAAAGTGTTTTCCTAGAAATGCAGAGAAGGTGGAGTACAGCAATAACTGATGGCAATTGCAAACTCTGTGGACCTCTGTATTCCTTCCATGAATGTTGTACAGCAGTTTAGTGTCTTGCATGGTTTCAATCTTCAAGAGTCATGGAAGGATGAAGGGAAATGACATTAAAGTGAAACTGTTCTTGTTGACCTACTGTCCTTAAGTTTGAAGCTACTCCTCCTTGTTCAGTCTCTAAATCATCTTATAAAAAAAGTCCCTCTCCATCTTTCTTGTAGACTCCCTTCAGGTACTCAAAGGCCTCAATTAGGTCTCTCTGAAGAGGTCTCTTTTCCAGGTTGAACAACCCCAAATTTCTTAGCCTTTCCTCACAGTTCTACCCCTCTAATCATTTTGGTGGCCTCCTCTGGACTTGCTTGAGCAGTTCCATGTCCTTCCTGGGACCCCAGTGCTGATGCAGCACTGCAGGTGGGGTCTCAGCAGAGCAGAGGGGCAGAATCCCCTCCCTGGCCCTGCTGCCCACACTGCTTTGGATGTAGCATAGGACATAGCTGGTTTTCTGGGCCGTGATTGCTCATGGCTGGGTCATGGTGAGTTTTTCATCCCCCAAAACTCCCAAGTCCTCCCGAGCAGGGCCATCTTGATATGTTCATTCCCCACCCTGGATTGATACCACCCTGACCCAGGTGCAGCACTTTGTACTTGGTCTTGTAAAACTTCATAAAATTCCATGGGCCACTTCTCCAGCTTCTCCAGGTCCCTCTGGATGACATCCCATCCTTCAGGTGTGTCAACAGCATCACTCATCTTGGGGTCATCTGCAAATTTGCTGAGGGGGCACACGATCGCTTTGTCTTATGTCACTGATGAAGAGATTAAATAACTCTGGTCCCAGTATAGACCTCTGAGGGCAGCACTTGTCACTATGAAATCAAGTCTCTCCATTGAGACTCTGAGTCCTTGACCATGACCCTCCGGATGAGACCATCCAACCAATTTCTTATCCATATAGCAGTTCACCCATCAAACCCCCCTTTCCCAGTTTAGAAAGTAGGATGTTGTAGAGGACAATAGCAAAGGTTTTACAGAAGTCCAGGATATTCACAGCCTTTTTTTTATTCACTGATGGTGTCACTCCACTATAGAAGGCCACTGAGTTGGCCAGGCAAGACTTACCCTTAGTGAAGTTGTGCTGGCTGTCCCAAACCATCTCCCTGTCTCCCACATGCCTTAGCACAGCTTCTAGGAGGATTTGTTCCAAGATCTTCCCAGGAATAGACATGAGGCTGACCAGTTGATTGTTCCCAGTTCTTCTTTCTACCATTTTAAAAGATAGGTACAATATTTCTCCTTTTCCAGTCTCCTGGGACTTCACTGGACTGCCATGACTTTCCAAACATCATGGGGAGTGGCACCTACAGCTGCCCTTTCCCTCAGGACTCTGGGATGCATCTCACCAGGTCCCCTTGAGTTATGTATACTCAGGTTCTTCAGGTGGTCACCAATCTGATCTTTACTTACAGTGGGAGGGACTTTGCTCCCCAAGTCCCCATCCTCCTGTCCATCCACTTGAGAAGTGTGGGAAGAGAGGCTGTCACTGAAGCCCAAGGCAAAAATATTGTTGAGTATCTCAGCCTTTTCCTCATCCTTGTTACCAGTTTTACAGCCTTGCTCAACAGGGGCCATTACTCCTTATTTGACCTTCCTTTTCTGGTTAATATAGCCATAGGAGCCCTTGGTGTTCTTTGTGTTCCTTGCCAAGTTCAGCTCCAGCTTTGCCTTGGTCTTTCTGACTCCATCCCTACACAATTGTACCTTATGTCTATACTTTTCCCAGGACATTTGTCCTAGCTTCAATGCCTGTGCATTTGCTTCTTTCCCTTTAGTTTCTGGGGATTGTTGACTCTTGCACTCTGTGGGAGATTTCCTTAAGGTTGTTAGCTCTGTTCCACTCCCTTGTATCTGAGGGCAGTGTCCTAAGAGATCCCACTGACTATCTCCCCGGAAAGCTGGAAACCTGCTTTCCTAAGGTTCAAGGACCTAATTTTACACCTCACCTGACCCATATCCTTCAGGACTGCAGACTCCACCAGTGCATGATCGCTGCAGCCCAGGCTGCCTCCAGTCTTGATGTCCCCAGTTCACTCACTGGCACTGGTGACCCTCAGGTCCAGTAATGCAACCCCTCCAGTCGAACTGTCTATTGCCTGGGTCAAGAAGTCGTGCTCCATGCATTCCAGCAGTCCCCTGGGTTGTCTGCAGCTCACAATGCTTCTTTTTTAGCAGATGTTGGGGTAATTGAAGTCCCCCACAGGGCAAGGGCCTGTGAACAGGATCCTCCTGTCACTGGAGCAGGAACACTTCATCCATAGGCTCCCCTTCGGCAGGCAGGCCGTAGGGGATGCTGACCACAAGGTTCCCTTTTTTACCTTGGTCTCTGGTTCTTACCACAGGCTTTCAATCTGCTCATGGCTGCTCTTCAGACACAATTTTCCACACTCAATCTCACTCTTGATGTAGAGGACAACCCTTCTGCCTCTCCTTCATCTCCTGTCCCTTCTGAACGGTCTGTACTCACACTGGTACTGGTATTACACTGGAGTGTGATAGTTACACTCCAGCCATGGCACTCATCCCACCAAGTTTCAGTCATGGCAAAAAAGGTTACAGCTTTCTAGCAACATGGTAGCTTCCAAGTGATTGTTTGTTCCCATGTGCATTGGTGTAGAGGCACCTCAGCTGGGCTGTCAATCATGTCACCTTCCTAGAAGAACACACCTTAATTCTTTTGAAATAATTCTCTGGTGTTTCCCTGTAGGCGTCTATTACCTCATGAGTCCCTGGGTCATGTCCATAAGATTGCAAGTGTGTTCCAGCATGGCCAGCACAGTTCAGAGTAAGCAGGGTGTAGCTGCACTTTGCTGGATGTCAGTTTCACTCCCAGCACTGGTATGCCACCCATAAGCTTATCTCTGCAAAGGCTGATGTTATCTGCTTCCCCTTCAAACCTATTTTAAAGCCCGCTCAATCAACCCTACAACTCACAAGCTAGAATCCTTTTCCCTCTTTTAGACAGGTGAACTTCATCTCTCTCCAGTATCCCTGGTGCTGTATGAACCACTACATGATCGAAAAACCCAATATTCAACTGATGGCACGAGTTTTTAGGCCATGTGTTTATCAGATAGACTCTCCTATTCCTTTTGGCATTCTTGCCTGATACTAAAGGAGTTAAGAAAAACACCACCTGTGCTCCTGTCCCTTCAACCAGCTGTTCCAGTGCTCTGAAGTCCTTTTTGGTTGTCCTAGATCTCCTCTCATCTAGTTTATCACTGCTGACCTGGAGAACCAGCAGTGTGTAAAGTTCAGAGGGCTGAATTAATCCAAGTCTTCTGGTGACATTTTTTGCATACTTCTGCCTTAGTCAAATCATGCAATCATCCATGAGTATCTTGGGCCAGAATAACCAACTCATCTTGTCAACATATAGGTGAAGTTGGCACAGGTTTAAATCCTAATATTAATGAAGACTGGGCTCGTCTTTAATATTCTAAGTAAGTGTTAAGCAGAAAATAGTAGCAGAAAATATGTAGTTAGATCAGAAAGTCATCTGCTATGATGCAGAAAAGTTCTTATAAAAGTTTAATTTAGATATGGTTCATTAAATAATGTCTACCATTTTTCCAAAGGAAAAAAAAATAGACAATTATTATAATTTGAATTATGTTATAATAATGAAATTTCGATCAACCTCCTCTCTTTTACTTTCCATTCCTATCTCAGATAAGCTTCATAATATTTTCAGGGTCTTAAGCATGAAATTCAACACTAAATCTTACCAGTTGTTCAGACTTTTTCTTCTATTGCTTCTCGCATTTTTGTCTCTTTCCTTTTACTTTCACCCTTCCAGATCCATGTTTTTATTTTAATTTTTTTTCTCCCCAACACTCCCTTTAAATCTCAGGAGCAGACTGTAAGCATTGCTGAGAGAAACATTCCCATTTTTGTTTGAAATACTTAATGTGACTGCTCATTAGTGGTAGCTGTTTTCACAATCTGGCCAGTGTGGTTTACCTTGGTTTCTTTTGTAAGACGAATACAGCCCACATCAGTTCTCATATTTCTCCACTGAGGAGGAGGGCAAAAGAAGGACCCTGGTTGTCTCTTCCATGCCCTGTTAAATAAAATCTTTAGGCTTCTGACATAATAGTGGGATTCAGCTGATAAAATACAGAAGCTTACATCTGAAATAGTTGTACTTTTTTGCCCAGTATAAAAAGAGAAACATTTGCAGGGCACAACTCATCCCATCAAAGTAAACTTCTAAAATGGGTCAGATGAATCTCATTTTTAGTATCAGCTGTTATCCAGAGGCTCTCTTTTGAATAAGTGGCCTCAATTATTAACACTTTTTTCCTGATATTTCTTACTTTCAACATTCTCATTAATAAGTAAACAAGAAGTGCTAAACAAGTTATTCCATATCAGAGAAAGTTTTCTTATTTCCATACAGGAACTTTGTATACTCTTTAACACTCAAATTTTCACAGGGAGTCATGATAGAAAGTAAAAGTTGTATATGCTGTGTAGGCATATAATCAGATCAACCTCACATCCTATTAAATGCTGAAGAGCAGAGTAGCAAAAAAAAGTGTGTACACCAGCTATGGAAAGTTGCCTTTTGCACTGATCTACCAGCCTGGATCACAGCAAGCTGCTGTGATATAAAAGGAAAAGAAGAGATTGCATTTGAGTGACCAGTATTCCTTTATTTGTCTTGACATCCTAAACTTTTACATAATGTCTCAAAAGCTGAAACACTTCAGCTAAAATACAAATATTTTTGTTTGGAAAAATTCTTGGGTGCTTCATATGAGTTATATTACATAAGCTTCATATGCCGTCTCATATTCCATATCCTATGACAACTCACAAGATTTCCTGTGATTAATATTTAGAAATATGTAGAAATATTTCAGCTTTGGAAGCTAAAGTCCCACTGGGGAATCCAGAGCCCATGAGATCAGAAGGATGTGATATAACTGAACAGTAGCTCTGGTGAGTCACCACTGAAGCATATCCAGCTATATTATTTCACTGGGGAGACATTCTCTTTTTTTGACTTAAAAAAGTATTGACATTTCAAAAGAAATACACTTCATTAAAAATTATACATGAAAACATGGAGCCTAGTTCTCCATTATAAACAATTCTGATTGATTGCTATAAATGCACAAGATTATCTTCTGTTAACACTTTAGAAAAACCTGAACATACATTAGAGAGTGAAGTTAAGCATTGAAATGTTATATGAAGTGGACTTTAAATTTTGTCATCATGTATTTGCTACCTGTGCATCAAGTTTTTACTGGTTCTTTTCCTTTTTTGTTTTGGTATTTTGGTGGGTACTGTTGTTGGAGGAGATGTCACAGGGTAGAAAATGTACTGGTATTACAAAAAGAGCATTTAGGACAAGGACTACACTAAACACAACTGACTTTTGATCCCCGGGCTGTCAACATAACATACCCTCACAGAACTTCCATTAAAGAGCTAGTAACACCACCAAAATATTTAATCTCTCTATGTACTCCTCAGTCCACAATTCAAAATTAAAACTAACCATAAACCATCATGTTCAAGAAAAAGAGCAACTGAAAAATGCTATCCAAAGGTTGTTGCAATGATTTTTTACCAACAGCACCTTATTTTATTGAAACACCTCTATAAACACATTTTGCTGAGAGGCTGTAAGAACTGACTGGTAGTATTATCCAATGTTTCTTGACCACAGTCCAGTATGTTCCCACTGATCTGGCTGTAAATGTCAGTGACTGCCCTGTGGGGAACCAGAATAAAAATCTCTCTGGACACAATAGGAAGCCTTTCTACTTTCATAGCTTCAGAACCACATCCATAATCAGTGAATATTTAGAAATTGCTGAAGAAAAAAATCAGATTATTTGGATGAAGTTCCAGTTTGTTGAAAGACAATAAGGCAAATGGTATCAACTATGCATCCTCCCTTTGCTCCCATAGGTAAGGCTGAACACAAAGCCTATCTTCACAAAGATTTTTATGTTTCACAAGAAAGATTTTCTGAAATGAAGAAACAACAACAGGAAGTAAACAGTATTGGGAATATTTTCAGAAATAAGACTTACAAGGAAAGAGTGAACATCAACCGAGTCATTATGTATAACTAGAACAGAAATTATTATTCTGTTTTTCCACAGATGCCAATTTCATCTCTTGCTGCATTGTCAGTCTTTTCAGTTCAACTGAGTAATCAAAAGCCAGGTTAACAGCTAGCATAAGCAGTATTCCTATGAAAGAGACAGATGTGTTGTATAGTGCTTGATGTATCATGAATTGTCAGCAGCTCAGTAAGGACACCTCACCTGTAAAGGGTCAAAGGAGTTGTCTCTTCTGTAAGCTCAGTTTCAAAGTGCAAATCCATATATAATTTTATATTCTTCCCAGCAGAGACATGAAGGACTGAGAATGAATGTTTAACCTACATACAATCAAGGTACCCAAGAGATTTTTTTCGTATTTTTTTAATTAGGTCAGGATCCCATTAAGAATGACTTCTACCTTCTCATTAATGTACATTAAAAGACTTTCAGCCTGCACTTTGGGTAAACAAACGGCTGTCTATTTTGGACAATCTAGTTTGGAGGGAAGATGAAATATTTTGTTTGTGTTGGATTCAGGAAGGATAAAGACTGGGACTTTGCTGTACTGAAGACATGTGTTCCCATGAGCTTCTCTGTCTCCAAAATAGGTTGTTGGCATAAATAAAATTCTGTATAAATAGATTTGCATCATCTCATGAATTGAATTAACTGGCTAACTATCTTGGTTTAGGTTCTGTTTTGTCAGCAAATAAGCACTGAAATCCTGGGGACTGCACAGGGGTTTTTTTGTATTTGTTTAACTGCCTTAAGCTAGGCATCAAACTTTGCCCTCCCAGAAGTTTAACACTGGTTATAAATAGGGAGAAGAAAAGAAACAGAAGGCATATATCTAAATTAATGTTCAAAGAAAGGAGAGCAGAAGTTACTGCAATTCAAACCTGTACAGATTAGCCTAGCAATACTTTACAGTCAGTCAGACCAATCCTCTGCATTGCCCATTGCCTGCTATAATTTTTGATTTCTCTTATTGCCAAGATTTTCAAAGTATAAAGGGTTCACAAAAGATGGGAATAGGATCGCAAAGTCATTTCACACAGGTTAATAGAGCTGCTTAATATTAAAGTATGTATCCATTTGCATCACTAAAAAACTGAGGCTTTTATTTCCAAGCAAAATGAAGACAAAAAAATAAAGAAAGTTGTTTTTATTCACTCTCTGACAGGAATGCACATTATGACACAGTCTGAAATTGCATTCATCACTCTGCATTCATAGCACGCTGTCATGCCAATCCTCCCCTCCAGCACTAAGAATAAAAATGATAATGCTTAGGAATTAATCACTCAAATTACTTACTCAGAAGAAGTACTGTCAACCAAAACCATCTCTCTTCCATCAGGTTTGCCTATGTTTTGAGTGACCTAACAGGGACTCTCATATGAACTTGGGTCCAGCACAGTCTGAAAGTCAAATAAGACAAATGACACTTTGTGCTTCAAAGGGAAATGGCTGCAGAGAGAAACCAAGACAAATAGCCCAGGGAGTGTTACAACCTTTCAAACTATTCCAATTCACTCTGCGAATATTTACTCTTCTTTTTTTCTTTTTTTTCCTAATAAATATTCCTTCCCACACTTGTCATTATGCCATGCAAGATCTCACAGTTCTTTTTTTTAGAACATATGGTCCTTTTGCTACCTACTCTTTCTCTAGAACTCCATTTGGAAATGATGCATAAATACATCCTGTTTTTCTCAGCTAGAAGAGTCACCCTGCTCAATACTGTTCCTTATTAACACTTTTTCACTTGTTGTTGCAGTTAAATGCATGAGGGGAGATATAACATTTTCATTTCACATTAGCAAGTGAGAGGTTGAGGTTTTTTTAATTTCCTCACCAAATGTCAAGATGTCATGATGCTTTTAAAATCAGTATCCTAAGATTTCAGCTCTAGATCTCATTAATACATCTCAGTCCTACCTCTATTTAAATACTTTCTTAACATTTTAGAAACTAACACAATTACACTTTAAAATGAGACAGGGAAAATCAAAGCAATCAAAGCTTTATTACCACAATGTATGGCTATACAATAACAGAGTGGTTTTAAAAAAATGCTGGAGTAATAAAAACAAAGAAAGGGGAGAGGAGTCTTTGCACCATTAGGATTTGTATATTTTAACTATTCCATTTCTTAGTACCAGCTATGATAGGTAATGATTCACCATATTTTTAAAAATAAATAGCTTCCTTGATGAAATGCAAATGAACAAGCTTTTGACAAAAGTATTCAACAAAATCTTGTTTAGGATCTGGCTTAAAAGTGTGTCCATCAAAAAAAAAAAAAAAAAAAAACCCCAAAAACAAAAATAGCTCAACATTAAAAATACACATTAAAAATACATAACATTCAACAGGGGAAGATCACTTCTTCAATGAACAACCATTAGTACCTGCCAAAGCTAAGTGGTTTCTTCATGGTGAAATTTTGTGTCACCACATACCAAGTTCTGAATCTAACTGGTGGTTTGAGCTCTATGATCAGTAAGAGCTCTTTTGTAAGTGTTGTCTTTGTTTAATCTTAGGGGTCAACTGGAGAGAAGGGTCAACTGTTCCTGGTCAGCAGCTAAGATACATTTATTTCAGATTATTTCAGATTTATCTCTCAGCATTTTCATGAGACGATATTTTAAACTGCTGTTGCAAACACAAGACCTTCCACCGACTGATCATATTTCCGTAGGAGGACAAGTCAGAAGCTCTATCAGACTTCATTGTTGTAGTTCTGCTCTTGTATCATGGGGATAATAGAGCACAGACCTTCTTTCCTCTCCACCCAAAACTACATCAGAATGTGCTCGCTTCAGAAAAGCATTTAAGCTTGCACATATTAGGGCTTTCAAGAGCTATGCATTTCTCTGGAAATGTTCTGAGCAGGTCTCTCTTACAAAAAGTTGATTTTTTCTTTTTAATTTACGGAAACTTTAAAAATGTGTTATAACCACTCCACTATAAACTTAGAGAAAGACTTTCTATTATTTTGTGTATTATCAGGCACTTTCACATCTCCATTTAAATACAAAGGCTATTATGCATGATACTTCTTTATCCACATGCCTTTGTATTACTGTGCAAAAACTACTTATCTGAACTTTCTGTAAAATAGTTAATCCTCTGTGTGGGGTTTTTTCCTCTCAAAGTCAATGCAAAACTTATGGTCAGTGTCAGCCCCCAAGCCCTCAGTATCTTTTTCCAGAGTAAGACATCAGCCCAGACATCACCATCATTTTAAGGAACTGATGTTTCAGAAGACTGCAGATTTGGTAAGTAATTGATAGGAGGCACTAAGAGAGGCTCTTATCAGAAGACTGACATATTTCTGAAACTGTAAAAGCCACCAAAAGCACTGATAGTGGAACTGTTCAGCAAGCTAGCAGATCATATGCTTATTTAGTTATTTAGTATTTCTCTTACACTTTCACATCCAGAGTTTCACATGTATTTTTCTGTTAGCATGTAGGATGTGTAGAATAGTGAATCCTTCTGAAGAGAATATTGTCTGACTTATGTAACTGGTCCAACAGCTGAAATTACAAAATATTTGCTGACAACTCTGTATTCTTTAAGGCATTAATGTGTCCTTGTCTTGTACTTGTGGTTTGTGTACATATGTCTCTCAAGAGCCAGTCTAACCTTAGGGCTAGAAAACTGAGGGACAGACAGCTTTTTCAGTTCTGAATAAATAACTGATGAATATCTAAAAGAAAACCAGTTGTACTTCACATTTATATGTATGAGCTCTACATTCTTAAAAATATTTTTACATTCTTCAAGTTTATGACTCCTAAGAATTATATGAAGGACATTTTTATAAGTTATTTTCCAGAGCTGCTAACCATTATTTACAGTTTAAGTTGCTGTACTTCATCAAAAAAAAAATTAAGGATTTATTTTAAAATATACTGGGGAAAACATATAATTTAAAATATAATATGTTTCTGGCATGATTAACAAAATGTACTGAAAACTGAATGGGCATCTAGCAACCTGTGCTATTGAGCTGGAGTTAGTATTTTTTCACAGTATACTGCATTAGCAGTGTGCTGAAGGGTCATGTAGAGTTCACATGATATACATAAATTGTGGAAAATTAATACACTTTTGGAAAAATACAAGCAATTTTATAAGTGATATTGAGCTTTGGGCATTTCTTTTCTACTTCTGCTGTTATATTTTTGAAGAAAGAAGCAAGTGTAAATTATAGATTTTTTTTTTTGCTAGATTCCCTCTTATATTCTCATTGAAAGCCATTGTATTATACACAACCATAACAAATAAAGATGACTTTTCACAATACTAATATAAAACAGAGTGGAAACTGCTGTGGACATGTTCAGTGTATTGAGAAAAATTATAGCAATTTCATGCAAATATTTCCATGCAAATTTCATGCAAATTTCATGCAAAAATTTCATGCAAATATGCAAAATTGCATGCAAATAATCTAGTTGAAGCAGTGACTGAAACTAATACAAATATAACAACATCACTGCAGGAGAGAGTAGAGGTAACACACTGCCTTATTTCTTCAATGAGTTTGGCTAAATATGATTAGCAGACAAACTGTTTTGTTCACACAGATTAATTACCAACAGTTTTTTTTTTTCTACTGTAGTACCTGAAGCTGAAGTTGGCAACGCCCATCTAGAGAAACAAATGTCTCCTCTTGTTGCATACATCAAAGAAAACATTGGTACTTTTGTTTTGTTTTGTTTTTTTGGGGTTTGTGTTTGTTTGTTTTTTTTTTTTGTTAAGTAACCACCATTCTTCTAGGTATTTTTAAGAAAAAACAAATTAAATATATGTTTTGTTTTCTAGTAATGGAAGTTGGGGAGGACATTAAAAACCTTGTCCCAAATTAGCATCAAATTGTCCTTTCTTTAAAGTATTGCTGCTGCACATCCAAACTGCCTGCGCAGACCCTGTCCTTTTTGCACTGGAGAACACACAATGTCCATACTCACCCACTTTCCAATCAAGTTCACATATCCTTGCTGTCTCTGCACTGCCTATATCATCTTACAATCAAGAGGTTCTCATCTGGTTTAAGCAGGAAAGTCTTTAGGAATTTCCTGAAAGACTCTGCTGGGATTCTCAGTTGAGATCCTGTCATACCCATAACCTGCTCCTGCTTTGGAGGGTCTGTTGAACTGCTGCATTACAAAAGCCTACGTCTCACAAACTATTCTACAGGAAGCTCCTGATGTTAGGGTTATTTCCCTGGCATACACCACTGTTGCAGTTACCAGAGCAGATGTTCTGATCCCATACAGATACCACTTTTCTCAATAGGTTGTGACATCAGGTCTTGAGGTCTGACCATCAGAGAAGTGGGAGGTGCTCACAGAGATGACTGCAGCCTTTTAATTTAAAACTGAGATCTGGTGTTTTTGAGAGTCACCCAAGGAAACAGAAGACTTTGCTCAAACATCATACAAGGTGAAAAAAATGAAAGGTCAATCAATGCTGGAAGCCAAAATACGAGTTTTCTATGTGTGAACCAACAGACAGGACTTTCAGTAAGACAAATTAGTTACTTTCTTTCTCACTTTCTGGTTCTCAGTCTTTCACACTAGTGTGTTCCAGCATGAATCCAAAAGATACTGCTGAGAAGAGTTTCTTGAGAGAGATGCTGTGAATAAGTCAGTGCTAGGAGTCCCTTCCTGCACACCACTCCCAGTAGTGTTCCTACATGCAATAAGCTACAGAGTCCAGTTTACTTCAGGTGCCATGAACTGGAAAAAAAGCACATCAAATAGTAACAATGAAAGAAAGTGAACCTCTTGGTCGGACTCATATCAGGCAGAAATTAGTGTGCAAAATTCTTATCTGTGCATCAACATGCACAAGGGCAAGCTGACTCAGACCAGTGTCACACAATTCGGAAGTGTCTTTGCTACACTGCAAACACAAAGTGCCTTCTGGGAAGTATTACTCTGAACTACCGTACACTGAGACAAGCTTGTGGTGGACTAACCTAACACAAATCTCTTACACCCAGAAAGCAGAGACAGAACTCCTCCTGTCATTTTTCTCCCTCCTATCTGCTACTAGCTGTCATTTCCTCTGCTTACCTTTGACTGCTAGTGTGCACTTCTGAGTGCTGAAACACAAGCCAAATTTCTTCTTTCTTGGCAAGCTACTTTTCCTTTCATTACTACATGGTATGTTCTCATAACTATCCAAATAGTCTGCAACTGGTAAAATATTTGTCAGATAGAAATTAATTCTCCTTCATTTAATCTTGTTTTCTTCTTTAGTGTGTTTTATTTTTAAGGGAAAAAAAAATGAGTAATGATAAATGGAAACCCACCACTGATAAAGGCACACATAGAGCACTATTTATTCTGTCATTATCCTTTTTTTATGTGCTACAAAATTCTAGCAAAATAATCTCATATTCCACTTTTTGTTGATGAATTAAAAGCTTAATTTGCAACAACCCCCTACTTGCATTCCATTCTGAACCCCGGTTTTATTTCCAAAAGTGAGATAGGCATAGTGACGAGTAAATTATACTGAATCAGAAGTAAATAGTTTTCATCCCACTCAGACGTGGGGATGGATGTGAAAATGTACTTTTAACGTTTTCACAGAACAGCAGGAATATTTGTTGAGCTATTTTGAACAGCTGAATTGCTGCAATTATCTAAAACAGCACAGAAAAGTTCTGCTCCTGCTCCATAGGTTTAATAGGCTGCCGTGCTCATGGCGTGTAAATAAGCGTTTGTTTAAATAGCCGTGCTGCAGTGCTCTCACCAGGGGCTGCCAGCAGCTATGCCTCGTGTAGAGTAAGAGAAAACACAGACGACATTGAGCACCAAGGAGCAAAGACCTCACGACAAACATGAGGCTGGGAGCAATGAGCTGTGTCAAGAGCTGCTACACTGCTGTTAGGCAGAGGGCAGGTGTGCACCAGCATCCCCAAAGCAGCACAAGGGTGGAAACACTGTTCTGTGCTGGGCATGGGACGGACATTGAGAAAGGGATTGTCTCTCCCCCCAGGCATGGCATCCTAGGCCACTGTCAGCACCAACACGCAGCATTCCTGCTGAAAGGTGAATTGTGCCAAAAGGCCACAGAAACATTTCTGTTCCTAATGTTATTCAAAAGGATATTGTTCCCAAATTAGACTGATGTAACCCACTACCTCACTTCTGCACTCAAGCTCCTGAGCTGCCGGGAGGAGCCAGGGTGCCTGGGGCTCTTGTCTGTAATTGAAGACCCTTGAATGTTTGGCTAAAATACTCAAAGGAATAGTTATTACATCAGCCTAGTACAAAGCAGGTTTATTAATTGTGGTGGAATTTCTAAACTCGTAAACAATTCTTTCTTAAAACAATGTATCTATATGAGCACTTTCACATTTGGCTTTGCACCACTAAAAACCCAAAAAAATGTGACAAAAGAGAAATTCTGCAAAACTTGGTTTTCAAAATATAGGAACATCAACCATCTTTAATCCAATAATCCAATTATGTAATTTTTCATTCTTGATTTTCAGTTTCTGAATGGTTCAAGTTAATTCAACATAATTTGTTTGTACCAGTAGCTCAAATTTTCCTCTAGTTTTCTTCATTCACTGTATAACTACACAGTTTATAGAGGTTTGCAATATGGAAGAGAGAGGAGGAGAGGCCATTGAATCATGTATGATGGTAAAAAAACAATGCAAACAGTTTTCTAAAGTGGATAGCAGAAATTTGTTCTCTTTGAAAATTAAATTAGTTGCCTTGAATAGTATTTCCCTGGAGAAATCTTTAATTTTACAAGAAAAGCATTTTGCCCTCTCTCAAACACTGCTAAAAATTTCTGCTCTTTTCTATTTTCAGCATGAGCTGTATCTGTTCATGCCCAGACGGAATATGTCCCTGTGCCAGCACCCCACCCTGTGGTGACAGTGGCGTGGCGAGGAGCACGAATGCCCAGCCAGACAGTTTCTGTGGTCTGGCATGACCAAGGCTCTCCCATACTAGCCTCAGACCGTGGCAGCCTATCCAGCCCATCTCTGTCAAGCCCAGGGCACCTGTCACTTGATCTTTGAGAATAATACAAAGATTCATCTCAATTATCCTGTCCTATTCTTGCTTCAGCAAAATTTCTGGCAGCTCCAGAAGCACTAAATTGCTCACTATAAAAAGCCAGTATCTTAGGGTCACACAAGTGCTTAATGGCTTTTAATTAATTTTTCTCAGTCTTTTTGCAGGTTAGATTGGGATATGAGTCATTCAGATAGATTGCTATCCAACAGATTACTTCACTGACTAAGAAAAACAGTAAACTATTATAAATTATATAAGTGAGACAAGAAACCAACTAGATTTTTGACAACCAAGAATCTAATTCTCATTGTCATGACAAGGAAATTGGCTTCCCATTAGGCATCAGCTTTTAAATCTAGAGTCCTATTTCTCAGTTCTGTGCTTGGGGGAGCAGTTCCTACTTCAGGATTAAGATGACAGAAGATACTGTTATATCTTCTGAAAGCGTAATTTTTAGCACCAAAATCTGAAGTTTATTTTAGTTGTAATTTTGTAATAGTGAATGTGGTAATCAGGCCTTGGAACTTTGAACACATCAGCAAATCATTCACAAATTACTTCTCAAAATACATACTTAAAATAGGTGAAAGAAAATGGTTCTTTTACCCTCTGAAACTTCACTTTTCTAGTATCCCCTCTTTTCTGTTTTGATGCAACTGATGGCTTTCCAATTCTATTATACTGATAGAGACATGAAGTGACAAAAACTCCTGACAGTGATCTTTCAAAGAACAGCATTGAATCTTCATGGAAATTTATGCTTCTCTGCTTCTTTTTCTGCAGCATTTACACTTCATAGGAGTAATTGAGCATTGAAGCCCAAAGGAGTAGACTACCTGGAAGACTCATTCTCTGATTAATAATTCTGTTTTGGAAGATGAATGGGTTTTTATCCTAAAACAAGCTTAGACAAAAGTGGCTTATTTTCTAGGAAAAGCTGTGGGCAAACAAATGAAAAACCTGCTCACAGCTTTGAATTATTTTTTGTATTTCCAGACAAACTATATATTTAATAAAATGTTGCTGACTTGTTTTAAATATCAGATCTTCTAAAATGTTAGTGATAATCAACCCAAGCCATTCTATGATTCTAAGATAACAAAGGGCAGAAAAAAAAATAACCAACTTCCTTGTCCTTGAGTCAATGGAAAAGCCAGAAATAGAACTGAACAGGGCCCAGCCTATGAGTGGCATCTCAAATACCAGAATGAGAAACGGCTGGAATGACTGGCATCGAAAGCCAGCCCTCATGGGTAGTTCCCACACAATGGCATCCCCTGGCGTGCAGGAAATACCTCCATTATCTAAGATCCTGTTGCATGGCAACAGCCGGTGAGTGTTGACTTATTAGCAGTACCCACTGTACACCAGAGTGACATCGCCAACACAATAAATGTTCGTTTGAGGCAGCAGAAGTCCAAAATTACTTTTAATCTACAAATTAGACTTAGATTTTGACAGTTTAGCAAACAGATCTCAAATAATAGGGAGCAAGGCTCAGCTATTAATCACAGAAGCACTTTAATCCATGAGAAAACATGCAATAAAAATGGAAAATGTTTCAGGGTGGATAAACTATGAGGTATTCTGTCATTATCAAGATGCAGATTGTGAGTCATGCTATAAAGACATTATTTGAGCCTGTATAAACAAGAATTTTTTTTTTTTGGTAATGCTAAGATCTTGATTTTGATCTGAAGTAGCAACATCAGATATAGGCACCCCAGGTGATGCAGCAGAGGTCAGTTACACATGTGTCTGTTCACTGTGTTGACAATAGGATCTTTTGAGTTGACTCAAAGTTCTAAAACTCTACGTTGATGTGAATGCATGAGCTGAAACATATTTCAAGCTAAATTCTCAGGTCATTTAAGTCCTTAATATTTTAGAGAGGTGAAAATTTATAAGACTTAAGTGCCTGTTGTAAATGTGTTTGTCTTTCAGACCTTTACTTGCATCTATGCACTCTCAGAAATCTGAAAATTTTATTCAGTGGAAGTGGTTATGTAAAAATAGCAGTTCTGGCAATGTACTTCCTACCTGTATTTCATCTCTCTGCACTACAGAAACAAGAAATATATTCTTTTAAAAAGCTAAAATTCTTCCAGAACAGTGAACTATAATCTTCTGTTTCACATATTATGTTACATGAATAAGAGATAATTGTATATACAAGTACTGACTGCAAAGTACTGACTTTATCATTAAGGTAGAAAAGACATCCTTTGGGATTTCAGATCCTTGATTTTCAACACTAACAGGTAATAAAATTCTTTCTAGTCACAAGTTAGGCCAATTTACTATGAAATTAATAAAATAATCTGCAAAGCAGTCTTTCAGTTTCACCTAGCATTATAAACCTACATTTAAAAACAGTAAAACTTCAAAACTTCAAAGACCAGACCTCATCTCTAAAGGGGAGTTTGGTATCCTGGTACACCATGAATGAAGGCATATTAAAAAGGTGTTTATAATTCAATTCAAAGATCCTCTTTGTGGTTCAGTATAGAAGAGTGGAAGCAAATTAAGGAGTTTATTCAAATGGTTTTAGAACCACCTCTTTGCTTCCCTATGTGTTTCTGCAAGTTTCTGAGTGAGAGGAAGAACACAGCAGAACAGGAATTCTGTCGAGCTGTGTTTGATGTTTGGCTGAAGGATAGAGACCAGTCCTAAAGCTGAGGGGAGGAGGCCTCTGTCTGGGACCCAGTTCACCACAGCTGCTCCAGGCTTCACCATGGTCAACCCTGCCATCAGATCAACCCAAGGAGAGGTCCAGGAATGTTCCCAAGGGTGCTGACTGGCATTGCTGAATGTGTGCAGGCACCCTCTGTCCCTCACACCAAAACCAGAGGGTGTGAGGGGCAGAGGGTGCCTCCATGCATCCCTGGGGAGGGGCTCAAATTACCCCCACAGAGAGTACAAGCACATTTATCAGGATGCCATTTGGGCCTTGGCTTGGTAAAACAGCTCAGATGGATGTATCTGCAGTCCACTTACCTAAACTGTTTCATTTGAAGCGAATTTTCTCATCTGAGTGGAGACCTTAGGCCCAAAGGGTTTAGATACCTGCAGGGACTTAACAGCTCTGCAAAACTAATGAACAGTCTAAATTAGGGCTTTCCTCAGTGGGAATTGTTCTCTTTTGCCATAAAATATGTAAATATTAATTGGACTTGAGGTTTCAACTCTGTTTTTTAATTTTCTTTGTGAATCTCCTAGTCAATGGGCTCCACAATGCTTCCCTCTCCCCAATGAATCTTTAATTATTCTGCAGGAAATAGAAAAGCTTCATTACCTTTCTTATTCTTAATATTAAAATACATTCATTAACAGGAAGAAATTGAGAGGAATTATTATTCCTCAAAGGGAAAATGTGAAAAAAGTATAATATGAAGCATATCAGGTATTAAACATGAGCCTTTATACCAATTTTAACTAAAAAGTGTCTATAGATTTCATCAGAGTACCTCTGTGTTCAGACTTTTAGGAATGAGACCAGAATTCATATTTAAGGAGACAGTACCAGAATTTGGACTGAACCATGAAGTCAAGTGAGAAGCTCTTGCCTTAGGCATGGTGGAAATCTGTCTCCACCAGAATTTTACTTCTTCAAAGGTTTTCTTTATTTTTCTGTCCTAAGTGACATGAATTGTTGGCACAAGAGAGGTTTAAGAGACCAAAACAAGGGTAGTATAGGTAATTCACTATCAAAATTCTGCTAATAAGATAGCAGATTTTCTTGAGGGAAAATCGCCATGGCCTGGCAAGGTCTTTGTAACTTTTTCCTGTCTTTACCTCTCTCATGCTAAGCCACCTTGCTACACTCCCACCACTGCAAAGCCATGGATGATCAGTGAAAACTCCAAAATTAAACCTGTTCTCACAAATCCTGATTGAAACTGGTTATTGAAAATGTTACAATCCGCTTTGTTTATGTGCTCAAGCAGAAACCCGCAGCACAGGGTTTGTGGTTATTACTCAGCTCACAGAGACAGGTATGTAAAGGTATTTTAAAAACGAGTAACCCCTTTTCTCCATTTTTCAAATATTACAAAATATCACTTCTGGGTGTTCTCATGTTGTTAAGACTTTCTTGTTGATGACTAATTAATCCAGATAATAAATAATGGTAATCAATTATGATTCTGCTTTGTATTACATTTTCACTTTAAACCTCCTCTGTATGCATATGTTCACACTAATGTCTTCTTCAAAATTTTGTGCAAGGATCCCATCAGCTAAAAAGCTTTGAGTTATATCATCATGTTCCATGATTCTACAGAGCTTAGCTTTCACAAGCCCAAATCTCAAATTATTCAGATCTGACTTGACTTTTTAAGATCAAGTCATTCTTCTTCCTTTGCTTGATCAGGAATCTTTTATAAATGAGAATTCTTGAGAACAACACAGTTGAATAAAGTTGAAAAGAATAACTTTGAAGAAAAGGAGCACTACAAGAATATATGAGCCTGATGATTCAGCTAGGTCACAGTATTGTCCAAGTCCCCACCTCTAAAAGCTTGTCAGTGCATCCTCTCTCTGGTAAAACTCAGTGCAACCAAGAGTGTCACAAGTAAGCATGAGAACCTGAGGAGGCTGGGAGCCTGATTTTCTTGAAGCATTAATTGGAAAATAGGTATATATGTTCACTGTTACAGCACCTGCTATGTTTTTTGACTTTGGGCTAATCCATTACATTTTTGTGTATGTTTGTATTCTTTATAAGAACCAGATTCCACAATCTTAATAAAGATCTTAATGAATGTGTGTTATTTTTATATTGCAAATGGAAGAATTAATCTGCTTTAAACTTCCCTGAATGCAGAATTTAGTACAGAATGTGCCATTCTTTCACAAAAGCAAAAAGAAATGCTCAGTGACAATGTTTATGGTCTATTGTACATTATAGAAAGACAGCAGGAAAACTCTTGTCACTGGAACACTTGTTGCACAGACACATAAAAAGTTACTTATAGTGAAGAGAAGATCCACCACTAGCACTCAAGATGATAGCTCTGAAACAATTCTAACAAAATATCAATTCTACAAAAAGTAAGGAAGAAAAATCAAATTATTTAATAAAAAAAGGGAAAAAACCAGTCATGCAGATAGCGTCTGCAGACATAAATTCAAGAGAGTGAGTAAAAGTTTGCTGAACATACCAAGAAACACTGATAGATAAAACCACAAAAAAATAAAATAATATGTCTTTGTGACCCAGAAATGATCCAGTAAGAAATGTTTCAGATCCTTTTTCTCTTGGCCCTTATCACTGCATCTGTCCAGTACTGCAGGGAGTGTTCTTCCCATCTACAACCTGCTCGTTAGTGGATGGAAAAGACTGAGCCTAAAGCTAATAGTGACTTTCAAATAAGACACTTGAGAGCAGGAGTGTCAAGCACCTGAGCATGGATGCAACACAAAAGGCCTACAGTGATTAGAGAAGTCAAGAAACATCTTTAAGGTTAAGCTGGGAAAACATCCCTTAGGGATATAACGGATCCAGTGAGAGGCAGGGAATGGACTCATGGGCTCTTTCTTCTCTGAGTTTCTAATCATCTAAGAAATACTGAACGAAAAAAAAGGATGGAGCATTTCACCATGAATGAGCTGAAGTAAATCCAGTTTGTTTTTAGCACAGTAATCCACAAAGAAGCCATAGCATGATGCTGAAATGCTAATTAAATTGATTTCTTTTTTCTTGTGACCTTGGCAATGCCAGTTCAACTTGGTCTTCATAGACTATGGCTCTCCATATCTGTTGAACTGAAATGTGAGTTTCAGTTTGCCATATTTTTTCAAGTTCTTGTCACCATTAAAACTTAATATGGGGTTTTAAAATACCAGGGTCTTCCTTAAGTCTTGACTTCATCATCTTGCAGTAATGAACTCTCTAGAAAATAAGGTGTAATTTAATTACAAAGTCTGTATAATAATGTTTATATGCATTATATGTTTATAATTATGCTCTTTATTTGAACTCCTCAAGGGTAAATGTGTATGTGGAGATGCATTAACAGAAGAGCTAAGCCTTACTTATCAATTTCCTACCTGAGGTATTTCTTGCATCTCTGCAAGAAAATGAAGTTATGAGACTCAAAACAAAGACTAACTATGAGAAAAAACTTTAAAAATTTTATGCTGCTTGATGATCCCAAGATGTAATAATTTCACTATTTCTCCTCTTAAATCTACACTGCATTACTACATCTGGGAAAGAGAATCTTTATGGGGAATCACCTCATACCAAAATCATCAAGTTCTCTGGTAAGTTTGAGGAAAGGTAGATGGAAGAGAGGGAGGGAGGGAGGGAGGGAGGGAGGGAGGGAGGGAGGGAGGGAGGGAGGGAGGGAGGGAGGGAGGGAGGGAGGGAGGGAGGGAGGGAGGGAGGGAGGGAGGGAATAAAAATATTCATATGTAAAGGAGATCAGGGACCACACTGATAAAGAAAGATGTTTTACTTGAAAAGCTGAAAGAAACCTTGTCAATATTTGTTAACTTTGATGGTACCTCAGTTTAGTTTTCCCCACTTGAGAAAACACAGCAGCAAGGTTAGCAGCAAAGCTCAGTATTCCCAGAAAGATCCACAAACTTTGATGGTTGTTTGTCCAGGGAAGGTGAACCAGAAGCTGTGGGCAAGGACAAGGCAATAAGGAAACATAGCAAGTCTGCTCCCAGTCATGGGGATTCCAACATTAGTTTGAGAGCATCTGGGATTAAGGTTATGAGCACTCACAGCTACATGATAACTTAGGGCTGGGCTGGAGATCCTAGGCTGTGGTTGCTTTAACAGCACTGAGCTGCCTGTCCAGAGCCACTATTGTCAGCTATAATAATGCCACCAAAAGACAAAGAATTCCAAAAAATATTAGCAAACCAAACCCTACTTAGAATCCATAAAATTTTCATTTTTCATCTTAGATGTCTTCATCTTGAAAAGAGAAGGTTGTCCAAAAATAATACAAAGGCAGATGTGCAGCATATTTATTAGGGTCAGATACACAGATTCAAATGACCACTTGAAAGCCAATAACCTTTTCTGAGATTTAATGGAGTCAAATTCAGTACTTTGAAGTTAATTTTTTTTCCCCAAATATTTCAGCACTTTCTGTTCCCTGAGCAGCTGAGAAGAGAGATGTATAAAATCTCAGGAGGAAAAGAAAGTAGGCTTTCTTTTCCCATTCAGCTCTGGGCCAGCTCAGAGAAGATCTAATTAAACCTTTGGATTTTCAACACTTGTCTGAAATGAACTCAAATTTTGAAGTTTGCTCATTATTTTTTCAAACTGAAGTCTAATTTATGTTTTATATACTGTGTGAAAACTTCAGAGAACTCAAAAAAGTCTGTTTCCTTCAAACGTACTCCTAATGGATCTTGCTGAGTTCATCAAGGGGCTCCACAACAAACTGTTGGTCTGAATATGGCAAGCTCTTTCTGTACCAAAGTGGTGAAGATAGAAATACACATCTATTTTGAAATTTCCTTCTAAATAATCAGTCCCATGCCATCAGCAAAGACCCAACATTCATTGTATTACATTGAGTACATTGAACGCACTCAAATTAGCACAAAGAGTTTCTCCACTATTTATGCAATTACACTTATCAAGTTGAAGTTGAGAGGGTTTCAGAATATCTTACTTTCCTAGATGGCTTTATGAAAGTGCTCGATTGCTGGTGCACAATAAAAATCACTCTGAGCACCTATTACAGGACAAAATCTAGGGACACTGCACTATTAAGCAGCAAGAAAACTGTTTAAAATTACACTATTTTGAAGATCTTCTCCAGATGATAAAAAATAATGGTATAGACTGGTTTTCATTTTAGTTTTATATAACCTTGTATTAAGTTACAAGCTGTAGCCTAAGAAACATCCCCATGTGCAGACTCCTTGCTGTAAGAACTGTTGTGGTTCACCCTTCAGACAGATTAATTTCTCTGAACCTGAAAGCTCCTTTTCTTCCTAAAATGTCCCATTGACTCTTCTGCCAAATCACATCTAATCATCTGACAGACTGAGAGCTGGAGGAGAAGTGAGAGATTTTCAGCAATTCCTCAGGCAGCACCTCACTCCAGGTCCCTTCTTCCAGAGCAAGGCTGCAGAGCACCTCATCCACAGACCTGGACACTTCTGCATAGACCAGAAACTGCTGGGAAGCACCAAAATGGGTGAGGGTACTGGGTGCTGGTAGTACAGCCAGGGTCTCCCACTGGCCCATCTGTTGGCACTATCCTTTTTTTCTTCTACTCAAGACCAGAGGGGACAAAAGCCTCTTCCCAAACAGTGGTCAAATTTTGCTGTCCTTTCCTCTATGGCTGTTAATCCAAGGAAAAAGAGATTACCTTCACTGCAGCATTGCCAGGCATTTCATGTACTATTTCTCCTAAAAGCCTGTTTTTCAGTAGTCCTTTAAAGAAGCTTATGACATCTTAGATTTTCCTTCAGGCCTCTTCCTTCTGCTGCCTGCTGCCTTTTGTTCTTATTCTATTTTCTTTCTTCATACCAGTTTAAACTCACTTTATGCTACTTATACTTCCCCACATCAACACATGATTAGGTATTTCTAATCTCCTTTGTGACTGTAGAGAAACATCTAAATATAGCCTCACTGAAATCAGATTATCAAGGATGTTGTTGGTTAAATATTGTCCCAAGACTTTTTATGTTACAGTACCTATCCACACTTACTGAAATCAATAGCATATGTCATATTTCTAGTACTGCACCAGAATTCTGGGTAGAAAAATATACCTGCGGTCACCCATGGTTTGATGAAATGAAGAGTTCAAATTTTTATATTAATTTCCATTATAAAGCCTTTTTGAACACTGGAAGGACAGGCATGTGTGGACCACCATGTGGATTTGTACACAACAGAGTCCATCTGATAATGAACAAGGATGGGGATGGCAGGGGTGGAGGAGACTGAGGGAAATAGTTCATCTATATCTCTTCCCAATGCCAAAATACATATCTGTGGCTTTCTGCCAGAGCAGTGCTTTCACATTCAATAAGAAATGCCAAGGGAGGAGGCTTAAGCACTCTCCTAACAATGAAGTATGCCCATTCAGGCACTGGAGCAGAAAGCATGCTGAAAAAGTCCGATGTGATGTGACGAGGTCTATAAAACTTTTTTGTACAAATATTTAAGCTGATGGGGAGAAAAAAATAATTGGAGCAAAATGAAATCTGTGTGTATTCTTTTCCAAGATTCAAATTTCCCTTGCAGGAAAGGAAACTTGTGTCTTGCCTCAAATATATAGCTATAAAGCTAAGACCATTATTTTTTTTCTGAAAATGACAGGGAAAATTCTAATTTTTATTGTAAAGAATGTGAAAATGTGGAAAGGATATTCCACAGGTAGATAGAAATTTCCAAAAAGCTTTGTTAGAGTAAAAGCAAAGCAATATATGGAACTTTTCAAATGTTAAAGTATTTCAACTCAATTTCTTAGGAGTGCCTTTTAGAACTATACATGAATTAGCCAAATGGCAACCTTATGATTATCAAGAGCATGCAACATTCATCTGATGTCCTCAGTAACTCCTACTTAGATTAAACATGCATTTCTTTCTGTCCTGTATCTCCTCTCAAGGCAGTACACTTTCCTGCCTTGCAGCTGTTTTATATTTATTCTATATTTTCCACATGGTCAGCTCCAAATTTCTATTACAGTCACAGCACTGCACAGTGTTCAGGGTAAAATTGTATGTGCTTTTATCTCACAAGTCTCTCTCCAATTATTTTGTCAAAGTTACAGGACCTCTACTTTCCTTCTTTTCCATTTGCAGTGAAAGAAAGTGAGAACAACCTGCAGGCAGAGAAAGACATGGAACTGATGGGATGCAAACACGTCTGGGACTCAAAAGGTGCAGGCAAATTTTTCCACTCATATATGCTACTGCCCGCACAGGCAGAGGCAGGAAAAGGATCAGGAAGAACACAAGCTGCAGGTCTCTGTCACTGGTACTACCTTATACCTTCTCCTGTCCTTCAAATTGTAGCTAACATCCAAATATCCTTTTACTGACCCAGCTAGTTTTCATGTGCATGCTGATATTTGTTCCCACACTGTTCTGAATTATAAAAGTGACCAAAACTCCCACTTATTGTTAGCACTTGGCAGCTCTGATCATGAGCATGTTAAGTTTTACATTGTAGAGATTTGCAATTTTACAGTGTTCTGTGCTGGATACAAATCTTATGACAGCTGTAATGAAGAGGAAATGCCAACACATAAAAAGATTTTATTGAAATGTTTTTAACAGAAATCATCAACCATCTACCATCTCAAGCTAGGAAGCAGAGAAAACTATGTATAAAATCATTACTTAATTCAGAACATCAAAACTTTATGCACCACAATCTGTACAACTCATGAGGAACAAAGTATGTCGGGCAACATTAGCAACAGGCAGTTGCAAGATCTTTAGCAAGCTGAGGCACCACACTATGAAATTTCTCCCAATTCACAGCTCACCATGAACATTGGCAGGCAAACATCATGGGAATTGCCACAGGTATAATAAATGGGAACATATACAGATCAGTAATTTCCCTGCCCTCCATTAAATATCTGCCAGATAGGTTTAGGGATTACATCCATTTGTGAAAGTCAGGTATAGTCAAGGTCTTGTTGCACAGGACTGCAGAAGCATTTCCTCAGCCTTTAATCTGCAGGATATACCCTGTCATCAGCCCCACTGCTGTGGCTATGAATGAGTCTGCCTAGCTGGCTTTGGTTTCAGAAGCAGCAGAAAGGGAGAACAAATGACAAAGCGACAAAAGACAGGTATAAACTTTGGTAGCCAAATTTTCAGGTGAGAATAAAATTCTGTCTTGTCCAGGCAGAAGAGTGTCTTATTCCAACAGGATCCTCTGGGGTGTTGCCCCACATCCATCAATCTGCTGTTGTGACTTTGATTACTCACAAAAACATTTTGGCAAGCTCTTCTAAGAGGCCTCCAAACACAGGTGCACCATCAATATCTTTGGTATCCTAGATGCTCTGAGAATAACAAAGCCTAAAATTCAGCTCTTACACACAGCACAGCATGACACCCAAATTACTAACGATGGCAGTTTTTGTTTTATGCCTCCTCTATCATTACATTGACAGCTGGTCTTCCAGGTTCAAAAACACATTAGAGACCAATGCTGAGCAATTTGACGACAAAACTAGCAACTCACTTCTGTGAGTTCTGTGACTTCCCTTGTTTATATTCTGAGGCTCTCAGACACCAGTCAGGCATCCCACTTGGCTCTGGAAGGACTGTCTGCGCATATCAGTGCTACAGAACTATTTTTGGTCAGCCACACCTGCAGAAGGATGCAGTCTGAGACCAACCATGCTGTTTCTCTTGCACTATTCTGCTGTGCACATGCCTGTAGTAACATATGTACACCATCTGAATATACCAAAATTCTTTAATTTTCATTTTTCGCACATGTTGTAGAGTTGAAAGGATATTCCAGAGTCTCTGAGGATATAGCTGCCAGGGTGATGCAGTCCTGAGCCACTCCTGTTTCCTGGCTGTGATGGATACACAGAGGTGAGCAGTGTGCTGACACACCTGCAGCCTCAGACACGTGAGTGCCATCAGGCCTGCTCTTGGAGTAGGAAGCTCTGCTGTGCACTGTGGTCAGCAGGGTGGGAGGAGTCCCCAGTCCCAAAGCCGGAATTTATGCCTACTCAAGGTAGGCATTTCATGAAGGCATGGGAGTTGGAAAAGAGACACTTTCATGGCTGAACTCACATGCTGCTCTTAGACTGGCAAGAGCCAGTCTGAATTTGTCTGAATTTTTCTGTCTGAATTCGTGTCTAGAGATTTATAAACCATTGGAAATACCAAAGTAAATTGAATAAGCAAACTCCCATTCAATTCAATGAGTCTTGGATTTTAATTCTTAAACATTTATCAAAGAAATTTCTTGAGCCATAGATAGCTCAAGTGTCAGCCATGATGGAGGCAGAGAGATAAAGTAAAATTGATCAGTATCTTTTATAGTTGCTTCAAGATTTCTAAAAGTGTTCTTTTGTGTTCCATGGTAGATTTTTTATGAAAGAAAAGGATCCTTTTAAAAGAATGAAGAAAGAATCCTTTATGAAATAAAAGGATTAAAACCAAGAATCATTGATTTTATAATGTACTTTGTTTTCCAAAATTCTTCTCACAATAAGTTCCTGCAGACACTTTGCTGCAAAACAAGAAAAGAAGCTCTTCACTCTAGAGAAGAGCAAGGAGCTTCTCCCAGGGAGTAATCTGTTACACTCTGAAAAACTCAGAGGCATACAGTGCTACAGAGGTAGCACTGGAGTAAGACAAATGCACAAAACCCATACCAGGTTATCCTCAGATAAACTGTCAGTAGTTACCACTCAGATGCAAACCTCAATTAAGACATAACTGGTAATGATATCACTGACCCTAAGTGTGCTGTTGTTCACAAAATGGTTATTTTCAGATGTATCTTTTGGAAAAACTTCAGCAAATTTCCTCATGAGAAAAGAAAAAATTTTAATTAATCAAAAATTAGTATCTGAATTGTCAGAAAATCTTCAGGTGTTGTTAGAGGGGAAAATGGAGAAAAAAATACCCCATAATACTGACTTCATACTTAGAGAAAAAAAACATAACATTTTCAAGTATTTTTTTCATAGTAATAAAGGAAATAACTCAGTATTTCTGAGTAGATCTAGACTACTTCTTTTAACTTGTACAATTTAAAATGCTAAATAAATGAGTTAGAAAGTAATGTTCCTCATTTCATTCTACCTATTCATTTATTCTGATGAAAATAAGTATTCAAATGGAGCAGTTAAGCAAAATATGTTTACTTTCTGATGCAGCAGTGCACTTTCTCCCAGGTCCGGGGCAGCTCCGGCGTCCTTCGGCACCGCCCCCGCCCAGACTTCTGGGTTCTCCGCTTCTCTCCCGCGTGCCGCTGGCACCGGCACGCGGGTCGGGGTCTGCCGGGTTCTGTCGCCTGCGCGAGGGTCTGAGGCAAAGAGTGAAGGAATGTCCAGATCACCCACGAGGAGAGCAGGAAGGCTTTATTGTCACTGAGAGCTGTGGTGGGGGGGTAGTGACCCGCACTTCCCACTCCACGTGGGGGAAATGGCAGTAGGACCTGGGAGGGAGCGGGATGATACAGGGGATGTGATAGGAAGGGCAGACGCCGCCCCCAATCCATGCGAGGGACGTGATGATGACGTAGGACAGCGACCAACCAGCATACCCTGCAGGGGCGGACACCGAGCCTCGGGCTGAGTGGGATCGTGGGAATGGGGCGGCGGACACGTGGGTTCCCAGGGACAGACGGGGGAATAGTTACAGGAGTGGCGGGAGGGGAAATCCAACGGCAGGCAGCATGGGGCCAGACACCGCAGGGAGGGGAGGGGTGGGAGGGAATACACCAGGGTACACAGGACTTGGCGACCTAGCACAAATAAGAACCCCTAAAACCAATCCCAAGATGCAACATTCTGGTTTCCCACTTGTCCAGAGTGACAATTTTGGGATAACTTCCAGCAGCAAATGAATAAACAGGCAGTGTGTCTCTATCAGAAATTCCTGCATATGAAAGTGGTATTTTTTAGTAAGAGAACTTCCACAAAATTATTTCTCAGAGTTTTAGCCTGAAAGGAAAAACATCATGGCACAGGAAAAAGCTAGTATCAGAAATCAAATTTTGTCATAATGGTAGATTGTGACAGAAAGTGCTTAAAATCTGTCATTTCACAGCACATCAAAAATCTGCTGAAAATAGAGTTGGACTTTATCTCTTGAGGAAAAAACAACTTAGACATGACCACTCCATCTTTTAAAGTTTTTCTTGCTTGCGCTGCTGAAACACTTAAAGGACTTAACACTTCCAAAACCATGTAATTTGTTCTGTAAATAGTACCTTTTGCTTCTGGATAGAAACATACCCTTTTTGAATCACATTTTAAAAAATTAGTCAAAATATAAAGTCAAACATATATACAAGAATAAATCTGACAGGTTCAGTCAACAGCCACATCATTTTTTTAAAGTAACGCATGGCCACACTATTATATAAACTATCTTTCTTCAAAGCTTAAAAAAAAGCCCCTATTTCTAAAAGCTATCCTTTAAATGCATGTTGAAAAATATAGAAAGATTAATGGAATGTTATAATTTTTAATAAAATAGCCTTAAGCTGTGATAAAAGAGCCCATATTTCTTGTTCTGATAATTTGCATTTTCATTTAAAGTATTACATTGTGTTCCATTAACACCTGTGCAAGGAAGCGATCTAATTTTCATGTTAGAAAACATTAATTACTGAATAGAATTCAGGGCTCAATGTAGAAACTTTAGCATTGCAAAGAAATTTATTTGTCATGTTTGCAACAAATGTAGGGTTTATTAGAAGGAGTGGGATATTGTGATAGTTTGGGGTAACCTAAGAACATAGTTTTCAGAAAATATTTCTGTAGTTAACACATTACCATATCACATGGCTTTTATGGGCCATCAAATTACAACATTACCATTAACATGTAATGACTGAAAAACAAAATCATATTCAAGTAAATATAAAAAGATAGCTATAGGGAAAGAGAAAAATTTAAGAACTTCCCATAGGGAGGGCTAGAAATACCTGATTTTAAAAATCAAGGCCATTGAAATTATTCTTTTCACAGAGCAGAATACCAGCAGGCATTAAAAAGCAAACTAAAGAAAATGAGTGGGTTTTTTGACTCTTAATGTCACTGAGCAGAAGAGAGGCAGGAATGCATAATTGCAGTACAACAAAAATGTCTACCCCACATGAGGTCTTTGGAGAGGTCAAATCAATAATTTAACTGTTTTCTTGTCTGAAAAGACTGAGAGACTAGAGGTGGTTAAACCACCTGCTAATAGTACAGGTTAGAAAGGTAATTTCCACAGAAGTACAATTAATCAGTGCCCAGAATGCATCTCAGGTGACATGCTTAAATAGTTTTCCCCAAGCTGGCCCTCCAGCAGAGGCTTGTTCTTTCTGCTCATTGCCTGCAGCCTTTAGGCACCAGCACCCAGCTGAAGGCCCGAGGGGTAGGTGGTGGGACTGCTCTCCTCACCTGCTTAGTAACTCATCTGAGAACCCTAATGCTTAGTTTAGACTGTCAGCCAGGAGAAAGGAAGGTGCATTACTATGTTCTGCAATCTCCAGTTCTGTAAGAAATAATTTTAACCTTTTGCCCTAACACTGTGCTCATACTTGGTGCCAGACCAGGGATCATGCTAGAGATGGTGTTGTACCCCAAACTCTCCCAGAGCTCATAATGCACTGGTACATTCACACAGTCAGGAGCTCCAGAAGCGGTCCAGGGCCCCAGCTGTGGTGAACACCAGACCCAAAGAAAAAGTTTGAAAAGGATATTTGAGGGCTGATAATGCATAGCTGTCCATTGACATCTCAGATGTTAAAATGACAGCTGCTGTGCCAGACATCATGTGGACTAACAAAAACCACTGCACTGCCCCAGAATTTATTTTACTTGCATGCCCGTCAGGAGTGAGTCTGCCAGAAAATATGGCCACATTTTGTAGGATTAGATCTCATAAAATACACCCTCTTCTAGCACTTCCACTGCTCCTTCAAGCTTTACATATTCTTTTGAAATACTTGGTTACCTAAGTGCATTCGCCAGTTCTAAGAAAAACAATGTCTATTTTACGTGCAGCCTGCTGAAGCAATTTTTCCAGCTCAACCTCTCTCCCCAAGACAAAGGCCACCTCCCTGGCTGCCTGCCCACCTGCCTGGGTGGGCAGGGCTTCCCTCACTGTTGTGTGAACTGGTGGCACTGCTGGCACCCTGTGCAGCTTCTGGGCCAAGATGAATGGGGGTGATAGTCTACAGTAAACATCCCTTTTCCTATTATTATCACAGGCTGTATCACTGAACACAAGCTCAGCTGCAGATTTCAAAATAACTTGAGGTAAATGTTTTCTGTTGCTACTATGAACATATAAGAGAGCAAAATTTTAAGCAATATGAAGTGTGCTGCTTAACCTAGCAAACCTAAAAGGCCATGGTACTGGCACCTGCCTTATGCAATTACACCACAGTAATTAGGCAATTTCTGAGTCTTCCACACAAAATAGCATAAAAGGAAGGAGAAGAAAGGCGTTAGAGTCTCCTTTGCCTTCTTGTTAGTGGTGTTTGTTTCAGAAGAAATATATCTCACATACATATGTATATACATACAGTATGTACTCAAAGTACTTACTAAAGCATTTTAGCAAGAGCTGATACTTTCAAGGGCTTTTGTCAGCCATGCTCTTGGCATTGCTCCTGTATCACTGTTAGTGAGATTTTCGTTATGTTATTTTCTTTCTTCCTACAGAACTTCAGCCATGATCCATGGGGTTAATATTCAACTCTCCCAAGGACTCAGTGTAAACTTTCAGAATAATTTGATTTGCAATTTAAAGTTTACACCAACGGTATACATTTGTTGTATTTCTGCTGATATCTGAGTCTCTCCTGAAGCCAGCACTCATTCCCAAAGCAGAGGAATGTTGCACTCTTTGTAATCAACAACCTCACAGAGGTGATAAAGTTCTCCTGGCACACAATTATTATCTCCATCTCCCACAAAAATCAGTGCTAAGTAAACTGATGCCTTTTCTGTTGATTTCAGACATTCTTGAAAGACAATGTGAGCATCAGGGCCTTTATATAGTACTCAAGGACTCAAGGAGAAGTGATGGCAGGGCAGTGCTAGACCATGCATCTCAGTTCTCAACATTGGAGGTACATACTTATTAATTAAAAGGCACAGACTTTCTGGATTCACGATATTTAAACATTCTGTTTAAAACAGTCTCAAGAAAAGTTTTCGTTCCTGCCAAAAGAAGGCAAAATATTCTTGACAAGAAGCCCACCAAATTACTTCCTCAGGCTACCATATGTCTTTTAAGCAAGACTTCTTTTGAAATCCAGTTTGAGAGTAACCAATGTTGACATATTATATGGAAACCTGTACACTCATTCCCTCAGAAAACATTGTAGAGATTAAGAGACCACCCTCCTTTTAAGCAAAACACGGCAAAAAATTTGGACTTCAACCAAAACAACCTGATTTCTCACATTTGCTATCACTCACAATGTGATTATGGACACTTCTAAGAATAAATCGTATAACGTTCTGGGACTTTATTAAACAAAAAATGTACTTTACAGGGTTTTTACCAGTTGCTTTCTCACTTAGGTACAAGCCTAGCACATCTGGCTAAAGGATGTCATCATCCTCCACATGTTTAAAATTGCTTGAAAGAGCCTTACCTGAAAATCAGTGCTGTGCTTTCAAACATAATCCTGTTTGTTGCCATAGGCAAAAGAATATTTTTCCAATTCACCTAAGAGTGATCTTTACCTGATAAGTTCACTAGCACACTAAGAAAATAATTACTGATTGATAAGCCAGGAAAGATTTTTAAAGCATATAGACTATATAGACAGCTGCCTAATAGAAGGCAGTATTATAAGCCTATGAAGTTAAAGGAGTCTCTGTTCCAACATCTCACTGAAATCATGCCTTTCTGTGCTGAAACACATATTTGACTGTCATGAGGGAGACAGTACCAGAAAGCACAGTTAAACAAATGACAGGCATAAAATATAAATACAAACACTCCCTTCACCCTTATCTATTATTCAGCATAATGCAGGTAGTTAACACTGTACTACAGCAGTCAAAAATAGGCAAATAGAATTTTAAGGGTTTGTTTCCCAGAACAGTGCTGCACATTATCAGAAAAAGCTATATGAAACAGAAGTCCATGTAAAACAGCTCAAATATTAATTTTGCAGTAAGTTCTACCTGGAACAAGAGGAGTATATATTGTCCAGAAACATAGAGAACAAAATCAATGAGTTTAGCTATAGTTTGCTGACTTAACTACATTTTAAACTCCTAGGAGAATAAATAGATAATGGTTTCAAGCTAGCAGAAACCACAGTTGCAAGGATAGGAGCTGAGACTCCAACTGCTGTAGAAGTGAAGCTTTATCAACTTCATAGGGTTATTTTAATATATTTTAGGTACTTTGCGCTTCCTAGCTGCTTTCACTCGAGAAAATTAAGGATCGTAAAAGATAACTGCTGTTTTGTTTCATTATCACACGTTTAAAGGTAGTGCTAACACTGTTGAGAATATCACAAAAGTAATTTCAATCACAGGAAGTGTTGGTGTTGATAATAGGGCGGATGAGATTCATGCCAAAATAAAGGCACAAAGCTATTCTAACTGTTCAAGTGTGTACCAAATAAACTAAGAGCTTAAACTCAAGGGACAAATCACTTGCAAAAACCTGAACCAGAAATGTTACTGAGCCATAACAGCTCTTGCAGGTTTGGCTGGTTTAATTCATCAGAGGAAGCAGTGACTTTGGCCCTGAAGTCAAACAAGAAGGCCAGCAAAACAACCCAAGAATTCTAGGCTTCTCCTGCTCTGACCTCAGCTGCTGGAAGCCACCCTCCCCCTGTAATTGCTGTGATTCTTATAAACTGGGAACCTTATTTCCAGATTCTTCAGTTTACAGGAATTGAACATGTTTGCACTTAATCTCATCAGTGTAAGATGGCTGGATGTACACAGGCTGGTTTTTTCAGAAGGAAGATTTCTTTCAAGTTCTCCAAGAGCACATTATGAAAATGCAGATATACTTTAGGGTATATCTTTCTTGCCATCTCTGTGCAATTGCTTCAAGGCATAAAAATTCCTTCCTCTTCAGATTCTCACAACACACCTGCTTGGATAAACCTCAATTTCTCTGAGGAAAAAAATGTTCACAAAACATTTTTCCTTTGACCTGGGACTCCACCTTTTCCTTGAGGCCAACTGGCAAGGCCATGTCCTTCTCAGCTGTTCAAGCAACGCCCAGTAATCACAGTTACAAAACAACTGGTTATCTGGGCTGATGGAGGTCTCTAGTGGAAAATCAGCAGAAACACAAGTTCATCTCCAAAATTCAAGATAAAATCAGTTTAATAGGAAAAAAGAAAAGCACTTCCTCCTCACCCATGAGGGCAGACAGCAGAGACTTTTTGCGAAACAATTTTCTCCTCAAAAAAAAAAAGAACTTGGAGAATCATCTTCCTGGGCAGGGTGAAGCTTTGTGGACATTAGAGCAGAGGTGTGATTGGGAAGAAGAAACACCCATTGTTATCTTAATCTTGGCTAGAAGTGGTCAAAGAAATATTTCTTTGAAAAAAAGCCAAGAATTTCTGGATTTCTTTTAAATGCTGTAACTTGTGACCAGTTCTCCACTGCCAACTTCAGCTGATATAAAATAATTTCCCTCACTGGAAAAGGTAATATTACATTTTAAATAAAGGGGAATTACATTATGTTGATGAGAAATATTATGCAACTATATAAATTACCAAGAGCTTGCTAGCAATTTTCTTAATGGCCAAATTGCTTAGAAGCAACATATATACATAAGCATAATCATGACTGACAAACTCACCAACAGAGTGTGGCTAAGCATAGCAGACCTGCTTGGGAATTGCTCTGTCAGCAGGTTCAGGTGGATGTTCTACCTTCAGGTCCAGGTAGACATCCCAGCAACACAGAAAGTCAGTCAGCTGCCACATGCTGAACAGGCCTCCAGGAGGAAAAGAAACCCCAAGTCACACATATTTCTGGCCTTGACTTTCCTTTTTGGAAAGTCACGTTATTTACCAAAACTTGCTGATTGATAAGAAAGAATTACACTGCAATTTAGAACTATAAACCATACATGCTCACTGAAGATAATTCTACTAGCACAGCATACTTCACCCCAACCTGGGTAGAAACTTAAATCGCACAAAGAGTGGTGTTCAGAGTATTCAGTAGGTCTAGAGAACTCTTCAACCAGAATCTGTGCAACCCAACACCCTAGGGAACACACAGAAAAATGTGACACTTTCTATAGGGACCACAGTATGTCTATCTTCTATCAGATCCAGCATCACATTCCAAACATCTTGACACTGAAAATCAAATCACTTTTTAGTTAACCAAATATTCACTCTGGGCCAGTATTACTGTTTTAGAACAGTATTATTGTTTAGCACCGAAATGCATGTTAATATGTTTTATAATAAAAAAGATATACATGCAGATGGTTACACCAATATAATGAAAATATTTCATTAAAATAGTCTGAAGAAGGTGAGAAATATTTCCGTGTTACACCTACAGTAAATTGTGCATGGAAGAATGGAGGTTGGGAAGTTGGATACTTCTGTTCCTGACTTCTTCATTCTCTAGTGCATAGTATGGCTCTTATGCAAATCAAAGTAATCGAGCACTGGGCATTTCATTCATGTTATGTCACAGGAACTAGTGGAACTGTATAGTGCAACAATGATGAGAGGGTTCATCACTCTGATATAGCAAATTTTTCTTAAAGTGCTCTCCTTGTGCCAACTTCCTTTCACATCGGCTTTTGCCAGTAACAGAAATTGATTGTAGATGAAAGTATTAGTTTCCTTGCTCCCTGTGATCCCAAATTCCACATTGGCATAAAATCTTATATAGAATTAAGCAAATAATTCACAATTAACAATTTCTCTCCCTAAATATCTTCCAAGAGGACATACGTTTCTCCTTGTTATTCAAACACAGAGCTAAAATATTTCTAATTGTACTATGTCATCTTTCAATCAGTAACTGGAACTTGAGAGTTACATACTGTTGGTGCATGGCCACTGGTGTCTTAAATCATGTTTTTAGGTTACATTTCCCAGTCAGAAAGGTAAGCAAAAAAATACACCAGATAGGAGATGTGTTTATTTGTTTAATAAATACAGAAAGCACAACAATATAAAAACTATTCCCCTCTCTATCCAGTAACCCCTGCACAGCCCAGCTCTCCAGCTTCCCCCAGCCCTTCCCAGCTGGCTATCACCCCCAAATGTGCTCAGTGGGCATTGCCTCCCATTGCCCCCCATTGCCCTAGTCACCTGCACCCCAGGAAGCTCAGCTGCCCTGACAGAAACTGCCTACAACCAGTCATGAGTTAGAATTAGGTCGTCCTGGACTTGGAATTACTTCCTACTGCTTCAATGAAGGCTTATGCAATACACTCAGGGGTCTTCACATTCCTTGAAAATTAATGTGAAGGAGGCATAAATGCAGTTCAGAAAAATATATTATTATTCTGTCTAGACTTTGTAGCAGTGCTTTCCCAATTTTCTCATTACTCCAAATGAAATCATTGTAAAAGGATTGACTTCATAAAATAAAATAGCATCTTTAGCTACACATGCATTTGCAATAAAACCAACAAAATAATGTTTTACTCCAGAATTTCCTTCAGGATAGAAACTTGATTTTCATTTTCTCTAGTCTTAAGGAGCTTCAGTTGTATAGATGTTCTGTGGGCCCCCTATGCAGAGATGAAGTGTTACTTTATCTGTCCTCATATCACCCTGTAGACTTCGTTCAAAACACAATGAAGTGTTACTGTAACAACAAAATCACTGTTTTGCAAAATACAATACTTACAGCTTTACAAGAGTTGCTAAAATCTGGTTTGCACTGTTCTGTTTCGTTGCAAGTACAGATTAGTACAATGCCCCACTTTCAGTCTGCTGAACTAAAACCTCTTATTTAGAAACAGAAATCTGTCAATACCCTTCAAATGGGAAAATAAAATAGCTAAACTATCGTTTGCTATTTGCAAGTACCTGGATTAAGAAGCAATTACTTTTCCAGATATTAAGGGGACCACAGTGAGGACTTGCATTTAGATACCTACAAAAAAAAAAAAAGTACATCAAAAATTATTTATCATTGCTTTTCTCAACAAATTATTTTCTCCTAAATTGAAATATCTAGTGACCACTTACAGAGCAGAACAAACCGTATCTTTGGTAATCTCTGGTTCTTAAAGATAAAATATGAGAAAACATGAAAATTCAGTGTTCATCTAAGGTTTAAAAAATAAAAAAGTGCGGAAATGTGATTGCCCTCAGTCACAGGACACATTAGAAGCAAGCCATTGACCCTAACTCAACTACAGGCCCACACTGATTTTCCTTTCTCAGTGTTGGAATTTTTGCAGAGAACTGGTTTTTAAGGAACACCAATTAAGAAGATTTTTTGGGCCATCACTCATGCTGCCAGAATCTGGTGTACCAGTGAGACATTACTGCCTCCTGAGGCTTACAACCACCCTGCCCAGTGTTCCTCCCTCCAGTCTTCTGCTGGTCAAGGGGTTTGCATACAGGTAGATAGGTCTGGCAGTAAAGTCTGTTGCTCCTAATGTCCCATCCAGTTTTCCTGGACACTGTGGGAGGCAACAGGCCACTGTGCTGTGTGGCAACACAGGGCAGAAGAGCAGCGGTGAGCCACTGGCAGCAGTGACCCTTCCATGGCCAAGGCACCCATCTGTGATCCGAGACTATGTGTGCACACTGCCTCAGATGTCTCACTGCCTGCTGCTCAGATACTTTCAGTGTACACAATCCACTTCACTTTGTCGTTAGGCAGATTTTGCCCCAGCTGCTAAATCCCTGACTCTGAAGACATAAGCACTGCTTTGCATACTTGTGAAGATGAAGGAAGAGTGGGAGGGAAATTTATCCTGTTGCAAGAGCTTCAGGAGAAATCAACCAGGCAGACCCAGGTGCGTGGCAATGTATCTTCAGGAGAGCTGAATATCTGCCCTAGACTGATTTTAGCTATGCTGATAAATATCAGGCGAAAATGTGGGTGCAGGAGTTAAGAAACAAAGGTATGTGTTTTGCAGCATATGTTGCAATTTTGAGCTTCATGCAGCAGGAAGAGGGTGAAACATCTGATAGTAGGTAATGCCCTGGGGACAAAGACACTATACATTAATATTATGGGAACTGTTTAAGACAGCATTCAGTGTGTGCTAAAAACTGGCCAACTGGCATACTGTTTCCTTTCATTAATTTGACTTAATTAAGTGCTCTGCTGAAAAAAAAAATAGTTAAACAGAACATGAAAAACAACTGTGGGACATGTATTTCAGCACCAGAGGCTGCAAGGTGGTGAGCAAGAATGGTGGCAGGGACACAGGCTCAGGGACCTGGGGTCAACATGATGAGGGCCCGTCTGCTCCCAAGGGATGGTTTGCACAGCACAAACTGGTTTGTGCACTCTGCAGAGGAACCCAGCTACAGGCCAAACTGGCTTGGGAAACAGGTCACTGCATTTCCACTCAAATCAGATGACTTTCATTCCCGACAGCAGTGCCAGCATTTTGTGACCCCTGTCACTGAGGTTACTGTGGGACTGCACTTCACAGCACCACAGCTCACAAACTGTATGCCTGCACTAATTGGGTCTCTAACTTCCATGCATTAACATGTGATGATACATATGCATGTCTGATTAAATAGTCCTTAAGATCTTCAGAAACTTGGGATTTGCTATGCTCCATGTCCTTTGGAAATCATTATTATGAAAGAAAATGTATTAAACCTCTTCCCCTATCTTCTCACCCTTTTTCTGCTCTTTAAAATCTTACCTGGATATAAGTGCAAAAGGCTTATTTGTACAATGTCTCTGTATGTTTTAATGAGTGAAGACTCACTTTGTGCACAGTCAGGTTCTTTTGCCAGGTTCCCAGGGAGGCAAGCATGGTGGTGTCATCATCACTGTGAAACTGGAGGAGCAGATGTCAGGCAGAGCTTGTCAGGACATCTTCTGAGGTTTTACTGGGAAGCCTTCAGGGTGAAGAAAATTGGAAGTGACCTTTATACAGAATTTCTACAAACACAAGTAGGCTTAGATGGAGAAAAAAAGGTTCAGGGAAAGGTTTCTGTTAGGTTTTACTCATATTTCAAGCCAAGTAAAGCAACTTCATTTCCCTAAGAAAGTGCTGCCATATGGATCAGGATGAAAACGTAATCTAGTCAGCAAAAATTATTGGATGCTATAATAGAAAACATTAGTAGGAGTTTGCAATGTTATATAGGGTTTTGATTTGCTGCAAATAAGACTGGTTCCTGTTATATTCTACTGTTACAAATTAATAGCTCACTATAAAAAAATAAAGGAAGGGTGGACCTAAAGAGCAGGAAAGACTCAATGAGCACTAATGAGCTTCAGGACTGTCTCACCAGGAAAGCTGTAGAAACTTCTTCCCTTGAACTTTTAAATAGTTTCTAGCAGTATCCCAGAGGAAATCTCCTTATCCACGCCTTGCAATGATTTAAAGAATGTTTATTTTTTTGAAGAGAAAAATCCATGGGCATAAAAGAAAAGTTGTCTACATTGCTAGTAAAAATTAAGCTTATATTTGAATTTTATTGACATTATTTGACCTTATTTTATTCATTTCATGACTAGTGTAAAAAAAATGAAAAGGTGTATAGTCAAATTCTAATATCACATTCCATTTTTGCTTTCTCTCCCTTCTTTATAAACAAGCAACAAATAAAATGAGAGCAATAAAATAAGTGCAATAAATTAAAATCTGAAGCCTGACTGTGGTGTCTTACTTGTATTTTGAAAAGCAGTCTGTGGATCACCTTTTGATATTTTTTTGTATCACAGGTATAGTAACAGTGAAACAGAGGATGACATTCACTTGAGGCTTGCTCTGTCCTTTTCATAATAAGGTAAGTGCCACTGCAGAGTTCCTTAGATTGATTACTTTCAAGGGAAAATGTGAGGCAGATCCTACTGTGCTGTACAGAGCCAGTGTAAATCACAACACCTTGCCTACAAGTTTTTTTTTGCAAGAGCACTGTTCTATATTTTTCCATAATTTTTATTTGTGTCTTTTATTGCCATCCAGCACCTCTGCAGGAAAGGAACACTGCCATCTGCTCAGCGTAGCTGACTCTGGGGCCCCTTGCATGTGTCCCACTCAGCCAGTGCAGCCATGGGCACTGATCCTCTGCCTGCTTGAGCTGCTGGTCCTCCTTTTAAATGGCAGCGTAGGCCCAGGTCTTGCTGTGAGAGGAAAAGGGTAAGCTGTTTGTGGACCCAGGAGGGCACACTTCCTCTGGACAGCAGCAAGGGCAGAGAAGCAGCAAATAGATGCATTCTGTAGGGCCAAGAGAGAGGAGGCACAGGTGCCATTAGGGGAAGAGAAAGTTTCCCCTCACTATACACAGCACAGGACTGCTCATCACAAAGTGAGAGGGTGAACCTTGATTATGGCTAGTAAATTATTCCAGTGCCACTGGATTAAGTGCAAAAGTCCAAAATTCATGCAATTCCTTACATATGCCATGTTGCGTCTGGGTTCAAAAAGCTGTGCTTCAAGCTGCAGTCAGATACCCATGTCTCTGATTTTTCAGGTTCAAGAAGATTTTTGCTTTTCCAATCAGATTTTTGGACATATTCATGTTCCTACATGGGATCCAGACCCAACAGCTTGAAGAAAACACCTCACCTGCCAGTCTGAAGAGAACATCGCACAGCAACTGGAGACAAACAAATCCCAACACGCAGACTTTAACGGGAGGCTGAATGGCATGTTCACAGTTAGTACATTTTTAATGCACTCTTCCTTCCTTCTCTTTGCAAACTGCTTTTAAATACAAGGATGTTAAGTATTTGAATGATGAACCTCCCTGCTGGCAGTTGCAGTTGACCCAATGTAGTTTTTCTGTCACATTTGGATTGTGGCATAAAGCAAGCTCTACAATGCTGCAAAAAGGCAGCTGAGAGCTGAACAGGAGGTCTTAGTACCACCTAACTAAAGTTCCATAGTACTGGAATGGGGCGGTCAGTTAAATTTGATGAGAGAACATAGTAGTGATATTTGTTGTTTGTGTAATACTTACTATCATTCTGTATTAATTCAATGGCCTTTTTTTATTTTCCTTTCTACACTAGCTCATATAACAAAATGCTGTGTGTGTTTGATTAATGATATTCACTTCCATTCTGTTTAGATAATCAAGATTCTTTTGACCAGAATTAAGAGGACTATGTGTCTGGGGATGTGAATCAAAACCTAGACACATTTAACCAGAAGTATTTAGTGATACTATGTATTCACACACTACTGTGCTTCTGCGTGGTCATTTCCCTCCATACTTCCATCAATTATATACCAAAAGTTCTAATCGCAAAATAACATTCAACAACCAATAAAATAAGAATTTTTTTTTTAATGTGGAAAAGGTTAGGTTTAACAACGTCTTAAGCAATTTGACTTATTAACAGTTCCTCAAGAGACTGGAGGTTTCTTTCTTAGCTCAAACATTGAAATAAACTCTGACATTTTCTTGAGTTTATAGTTTTCCAATCTGGCAATTTCATCCAGACAAACTAAAAGAAAATCCACTCATAAATTCCTTGTGCAACATTACCAGAACAATAAATGCCCCAAAAATCTTCATACCATAGGGAACACTGCAGAATGTCCTTTTTACCTTGCCTTAAATTTGGACAGGATAAGTAAAATGGTCAAACTACTGGAGGTTGCCTTCCAGGTATTTGGAAATGAAAGGTGATGCATCTGAGAACTTTCTTACAATCAAAGACAAACACCCACTCAGTGGATTAATGGTAGGTGAGATGGAGGTAGAAAGATATCTGCAGCAGGTTTTGCTATGCTGTTCCCTGATGACAGGTTTAAAATGCAAAATAGAGACAGGTGATTAATTCTAGAATCCAAGTGACAGAGCAGAGTTTTAGAAATGAGAAGACAAATGTGCTCTACACCAAAAAAATTGCCATAATATCACAGAGTAATCCATATCAAGGTTTATGTGAATAAATAAAGTACACGTCTGTATGGTATCTCTGCTATTCAGGCTTATGATAAAGGTCATGGAAGTTCTACCATGAAATAAATTGTTGTTCTATTGTATTGTGGTGCTACTGGAAGGGGAAGATGATGGTTCAAGAAGATCAGTAACAAGCTGATGTGAATGCAAATTTCCATTTTGTTCCCCTGCCTCCAAGGAGACCAGAATGGAGGGGGTCTTAGAGGAGAGAGACCCATAATAAATGTTTTTATTATTATATTAAGGATGTCTTTCTGATAAGGAAAAAAGAATTCTTCTTGCAACAAAACATTTTCATATACACACACCAGCTTCTACCAAACCAGGAACAAATATGTCACCTCTACCAATGCTGCTAAAAGTTGTCAACAGACCAAACTTGGCTTTGTGTGCTTACTGTCAACAAGCAACTAATTTTCTTAGCTTATTCCTTTACGTTTCTTCCAGGAATATGCAGATACAGAAATGCATCCCTACAGTTTTACCATTCTTGCAAGCATAACTGCTGGGGAAAAACATAAAGCCTTGGTATGATCAGAGCACTGGTCAAAGGCAACAGGCACAAAACAAATCATACTTATCTCTGTTCAAACTACCTGCTTCATTGTGTCTATGCTGTTCAGCCTCCATGCTGACTCATGCCATTACCTCATGGGAAACTCCTCTAAAAAGTGATGAGCAGTATTTCTGTGATGTAAATACATGGTGTCATTAGCTGCATCTGACTTTGCCACTGCTGTTGTCCTAATGAGATAGCTAGAACTAAATTTTCTGAGATATACTGAAATAGCCACCATTACAGAGAAGGTATCAAAGAAACTTGGGAGGGAAAGAATAAAAAAACAACTGTGGCATTATTTTTATATTGTGTGATTATAAGGAAGAAGAGAAACTGGAAAATTATTTTACATTGTCTTTCTTTGTAACTCTTCTGTTGACATGTTTTGTGTTTATTTTCAGTATCTAAAAACCAACATTTCTCAGGTTTCCATTATTTAAGGACAGCTAAACAAACTGTGTACAGAAATCCCTTGTGAACTTCCTTGGTTAGAGCTTTTCTTTGCTTGGCTTTTGTCTAAATTCCTGTTCTTTCTCTTTCCCCCACAGAGCAATCCTTTCTCTCCTGGAACAAAACTTGTGAGATCCATCTAGCTTTACTTCCAGCATAGGTCAGCAGGAACCACCTTTTCCCCACCCCTGAAAACTTCATTTTCAGCCTTCCCTGTGATACTGACACAGACAGAGGAGACTCTGAGGCTGCAACTTTGCAGCACCGTGAGCACTTAGTTTCAGCATTCAGTTTTCCCTTCCACAGAAGTATGCTACTTGCAGCATGAGATCAGTTAGCTGTTCATGACAGAGCATGTTACAGTAAACAGGCTTTGCTTTCATCATGCAGGCTTCTCAGCATTTTTTCAGCTGGGAAACAACTGTGAGAACAATGGAGGATACGCCGCTGACAATAGGTGCAATATCATTTACATTTCTGACAAGCTCTCAGCATTGCTTTATTTCAGCTGAGTTCCTGCCTCCATTATGTGACTGCAATGTGCCTGCTGAGAGATGAAATGCTGGCTCCTTGACAATAGCCAAAGAGGGATACACCCAGTATTGGTTGAACACAAGGTGACTTTCCCAGCTTATAGAGGCCTGGGAAAAGACATGAATAATGCTGGTGTAAACCACAATATCCAGAAGGTATTGAGCTTTTCCTCACACATATGAAACAAAAATAAATCATGGCCAGGTGGTTACTGCTGGTGCACATAATTACACATAAGCTTTTAGACCAAGTCTTTGAATCTTGCTGGAGAAGCTTCCTCAGGATGCTTGGGACTTTTCTGTACAGAAGCAATCCCTTTTCACTTCTCAGGCAATGGTTTACAGAATGCAGTCTGCTTTACTGCTGTCCAGATTCTTTTTTGCCCTGTTCTGGGAACTCATGGATTTTCAAGACAAAACAATGCCACATCTACTGTCAAGGAAGTTAGAACAGGTGCAGAGAACATACAGAGCAAGTGTGGTGCTGGGAGCAGTGTTTTGAAGACCCGTTCACCAAACACTTCTGTCAGGACGATGGTATTGCTCATTTCTCCTTTCACAGTGCCACTATGCACACTCCTAACAAATTTCAATGAAGGATTGTGAGTAACCAAGCACAGGAAAAACTCTAAGCAGATGTCACAACTCCAGTACCTCAGCATAACTTCTCTCTCACTTATATTCGTGAATTTACATTGACTTTTCAAGGTCTGCATAGCTATTTTTTAGGGTTGGATATATATATTCCTTACCACCTACATAAGAACATATTATATTGTCAAACTCAGTTCACAGCAGCCCATCCTACCAACCTCAGGCCAAGACTGGTATCTCTGTATAGCAAATCTATGTTAGGGGTAGTTATTGTATTGGGCATAAACTGTCACTTGACCTGGGCTGATCTCTGAGCTCAAAATGGGTCCTACACCACTGCAAATAATCTGTAAACCATGCTCAAGCAGCTAAACTGCAGCTCGTGTCAGACTTGGCAGCACTATTTTCCAGTATGTTGAATTATTAATTTTATTTTTTTTTCTTGAAAAGAGAATTGCAGAGTTTACCAGGCTGATATCTCAAAACCCTTCAAAACAGAAAAAATAAATTAACAGCATGTTTTGCATGAGAACAAATGCACCAAATATTTCAGGTGCTCAGAGAGCTCTTCCTAAGACTCAAGGAGATGGTCTATTACCCATTAAGAAAAAGCTGCAATAATATTACTAACCCCAAAATAGGGATAAGATTTACAAGAAGGCAAAAGCAGTTATTTTGTTGACTGATGTGTTCTACTGTCCAAGGTATAAAGCTATTTGTTTCCCTCTGTAGATCACGTTGGTGTTATGCTGTCATATCCATAACCACTACCTTTAAGTAACACAGTGAGGTTTCTGTACTTCTTCCCCATCAGAATTTAGATCACTGTTTGATGTCCCCTGCATTGACTCTGCCTCAAAGCTCACATCGTTTCCTAAAGCACTGTGGCAGCTTGGGCCAGAATTTGAAAACTGGTGGCTCATTGTAAACTGCAGAAAGACACTGTGTTCAAAGATAGATTCAGGGATGTATTTCTTCTATGTAGGTCTACCAAGTGCAGTGCTCAGCAACAAAAAGTCATGGAGTTCAGTGCAATTCAGTGCAGTGAATATTTAGAAGCTGGAAGATGGAAGTCAGCAGTCCTGACTCCTCTCTGCAGAAGAAAGAGAGCCCTGTGTTTGTACAGCATTTTGGTGAGATAATTTTATGATCATGGGGAAGTGTAGAAATCTGGTCTAGACATTCCAGTCATAAGCTCAAAAAAAAAAAAAAAAAAAAAAACCAACCAAAAAAAAAAAAAAACCTGACAGCACTGCTGCCTTGGAAGTCCTTCAAAGTCACTCCTCTGTGAAACATAAAGTGTGACGCTAGATTTTGTTTCTGGGATCTAAAGCGTATTTTTGCTGCATGTCTTTGAGAAATTTCCTGCCTCCAAAATGGAGAGGCCAGTTAGGTCTGCCTGCACATTGTAGACTCCTTTAGGTTGAAGAGACCTTTAAGATCATCAAAGCCAACCATTAACATAGCACCACCATATTAATCTTGAAACCATGTCCTCAAGGGCCATGTCCACAAACTTTCTGAACACTTCCAAGCATGGTGACTCCACCACTTCATCAGGGAGTTTGTTCCAATGCTTCACAACCCTTCCCATGAAAAAATCCTTCCTAATGTCCGATCTGAACCTCCCTTGGCACAACTTGAGGCCATTTCCTCTTGTCCTGCTGGGACAAGAGACTGACCCTCACCTGGCCACAGGCTCCTTTCAGGCAGTTGTAAAGAGTGGTAAGGTCACCCCTGAGCCTCCTTTTCTCCAGAATAAACACCCCCAGCTGCTCCTTACAGGACTTGTGCTCCAGACCCTTCCCCAGCTCCACTGCCCTTCTCTGGACTCACTCCAGCTCCTCAGTGTCTTTCTTGCAGTGAGGAGCCCAGAGCTGGACACAGCACTGGAGGTGTGGCCTCACCAGTGCCCAGCACAGGGGGACAATCAAGGCCCTGCAGGTTATTGGATACCCAATGGAAAGAGAGGGGACAGAACAGTTCTCCATCTGCAGACGCCATGACAAAGGCTGGCTGGTGGAGGGTGAGCAAGATGATGGTTCGTCTACAGCCTCTTTGAAGCTGAGGACTGTGAAATGGATAGATTTGAGGAATTTGTTTTGCATGTCATCCAGAGTTATGTTGCCCTTTTTGTCTGCTTATCCATAAAGAAAACTAATTTGTTTATGAGTGAGGAAAATTAGGCCACAAGGCAAAAAAAAGTTTTATTTTTCTGAATTGTTCAAAAATAGCCTAAGACAATGATTTATTACAAATCACTAAAAATTTTAACCCTTTGCTTTTGATTGTCTAAGATGCATATATAGCACAGGTAGAAGCACTTTAGATCCAAAAGACAGGTAGTTCCTTTTCTTTCAGTTTTATTCATAATTTTGAGAACTTTGTAAACTCTGAGCAATATATTTGCAAATCAGAATTTCTTTTATCACAATCTTGCCATCTTATCCTAACTAAAAATGTTGTTAAAGGACAAAAAGTCCCTACTTTTTATATGAAGGAACGCAGTGCATTACCATATCTTCACGGCTTCTGCAACTTGGATGCTCACTAAAAGGGCAGTCTTTTAAAATGTTTCAGGGGACCTTCAAAAATTCCCCAAAACCTTCTAGAGTCAAATGCTGAGTGGCTTTGCTCTGACCTAATGCTTTTTTTTCTTGTCCACCTAGTATTGCCTAAGAAACAGAATTACAAAACACAGCATCAAGTTGCAGCCAATACTTAGCTTTAAAAGCAGTCATGACATTACCACAATGTATGGGAGACATCTCCAGCCATCTGGTTCAGTTTCTACTTCTTTCTCAGTGATGACTTTGCTTAGTCTCTTACTATCAGAGAAAAGGTGGAGCAAAGCTTCCAAGTGGAAATTTATTGATCTGCTTCTAATTTAGGAGATCTCCTGTTTAGATAAAAAGCTTGCTCTTCCAGAAAAGGTTTATTTAGTAAGAGGTTTCTGACACGGCTCAAAGCAAGAAATGGCAATGTGTAGGAGATCACCAAGAAAAGGTTGATTCCAAATGTTTTTCTTGTAGCTGCATAATTGCATGTTATTTCTGTCTCCAATAATAAAATTTGTTAATTGTACCTTTGAGTCACTGTGCTTTGCAACTCCTACATGTTAAAAAATGTAACACACTCATTTATAGTTATTTATTTTTATGAACACCAGGAGTATGCTTCTGTGAAGCCCTTGCACATTTTCAGGGGTTTTGCTTGCAAGGCCACATTCTTTTGATTACCTGCATTCCCCACACTTGGTACTGCCTCATCAGAGCAGGGCTGTTTATAGTTTCTGATTAGTAGAACTTGACTCAGGAGAATTGCATTCTTAGAGTATGAAGATAAATTCTTTCAACATAGCAGAGGGATTCATCTGCATGAATGCTATTGATGTAATGCTTCTTTTTCATTAATAAGCAAATTAAAATCACAGCCCACATACATTCCAAGTGCTGGTAATCTGAACACGGTAAACTCTGAAGAGAAGAACTCAGTGCATGCTATAGTGAAAATATATGATGCAGAAAATCCTTTCTCTTTTCTGAAAATAATCTAGTTAAAACTAACAACCTTTGTTCATGGCATATATCTTTTACCTTCAATACAGGCAATATTAAATAATAAGAAAAAATTGCTGAGCACAGAATTGCAATGAAGAATGAAAAAAAAAAAAAGAAACCAAAGTAAAGAGTTTTTTATCTCAGTGCAGGAAGCAGGAATAAATCAGTACATAACATCTTCTGAACAACAAGAGCTCACTGTGCTAGAGAGAGAAGGTGCAAAGTTTACAGAGGCCCCAGGCAAAGACTGAAGTCAAGCTCTTTGCACTTGCATGTTGTTGACTTGCAGTGAGGCGCACCAGCCTGGGGAGGCTCTTGCACTGCTCAGACTTACAGCCCATAAGTGGGTTTTCTGCAGAGTAACTGGACCTGGTGCTAGTGATGCTGATGTGATCAGTGAAAGGGTAGTAGCTCTTGAGACAGAAGAAGAAACACCACCAGCAGGTCTGGAAAAGCTACAGAGGGCACATGTTCCTGGAAGACTCGGAGGAACCCAGTTCTGCTCCTCTCACCATCTCACTCTCATCTCACCATCTCACTCAACCCATCTCACTCTCTGGAGCTGTCAAAGGGCATCAATGAAACCACAAAAGAAACTGCAGGCCTGAGCAGAGAGTGATGGGTATTTTGGGACAGGCTGAGAATGAAATCCTTGGTAGAGATTTCTTTTGTCACTGATGCAAATACTGTCATCTACCTTCATGAATAATTTTTCATTTCTCAAAAGTCCATGTGCAAAACTATAGCCACAAACTCAGTCCTATTTCCTATTTGCTGTCCTACTGATATTTACAGCCCAAGTTTAGGGTGTTCTACCTGCCCATCCATGGTGCTGGATGCACCATGAACTGTCTGAACATGGCAGACCTTTTAAGTACCTGTGTAGTCCATCCCTGTTGCTTACTAGTTGCTCTGACAGAGTAGAATTGGCAAAGCAGGGTTTGTCATAGCAACTCTACATAACCAAATCAATGAGGAGAGAAGTAGATCATGAGAGATTAAATCCATGGGCAGATGGAAAAGTATGAAAAAGTAAACAAAGGAGTATGGTGAGGGAGGTAAAAAATGTCATAGAATAAATAAGAGCTGCACTGTAACAGCTCTGGGGAAATGAACAGGTGAGAAACTTGGTAGAGATAAGGAAACAGCTAGAAGAATTAATAGATATGCCTTGGGAGATGAAAAAATTGTCAGATCTTCTAAGAGAAGAGCCTGGGAAGGTAGTAATGCTAACTCTGTTAAGGGAGGATGAGAAACAGACAGGCCAAGATAAGCAGCAAGAAGATGAATACCAGGAATAACCAAAAGACAATGCCAAGCTTGAGTAACAAGCCAAGTGAGCCAACAGGAGTGCCAAGAGCCTGAGAAATAACCTTCAGGAGACAATTAACTTGAAAGCCATCTCATGAGAGCCAGGAGCTGTGGTTTGGAGATCAAGACATAAGATTCTTTCTTCAGGTCACACTAAAACTGGTATTTTCTGGTATTGAAGGTCTTTGCCTAGGTTTCTCATAGCAAACAGATGCCAATTTTATCTGGTTCTACAGTATATATGTTGCACATGCTAGAATTACAAACAGTAGTGGCTTTCTGTGTAGTCAGTGGAAACTATTCAAATGTGCTTAGAAGTATTATGAAATCATAGCCCTTTCTCAACACAATGTGGTCTCTAAAAATATAAAAATCATACAAAATCAGCTTCTCTTTGCACCTTCTCACTCCTCCAGGGGTGCTGGTAGCAATGCTAGCACAAGTTTTCTATCAGGTGGTTTCTCTTCTTTTCTTTGACATTGCATACTATGGCAAGGATCTGAAAGAAGACAAAATACCCACAGGTCCCTCCTGCATTACTGTCCTTAGCTACCACGCTGCACTCAGTGACCCATCACAGGCAGAAAGATATCAACATGGAAAGAGAGGGAATCTGAAAGGGGCAAACTCACCTCTGCTCAAGCAGGTATGAACAAAATAGATATGTCCCTGTACCACAGGGTCTTCATCTTGGGAATCACCATCTGACCTCTCACAGAAGGACTGTATTTTTCAGATTTCTTTGTGATTTTTCTATTTCCCAAGAATAGAAAATTTCCTAATTAACTCAGCAAAAGAAACTCCCTGGTCATTTGGGATGGGAGCTGTCAGGGTGCCCTGTCATTCTGAAGGCAATTTAATGGCCTGAACCATGCCTTCTGACTAAGAGGGCATATAAGTATGTACATGTGTAGCATTGCTCCTTTATACACTTGGGGTGTAATTCTGCACAGTCTGTGAACCTTGCAAAGTTTTTCAGCCCAGTGCAAACTCTGAAGGTCCCCACTTTAGAAGGAGAAACTCTCTTTGTCCTACTGATGGTTAGAGTACACAGCAATCAGAAATCCAATGAAGTTTCCCCCTTCGTGAGACAAAGCATGGCTAAATCTGAACATGTTTGGTGCTTTACTTGGTCCTTGATGTGATAAAGCATCATTAGATGCTTTGATCTCAAGATGTCATCCTAGACAACACTGAGTGTGTATTCAAGGAAGCACAAGGTAGTTTCCTTCATTAAGACACAGGCTATGAAACAACAGGCTTTTCTAGGTTTGTGACTTTCCCAGAAGACAACTTGTGCACTGCCTCTCCAAAGGTCATTGAGTAAGCAAGTGATTTTCTGGCATGTCACTGGGACAGGGCATTACCACAGCTTTTGGTTTCATGACATCTAAATCTATTAGGACTGGATTTACCAGGCAAATGCAAAAAAATACTGGTTTATGTATTCATACTCTTAAACCTATTGTATATGGTTTATGAAAGCTGCAATCCCAACCCCAAAACTTTCAGTGATTTCAAAGACAAATATTTAAAATGTACCAACATAATCTTTGCTATTGGCTTAATACCTACACTTAAAATATCTGCCATGAAAGCAACACTTTCTTGTCCATATGCCTACCTGGGTTTAGATAGAGGAAATGTTTCACCACCTCTTCTCTGTTATTTGTCATTTTCTGTACTTTTCACTCACAGCAGTGAAATAAGGAACATTTAGTATGTAAATTAATGAAGTGGCAATGTGAGTAATTTTACACCCCTATATTTTGAATATATTAGTACAAACTGGATATTAGCATCAGCTGATGAGTCAGCTCCTCTGAGCACAGGAAGAATCAAGAACATGTTCAATATAAAAATTTCTGTCATTCCTATTAAAATGCAAATATTTGTTCAGATACCCTTATGAACAATTGGCATTAAGATTGCATTAAAAAAAAAAAAGTATTCATATTGCCAGAATACCAGCAGAATAAGGTTTCTTTGGTTATTTTTTTTCATTACCAGGGATGCATTTTAAAATCACTTACTTAAGACACCACTTCATCTGCCCCACCACAGTTGCTGTGACAGTAGCCAGGAGTCAGGGCTTAGGAATATAATAAATAGGGCAAGGAGTGTGTGACCTTTCTACTGATAAATCTTCTCAGCTCCTCTCAGTTAGTGATTTAGGGACTTCTCAAATTGGAAGTTGTGCCAATGACGGACTGTGATCTGTGAAGCTGCTCAAGTTGTTTTTTAATTTACTTATGCTTTTAACAAATCCATTAAAATGGACACCTTAATTTGATTATGTACTTTTTGTAGGGATAGTTTCCATTTCATTTAGTTATAACTTTTTACCTGATCCTATTGATTTTTTGCATGGTGGGAAATGATGCTTTAATCATCATGCCTTCTCTGTTCCATTTCTACATTTTGACACTTCTACCAGACTCTCCACAGTTATGTGGGACCTGTTACTATCTGAGATTAAGTTTCCCCCTTTATTTGTTCTCAGACAGAAGCAATTCAACTTTGACAACATTGTCAATCTATCTTCTACTTTTATTGCTGCTTCTCTGACAAAAGGTGATCAAGTTTCCTTGCAATATTCAAGGCACTGATAATCCACAGCTTTCCAATAGCACAGAGTAGGTTTGGTGATTTTTTTTCATTATTCTTTATTTATTTGTTAATATTTGAGGACACTCACAGTTAAGTTACTGACAAACCTGGAAGCCATCCCCTGTTTTCTCTTCCCCCATATAACTAGAAGACAGCAACAATTTCTAGCATTATTACTAGGGGGGCTAACCCACAGTGAAGTAATGCTTTCAAAAAACTCTTTCTAGGGTGCTAATTTAGAGGCTGTTGCAAACTTCTAATAATAACTATTTTTTTCCTGTGTGCATCGTTTCATACTTTCTAGCCTTACATTTAATTTTGCCATTTTATCATCTTGTTTTTCAATTCAAAAAATCTTTCTGAATCCCTATGCCATTAATTTATGACTGGTCTGTCCTAATAATTATGTGTAATTTGTAAACTTTGCCAAGTCACAATTTATCCCTATACCAGATCATTTAACAGCAAGCTGGCCAGCTAGAGAAGGCAGAGGTGGACATTCATTCTTGCTTTACCTGAAAGATGACTCTTTGCTGTTACTACTTCTTGTCTTAATTGCTTTTCCACTTATAAGCTTTCTTGTCCTGTGAGAACTTCACACATGTACGATTCATCAATAAAGACCCATGTCAAAGCCTTTTTTCCCATGTTCAGATTAATAATTTAAATCTATATATGGACAACTTTTCAGCTCCATAATAGAGTTCTAGTAGGTTAGTGAGGCATTACCTACAAAAAAATCCTTCTTGCTCCAAAAGGAAGTTAAATAATAAATATTTGGTTCTACTATTTTATGATGGTTAATGTTCAGTTCTCAGGGTACAGATGCCAGGTGTTTTGGTATATGCCTCCAAGGATATTTCTCCACATCTTTTTTTAAAGACTAGCATCATGCTATCCTCTGTGCCTACTGAACTATGTTTAAGTGACATATTAAGAGTCCTTTTGATCACAGCAATTTTTTTAATTTTGGTTTTGAGAATGTCTCCTAAAACATTCTTTTAACTATTTACTTCTAAATTGACAGTGAAAACTCTAGAGTCTCTCTTTCTGTTGTGAGAGGATGTTGGGCCAGACCCATTCTCCACATCCAATACCAGCTGCAACAATTAATCTGGCTTTTCTGTAGTGACTCTCTTTCTCTTGAGTGCTCCTTTCAATCCTGTCTATCTACAGTTAAAGAAACTGACTTTGTTCTCTCTCTAATTAAAAAAAAAAAAATTAGAAAATCATAATGCTGACCCATTTGAAATGGGTTGTTTGTACTGCTTGAAAGTAACTCAGTAATTCTTCTTCCATGTCAATTTTTAAAAATTGTCACTGTGTTTTATGTGTTCCTGTTACCCTTCCACTGGTTGGTGATTGTCTGCTACCCTTCCATTTTAAGGTTGCTGTAATCACCTTAGCTGTTAAACGACGCTGTAAAGCAGTTTCTAAATCCATACGTTTTAGTTATGGAATTTCAGCCCACAGTACTTACACAATGCATTTCCTGCAACTGGCTTTTTACCATATGTTGTACTTTCAGAATGTGTTGTCTTTTTTTTTTTTTATATTTCTTCCAGCAAGTTTGCAAAATGCTTATTCTAATTAGTATTTTTTGGTGTTATGTATTGTTATTTGTCCTGACTGTCTAGAGCATTTCAGCACACCTGTGGACAGGTATAAATCTTCATGTTCTACATATTTGCATTATGGAGTGCAAGCTCTTTTTGCTGTGGCAAAAATCAGTATGTCTTAAAGGATGAGATAATTCTATATCAAGGCTAAGTAATTTGAGTCAGTTATTTTAAGAATGTTAACCAAACCACACACCAAAGTAATGATTAAATATTATAGGGTAATTCCTTCTCAGACAAATTATCACAAGATATCTCACAGCAGTATCACTGAGCTATAAGCAAAAGTGTCCAAAAGTAAAGCATCAAACTCTCATTATCACTGACTTTGCTACCAAAGTTTGTCATACAAAAATATACAGATATTTTAAATGGAGATCACATGATATTCAGATTCTAGTAACCCAAAGCAGTCATCTTAATGTTGCTAGGTTTATATATCTTCTCAGGATTAGAAAAGAAATGTTAATGTACTTTTCATGTTTATTTTTTTTTTAATTCCTTGCCAAATCATTTTATTTCATCATTCATACATACTGCATCATCATTACAATCAGGTTCTGCAAGAGTGCAGAGCTAATTTTCTTCTTCAAAAAGCTATGGAGGAGTCATACAATGCATAGATACTGTTGTGATTTTTGTGTAACACTGTGAAAAAAAAATCCTGGTTTTCTGAGATTTGGTATACAGGATCCTAAAATATGAATTTGGAAACAGAGAAACAAATTCTAAAAACTGTACTGAAGAATACGGAGAAGGTAGCAAATGTGAATGGGTACTTGGTGCTATCAGGTGTGTGTGGTTGTGGGGTAGTTAGCAGCTCATTCTTTGCACTGCATAACTCACTCATCATTTAAAGCAATTGGTCTCAGTCCAGTCAGGTCTCAGGAGTTAGTTAATGGACATTTTACAGCTTCTTGATGTCTTTATTTTCTTCACAATTTATATCTCCCCTGCCATTGCACAGACAGGCTGAACTTCAACTGTGAGGTGCTTAAACTAGATGTTTTCACAGACATGGATTTGGCATCTGCCTGTGACTGTCACAATAATCCTTTAAAGACAGGCCATGTCACAAGGACAGCTATTTAAACAAGCCTGGCTCAGTGGTTACCACCACTACATGGAGTGTGTCTGCAGGTGGACAATGCTGCACAAGTAACACCATTCTGCCACAAGTCCACAGATGCTCATTTAGGCGATGCCCACACAATGCACTTGAGCCTCAGCCTAATACCCTTGATGTTCTTGATGCAAAGGCAAATTGAAGGCAGTCGTACATGCTTAACATGAAATGCAGTCAGTAAGCAACAAAACTATGCAGAAGTAGACCTACCTAGAAAGGCAGACAGTGTTACCTCTCCCTCCAAATCCCTACCTCCATGAATGCTTTAGAAGTGCTGTTTGACTAATCACTCCTTTCCAGGAAGGTGGTGTCAAAAACTGTTATCTGTTGGGTAGCTGTAAGTGTTTCACACATAAATGAATACAATATCAGATATGAGAAATGTGAGAGAGTTGCAGAGGGAGGTGGTTAATAAAACATGTAAACCTCTCACCTTCCATGTTCTCCCTCAAAGATAGTACCATCAGGAATTGGGACTTTCTCATTACTGAAATCAGAATAAAGCCTGTCAGGAGACTATGTACTGTTATTCATGCTGAACAGGTTTGCCCAGCTCTAAAAAGAGGAGTTGGAGTCTGCACTTCTCAGCGCATACTTGGTGTAGAAGTCTCCTTACCTTATGAACTTACAAAGTGACAGCACAACTCGCCCAGAAAAAAAAAAAACAAACATGCAGCATATCAATAAACTCAGTTCTTAATTACCTCTCCTTCTATCTCCACTTCTAATACTGACAGATCTTGAATGGGCTTTTTGTTATGACTATTGACTTTAGCCTTTTGAAATATTGCTGAGTGGTGACCCAGAGGGGTGGAGGTGGAATTAGATTCAGCGGCACTTATACCATCATCTGTTTGGTATGCTACTTCCTTTCACTCTGATGTTGGGAAGATCACACCCAGCCTTCACATTCCTCTTCAACAAGTTGTGTCAAGGAGAAGGGAGAAAGGAAGTTGCCCCACATACCACGGGATATCAGAAAGGAAGGTCTTAATGAGGATGTCAGGATGTAATTTCTACAGAAATCAGCCCTTCCTTTTGTCAGTCCCAGGTCCAGCTGCTATAAACATTCCAACATCTTCTTATGAAGGGAGGGCTCAAGACATAGCACTGTATTCTCTGGGGTTATTTAATGTTCTTGGCTTATATATAAAAAGAATGCTGAATTCTTAAAGTCAACCACAGTTATAAATCCCTAAAACTGAAATTAAATAGTAGAGTTAGTTTTGGCTGAAATATCAAAGACAGGTGAGGATTAAAACAGACAACAAAAACATGTAAAGTATCTTCCTCACCATCATACAACAGCAACCCATTCCTAACTAGCTGAAATTAAGAACTCTGCTATATTCTTATTTGTAAATTTTTATTCATAAATATTTGATATATATTAGAATATTTTTACCTGCACTTTTTCTATTTTTCAGCAATAGCCATAATAGCTACTAAATAGTAAATAACCAGAAGACAGAATGCCTTGAAATGCACCATCATGGAAATATATTTACAATGTTCCTACTTAAGAAATATAAAACTAATGTTTGATCATATTTTGTAGTGACTCATATGTAAAATATTGCATGTATTTTTGTGACTCATTAAAAGCCTCTTAAAACCAACTCATTCACCTTAGAGAGGAATGTGCTGGAAATCATTTGTAGCATACCTATAAACCTTTGTGAAGGTATAGTAATTCAACATAAGAAAGCACTTACAGTATTTCAGTCATAAGGGAAAAAAATCTGCTAAACCAGAATAAAACAAAAATCTGTCTCAAAATATCTTTTTTTGTTTGTTTGTTAATAGCTGGATTAAGCATGATATTTTATGGTTCATTAGGGTCATTTTTGATACTGAAAAGTAAATTGTGTTAAGCAACAGTATGAGGTTCAATAAGGCCAGGTGCTGGGTCCCAAAAACCCCAGGCTGTGGCACGGGCTGGGGTGGAGTGGCTGGAAACTGCCTGGCAGAAAAGAGTGCTGGTGACAGCAGCTGAACATGAGCCAGGGTGTGCCCAGGTGGCCAAGAAGGCCAATGGCATCCTGGCCTGGATCAGCAATGGTGTGGCCAGCAGGAGCAGGGCAGGGATTGTCCCCCTGTGCTGGGCACTGGTGAGGCCACACCTCCAGTGCTGTGTCCAGCTCTGGGCCCCTCACTGCAAGAAAGACACTGAGGAGCTGGAACGAGTCCAGGGAAGGGCAATGGAGCTGGGGAAGGGTCTAGAACACAAGTCCTGTGAGGAGCAGCTGAGGGAGCTGGGGGTGCTTATTCGGGAGAAAAGGGGTGACTTTATCACTCTCTACAACTGCCTGAAAGGAGGCTGTAGCAGGTGGGGGTTGGTCTCTTTTCCTGGGTAGCAAGCGACAGGACAAGCAAAAATGGCCTCAAGCTGCATCAAGGGAAGTTCAGATTGGGCATTAGGAAGAAATTCTTCACAGAAAGGGTGATCAGATATTGGAAAAGGTTGTCTAGGGAAGTGGTGGAGTCACCATCCCTGGAGGTGTTCAAGAAACAACTCAACATAGCATTTTGTGCTGACAATCTGTGTTCAAAGGCTGGACTTGGTGATCCCAGTCTTTTCCAGCATTAAGGGTTCTGTTATTCTATCACTGGATAAATAAGGTGCTTAAACTTTTATGCAATGTTTGAACATTTCCAGTAGTGTATGAGGTTGGTCTTTTTTTGTTGCTCGATGTTCATGATACAAGAAGAAAATGAATGGTGATAGCCACCTTGAGTGTTAGAATGAGTTCTACAGCTATAGCCACAAAAGCTGTGCAATTATTAAATCAGAAATGTCCCTTTGCTTGCCTGCAGCCATTTCTCTGTCCCAATGACAGGACCATGTCCTTGAATTTGGAAACCTGAATGCACACTTCAACAGCATGACAAAATGCCCCACCAAGAAAGTGTAAGTTCAGACACCACATCACAACCATTCCTGTAAAACTCATGGACATCCCCATGTCATGAATTTCAGAGACAAATTAATGGGAAAATAATCACTGAGATATGTACCCATTACTCTCCATCAGATCATCTTCTGTCAACCTGAAGATCATTTTATTTTCCCACACCTTTGCATTCGAGCACAGGGCAAACTATCAGGACAATTCTTGCTGGTTTTCTTTTGATATGCTTCAATTCCCAGGATTGGATACCTATTGACCTAAAGAATGGCTTGTATTGTCCTATTTTTTTAAAAAAAGGCTTTAAAATTGGAGGTAAATACCACTATTCCCACATTAGAGCCAAATGACCCTCAGAATGAGGTAGACTGGCCTTACTGCAAATCAGTACCAGGCATCACAAAGCCAGTGAAATCTTGGCCTTATTTTAAAAACTGCATTGGATTTGCATGGCTAGTTTTTGGTAGCAGGGGTGTTACAGGGGTTGATTCCATGAGAAGATATGAGGAACTTCCTCCATGTCAGAGAGAGCAGATGCCAGCCAGCTCCAACATACATCCACCACTGGCCAAGGCCAAGTTCATCAGATATGGTGGTAGCAACTCTGCATTAACGTATTGCAGAAGGAAGAGGAGCTATCATGGAGATGTAATTTCAGCCAGAGAAGAGCAGGCAGAGAGAACTCTACAGACACCAAGGTCACTACAGAAGAAGGGATAGGAGGGGCTCCAGGCACCAGAGAAGAGGTTCCCCTGTAGCCCATGGTGCAGACCATGGTGAGACAGCTGTGCCTCTGCAATACTCGGAGGTCCCCGGGGATGCAGAGATCCACCTTCAGCCCATGAAGGAGACCCACACAGGAGCAGGTGGATGCTCAAAAAAAGGCTTTGATCTCATGGGAAGCCCATGCTGAAACAGGGCCCTAGCAAGGACCTGTAGATCCAGGGAGAGGAGTTCCTGCTGGAGCAGGTTTCCAGGTAGGACTTATGACTTCATGGGGACCCATGCTGGACCAAGCTGTTCTTGATGGACTGCACCCCACAGGAAGGGACTCACGCTAGAGAAATTAATGGAGAACTGTCTCCTATGGGAAGGACCCTATGCTGGAGTAGTGAAAGGACTCCTCTCTCTAAGCAGCAGCATAAACATCTGGAGGGAGGGGTAGGGGAAGGTGTGGTTAAGATTTGTTTTACTTCTACTGTAATGCACTGATTTTTATTTTGACTGTAATAAACTCAGTTGTCTCCCCAAGTCAAGGCTGTTTTGCCCATGATGGTAACTGAAAAGTGATTTCTCTCTGTCCTTAGCTCATGAGGCTTCTATTACACTTTCTTCTCCCCTCATGTGGAGGAAGGTGAGAAGGCAGTTTTGGTGTGTACCTGGCATTCAGCCAGTGTCAACCCACCACAAACACAGAGTTATTGAATACAAGAAGGCCAGTATTCCATCCAGTTTGTTCAGTGGTTGGTAGAGAAACTCACTCCCTCACCGAATCACAGAAAACTTAACAAGTTATTCTGGTTTTTTGATTATCTGTCTTTCTCTGCATGCTTTGAATCATACATGTAGTCATTATCACAAAGAGTTCTGATTTACTCATTATTTAAATTAGACCCTCCAAGACCAAAACTATTACAAATTTCCAGTGACACCTTTTTCTTATGGAAAATTTGTCAACATTTCAGCATTTCTTCAAAAACACTATGCAAGTAACAAGGGACAGAAAGGAAGATTGGACACAGAAAGAAAATTCTGTTGTTCTAGCTCCCCCTGAAATATAATACTTATGCAAGGCAAATTTTAAACAACAGTGGAGATAATAATAAAATGGATAATAAGCTTTTGTGTTGGAAGGAAAACTGGCATATTACTTAGTCACTGCAAACATACAAGTATTATGGATAGTAGTGCAGCTTGCTCTGTTGCCTACAAAATGTTTCTGACTACTGAATATTTTTTCTTAATATTGGGATTACATGATCTAAAGGAACACCTATGAAAAATACATTCAGCAAATATAAATACATAATTTGATAACTCTGGATTTTGCTTATGCCTGGTGAATATATGTAGACTGCACTACAACCTTTCATGTAATGTGGATAATCAAATAGTTCTGCAGGTTTTCAGTGTGGGGAGTAGAGTTCATCTTTACTAATGTAAGAAACTCAGGTTCAAATCCTTCAGATCACACTCATTAAAATTCGTTTATGGCCTCAAACAGCTTCTGATCTTAATATTACTACGGGACAAAATAAATCTTTATCACAATGGTAGTAACTGAATATTGCCTTTCTTCATTATTGTATCTCTTATCTTTCTCACCTGCCATACCTGGGAGATTATCAACTCCAAAACATAGGATCTGCACCCAGGGCACATATAATTTACCAAATCTTTCTAACAAGGTGAGGACTGAACCTGATAATCCACCAAGATTTAAGACCTTTATTGTTTATAGTCCACAACTTTCAATTCAAAACTGAAGCATTTCAACACCGTAGTAATTGTTCTTTTTAAGAAGGAACAAAACAATTTTTAAGTATTCTCTTTTCATTCCCACCTTGGCTTTCCTCTTCCCCAAATTCAAGAATGGCAATACAGCTTCCCTAATTCAGAAGCTTTGTCTGAATTATCCTTTCCAGCCATGCTAACAAGTTCAGAACAAAGTTTCCCAGCTGTGAGAGTCCTCTACTACTACTCCAAAAGTGGAAACAAATTATTTTTTCACCAATGAAAGGACACAGACTCATGCACTGATCTCAGAAATATACTGCTTTCATCTGTAGTAGAGCATCCCCAGCCTGTGTTCAATTATTGATGCTACTTAACACAACCCAGTTGACTAACATCCCTTATGTAACAGAGAACAGAAATACAACACAAAAAAGAGTTCAAATCCCACTCAAACTGGTATCAGGTTCTGCTCTCTCCCAAGAGAGACGTCTTTGCTAAATAGAAAAGTTGTTTTTTACACTGAATTAGCAGAGTTGTTAAATCCCACGCGCACAAAAGGTTGCAGGATGCTTCAGTGTACACACCCAAATCCCTAAATACTGAGCCCACAGGGTACCTACCCAAGCTTCATAAGTGCTAAAACCACCCATGCCTCTTTCTCTCCTGGGATCTGTCCAGTCAGTAATTTCTTTGTCAAAACAGAACCTAAGTGGCACCTCTGCAGTCATGCACAGCAGAGATACTGAACTTGCTCAACAGAGTAGCTCTCTATTCAAGAAGCAGGGGCAGTGGCTGTTGACAAAAGCAGGGCATGTGAAGTACTTCGCTGGTAGTAATGAGGGCACAGACTCCAAGTTCAAATCTAAAATGGTCAATAGGATGAAGAGATGAACATAAACTACCAATCAAATATTTGTTGTGACCTTCTTTGTAAATACTGGCAAGAGTCAGCTACAGCAGTAAGTCAGGAGCCAGTATGGCTCCAGAAGTTCAGTGCTCTCTCCCTGCCCTTATGCCCTTTCCTCCCAACATGCACACACAATATACTCACATTCCCTGAGGGAAAGGGATCTGTCTGAACTTTCACTGGTATGAGTTACAGTGCTATTAATTTTTGCTCCAGAAAACTAGGTAGTACACTAAAGATCCAAGGTGCCAAAACCCTGCATACTGCACTGGAAGGATGATGATTGATGAGCTTCATCCTTCTGAATTCCAGCAAAGAGGACAGGCTATAAAATAGAGCACGCAACAAGTAATTCCTCTTGGAAAGTTAGCTCATAAGTGATTCCAGTTGGATTTCTTTAGTGTAACTCCCAAAGGGACACTACTCTGCGTCTCATCCCAAACCTTACCCTACAATGCAAGAGAACTAGGTTCAACATTTGAGTGCAGTCTATACAAAGGCCTATCATTGATTGCACAGAAACTGTACTGGAAGTAATGGTAGAAAATATTCTGAAGACTCATCTATAGACTGGTGCTAAGGCACATCAGATAGCAAAGGCTTGAGGACCTTCTTGAGAGGTCCTTCTTCTCTTCAGTTAGCTCCTGTGTGGTTTTTATGTCTTTATGTCTTTAAGGGTCGCAATTAAAAAACACTGGTCATAATTTAAAAATACTTAAAAATGAGAAGTTGAATAATGCCTGCAAAGTAATGAAGTATCAGTAGACAATGATATAAAGAACAAACATTCAGCTTCAGCTATTACCATCACTTAAAGCTAGTTCTGTCACTTAAAAAAATGTCAAAATGTAAAAAAATATAGAACCATATCTGCCTATCTGTTTTCTATCCATCACAAATCTTTTCTCTACATCTTCAGGACTCTTGAGGCAAACAGGATATGGCAAAGGGATCTTCATATAAGCAGAGGGAAGACACAGGAAAACCAAAACCTAAAGATGGAAAGAGCTTCAGTAATGCAGAATGTCAATTACTAGCATATATATCTCTTCCCAGAAGCAGCTGACATGAATACTAAAAACTGACAGCAAAACCTGGCCTGTGGGAGGAGTAAGGGCTTCATGTCTTAGGGACATCTTAGGGGATGATCCTGTGGATAAGCCCAGTGTTTGGATTGTGCCTGAAAGCAGAAACTCAAAGCCCTGTAGTGCTTCCAGCATGTTTTCTGTTGTCAGGCTAACAAATAACCTTGCAGCTATTTCCCTAAGAAGAATATGTGGCAGTTATACAGCCAGCTATGTTTTGAAAGAATTTGGATTTTGTGAGTTTTCTCTGCATTTTCCTATGAGAGGCCATGTAATGGCCAAAAACAAATCCTTCTGTTTAAACAGGTAAAGATTCCATGTTAAAGACTTAATCAATTGATTTTGGTCTTTCTGTGAGGGCCTTTTTCTACTTTCAATCTCAGACACAACATAATAATGTCAATCAGCTGCAGAGCTTTGAGCCCAAGATGCAGGATTAGGTTTTTGCTTGGGCTTTTTCTCTTTAGGAGGAAAGAGATTTGGAATTAAGAAGTCAGTCTTTACATAAAGCACTTACTGTGAAAACATGGACCCAGATCTCATTGGTATGGTTCTTAGAGTAGAAAGGTCTGTCTCTTCTGGGTTCACTCTCCCTACATGAAAGATGACAACATCTTACTGGACACTGTTAAATGCAAAATGAGTTGTGTTCAAGAGAAAAGATTGTTACTGTGGGAAAACTCATTTAATTTAGAATTATAGCACACAGACCAGAGTCTGCCTTAAGTAAGACATATAGTTGTCATACTGGAATTTTAGGTGTCTTAGGGACCTCTTCAGATGTCTGAGGATATATTTTCAGGTAAAACTGTAGTTTGCTCCTTGCTTCAGAGGGGATTGTCTGTTAACCTACCACAGCATGGTTTTCAGAGGTTTTTGGCCATAAGATGTGTTCTGGATACGCTGACTTCTGCACAGTCCAGATTACAGACATCAGCTTCTCACAGAATCAAAAAAGAGCGAGCATTGTTGGGCCCATTCTTTCAGGATGAAAAAGGTCATGACTTCATTACAGCTTATTGCTCTTTTGCAAGATCATCCTCAATCATTAGACAAAAAAACCCAGTATAAAAATTTTACTGTAAAATAGCAACACATATGTCACTCTGGAAAATAAAATAGGATTCAAGACTCTAAATATCATAGAGAGAGGACAAGCATTTTACATTCCATGTAAAATCTCTGCTCTAGAAATATTTGAGTTAATTTATCTATTCATCTGCACTCAGGGAGGAGACCTTGTGAAATTTTTGGCATAAACGTTATCCTCTCTTTGTCCCATGAGATGAGACTACATTATTTGTAAAACAATTTCAAAGGAAAAAAAAATCTTCATAGAAGAAAAGCTGATTTATTGATAGGCTTAGGTATTTTGTTACCAAATCAGTGTTTGAGGTTTAAATATCACTTATAGCTCTAACTTCAAAAGAAACATTTACTGCATGAAAATACTCATTCATTTCCTCCCATCCCCACAGCACTTTCCTGAAACACTGAGAAACACTGTAACTTCTGCCAGACAGCAAAACACATAGTAAACTGGAAATTCAAAACTACTGAACTGAAGTATTCTAAATGAAACTGAAAGGCCAAAAGAGCAAGAGAACAAATGAAGCTGACTTTCTCCAATGTTACCTCCATGGACAGGTTTGGTCAGGCCTCAGAAATCCATTATATGCCTACCTCTCTTGGGAGGACTCATTGAATTACTGAAGCAACAACTCCTTGCTGAGCAGTGCAGATCAGGGTTAATTTAGGCCATGCCTGGTTAGTACCATGCACCACAAGTCTCTGAATAAGTTACTCTCCACACTTCTCACACACAGCAGCTAGGCCACCTTTAGTGGAAACAGAATAATGAGCCAACCAGGAAAGAAAATTCGTAAGTATTAACTAAGTCAATGCCAACCGTTTTGTAACTGATACAGCATATTGGCATAAAAATTATAAAAACAGACCAAGTCAGCTGATAAGCAATCTAATAAGCAGTGTAGAAAGCAAGGCAACACTTTAATTTTTTGACTCCTAAATATTCCTTGGATAAGAAATGTGGCTAAACATGAGTAAACAAGAGAACTTGAAAAATTTTCTAAGAATCTTTGAGACCTCTGAACGTATCTACCAGCAAAGGTAACTGAAGATCACAAAATAAAAGACAGCAATACAAGTAGGCTATCTCATAGTTCACATAATTTTCACCTTTCAGGGTGACACACCTGCAAAACAAACAGTACCACATACAAATGTAACTGAGGAAAAAAAGTATATAGGAAGTCTGTTTTACTTTATGACTTTTGTCTCTCACCTCCATTGCAGAAATGCTAATTCTTAAGAGTGGCCACAAGACTTTCAGGTAGGTAGGTTCGTGCAATGTTAATGCAGTTTAGTCAAAGCTGAGCAGCACAGTAAACATTGCTCCTTACCAATCCATGCAACACATAGGTGACTGAAAAACACAGCATCGATCTTGTAGGAGGGAGAGACGGAGACAGCCACACTCAATCAAAACAAAGACCATGTTGGTAACAGGAACACTTGACTTTTAAATTTTCCTTCCTCTTGTTCCAGTAAACCTATATCAATGCAGAATCATATGAGGACCAAAATTAGGCCCTTCCAGGCTGGAATGGGGTTTCCTGCTTGACTGACTTGAAGCAATGTTGGACCTTAATTTTAACACTGCAATACACCTATACCACCTCTCTCTCACCTTCCTTCCTCTATTACTCTCTGTGATTACACAGAGCTGTAAATTCTCCATGGAAAATCAAGATCACCAATACAGCCTTGATGCTGTAAGCACTAATAGCTTTGGAGCCATATGACTAGAAATTTTCTGGGAGAAAAAGACACAGCTAGAGGGAAATAAATATAAGCTGCTGGCAGACAGAATAAAGAATTTAAAATCATCATTTCATACTCTTAAATGTAGAAAACTTAATTCTGTTATTCCTCCCCTTTCCACCCCACAAAAAAAAAAAAAAAAAAAAAAAAAGAGAGAAAAAAAAAAAAAAAAGACCTGTCTCATATTTACCTAGCCTCTGAACACTGTTTTCTCACCACACACTTTCCCTCAGGTATGGTAACAGATGCAGCTTTATTCCCTCTTTACATTAAGATTCCATTACATTTTCTTGCTAGGCCTGTCAGTGGCTATGACTGCTGCCCTCTTGCACCCCAGCTTCATTTCCATGAGAGAATCAGATAATGACAATTGTTTCATTCCTGTGACGATGTAAGGGAAACGGTTTGATGGACACAAGACAAGAAGAATGCCTTCACTGTAAACATTATCAGGAGGAGCATGCATATGGATGAGGCAAGACAATGAAGAGGCTACCAGAGTCCAGATATTTCAGCACAGACACCTGTTTGAATAGCTGTCCTTGACTGGGACAGCACTGACAAAGAGCACAGAGCCTGGAACAGGCAGCCAACAGGGTTTGTCAAGATTTGCCTTCCTCATGGGTCTTCATTGTTCATGCCTGAAGCTCAAACATACTTAGAAACTATGTAAGGTTTAAAAGGTTTGTTTGCAATAATAAGCTTTAAAAGAGAGTAGCAGAAAGTGAGGCCTTGTACAAGACACAGTAAGAACAGCAAAACCTTGAACAACCTGGTGTTGAAGTTGATGACTTCCAAGAGCCTTAAGTCACTTTATTTATCACATGTATATGACATGAGATTGCCTTAAAATGTGACAAGTTTCAAAGCTCATCCTTAACAGGTTATGGTCTTGGGCTGGAGTTTGAATTCCTTGTGCAATAAGTCTTACATTACCTGGGTGACTGCAATGGCTGCTCTGTCATAGGTCCTGTACTGAAAAGTAAGGGGTGGAAGTACAAATTCACAGGCAAGAACTTGCTTGCCATATTCTAACATTTTTTGGCTTTTCTTGGCAACTTAAGCACTAAGAACCTCAGCCCACAGTTTTTAAAAATGCACTTATTTTTACAGCTTACATAAAATGCTATGATTCAACATTTAACTGTTGGGAGAAGGAAGACATGCTATCTCAGATATTTCAATGATATTTCTTTCAGAGCCTCTGGCACCAATCATTGCCACTGAGAGTCTGGACTGGAGCTGAATGAAATCCGAGTAGCAAGCCCGACAAGCAACTGGGGCTGGTGGGTTTGTGTTGAGCAAAATTGACTGCTTTCAACTGGGACTCTACAGAGTTCTTGTTGAAAACACAAATATATTGTCAGGTTTTCAAACCCCAAAGAGCATACACAAAGAAGGCAGAAAATTTCAGGTTTAAGAGAAGCTACAAAGCAGGCATTTCACCAGTGTTATGTAAATTGACCTTTACAGTGGTAGAACTGTTGGTGTTCTCCCTCATGGAAATCTTTTCATTTGCCAATATCTTTTTACACTCTCTTCTGACATTAAATAAGCAATTCTCCCTCTGAACTGGCAGAGTCCCTATTACCATAGATACAAAGGATTTTAGCTCCCACATCTCTTTCCTTCACATGTCATCTTTTTCATAAGCAGACCCACGGCTAGCAGAGAAAAGACCTCAGACAAGAAAAGCACTGGTGGGCTATTTGAGATTTGCCACACAACAGCTGTGCTGAAAGTGTAATTTCAAAACTGTGCCTTTGCATTATCCCATAAACACGATTCTGGGGAGATTAGTTAAAAGGCATTTCAGCATTCTGCCACCCACACCATGCAACCATGCAGAGGAGTTTCAGTTCAGATAAAGTACCCACATTTTATGGAAACAGCAGGGATAATTTCCGTGAATTTAACAAAAAGTCCCAGCTCATGGAGAAAGTAAGGAAACTGGCACTGGGACCATTCTGCAAACAACACATTAAGCCCTTTGGCTCTATTTTCACTTGTTATTTTTAGCAACTGGTATTACCAGGAGTGCTGATACATTTAGGCTCATAAGAGGAGTGAACAGGTTTCTCTAGTAGGTAGAAACTGGAAGCAAATTATGCACATACTGAACAGGCCAGCTAGGAAACCTGCCTAGCTGAAAGTCATGCAATCTGTACCACTCTGTCTTCATTAAAATCTCTTCTGCAAAAATACTTTTCTCAGTGATGTCCACCAATATTGTCACACACATAAGTAACAATGATGCTATTATGATCTTAGTAAATAATTGTAATCATTCCCATGAAAAGAGAGTTGTGTCCTGAATTTTTCAGTGTATCATGTGTTTGATACTGTTTCTTTAGCTAATAAACCTTTATATTCTCAGTATTTAACATATGCCTTGGAACAGAAAAATGGTCTGAAGGATTGTGATTCTCCACTTCTATGCATAAGTGAACTCATTTATCAGCTGTTATGGTAAAAAATACATTTTTTCTTTTCTTATATCTGAATGGAATGTAAGTACAAGAGTTAAATGGTGGTAATTAAATACAACTTCCAAAAACCTGCTTAACTAAAGCAATGTAAATATTTCCCACTAGAAGGAAAAACATCTTGAAATACCTCTTCAGTCAGGCTGTTGTACTTTCTTTATTGCATTTAATGCTGAAATATAGTAACTTCTATCAGTACACTATCTCTCAGCATGACAGCTCAGAAGCTATCTCTTATGAGCTGGTCTTAAAAAGAGAGAAACCAATACTTCTCTTTCACTGGATTTAACAATGCATTAACCATGCAGGCAAAGAACCAAATAAATGCATTAATATTGACAGAACTTCTTTTCCCCATTCCAGGACATGGTAATGTTTTACAGAAAAGGACATGTCCACCCTGCACTCTCATCAACAGGTATAAATACAAGTAAATTAAAACCCATACTCCCAAAATTTAACCACAAAGATAATGAAGAGTTGTAAAAATTACTTGTAAACAAGCAAATAAAAATGCCAAGAGTCATCATGCTATATTGCAGTTCCTCCTGTTTGGCTGGCCAGTTGTGCATACATCAGCTTCTAATGATACATAGTCTAACCCAGCTATGGAAAACAACACTTTTCACATGCAGAATGACTACAAAAAACACTTTTAGGAGTAGCAGAAATGTGTCTCCTCTATGCTATGTAAACTAAGACACAGATCATAAGATATTTTTCTTTTTAAAACACCATATGCTTTCCCTGTCTGCATTTGAATTTCCAGATAGAGGGAAAGTTGTATTCACATGGCTTTCTCTGCCTTGCTCAGGAAGTAGCTGGTATTAAGACCGGGTTGAATGGACATAAACTGCAGATGATTGCTCTGTTCAAGGCCAGACTTCACAATCTTCATATGAATCTATATCTGAAGAGATAGTCTGTTCCAAAGAGGTAACAAGTGATGTTTAAATAATACCTATTACTACTGCACAGATGCTCTCAGCAGACCAGCAAAGAAGCCAGTTTACAATCTTTGTGACTTAATTGTTCAATATAATCAAATTGATTTGAAAAAGGCTCATCCAGCCTAAAATTGCTTGTGGAGATCTGCTGAAGAATATCAGAGAACAGCACAGTGACCTGAAGAAAGCAATGAATGAAATTCTAGCAAATGCAAAATATTATATGTGGGTAAATACATAACCTTACAAAGATATGAATAGTTATAAACTAGGCTACCCAAGACCATGTAGGAAATCTGATACACAAAAAACATCAGAGCTCAATGTTCATACCAATCCACCTCACTGTATATTTAGAACTGAAAAAGCTACAGAGAAGTCCAATATGGTGATAGTTTTTGGAAGACTTTCTCTAAACAGAGGGACTAAATTAATTCCTTTTTTTTTTCACTTGACCTTTCCAGTCTGTCATTCTGACTAAATCAAGTTAGTCTCAGGTTTTTTCAAGAGGACTACTTGGCAAGACTCAAGAAGATAGGAAAATGAAATCAAATACCACAAAAGAAATAATAAAAACCAAAAGCAAAATATGAAGAGACTATGGTAGGAGACTACAAAATTATAAATGCCACAAAGAAGGTTTGTAGAGATGGATTCTCCATGACTTCTCACAAGACATAAATAAGGAGGCACCAACAGAAATTGTCTAGTTTAAACAAAAGGAAATGCTTTTTCCACATAGCTTTTTAATTGGAGTGTGGAATTCATTACCACAGGAAGTTGTGGAGGCCACAGCATAAAAGGATTTGAAAAAAAAGGGGGGAACTTGTGGAGGATAAACCCACTGGTGGCTATTAGGCACAATGGTCCAGATGCAAATTTTAGCACAGGAAATTCTTAAACCATCAGTTACTGGAGGTGAGGATAACCGCTTCCTACATCCCCTGTTTCTCATCCTTCTCTTTAAGCTCTTTTTGCAGGCCACTACTGGCAATAGACACTGGATTGGCTAGACCTTCAATTAATTTGCATAGAATTTGTTATGGTCTTAAGTCAAATGGCATTTACCACAGCGTCAGAAAACATGGTGAGTCACCACCACCAGGTAACATATGAAATCAAATTCTGCAATTTGTACAGTTGGCCAAAGCAAGAGATGCAATTTTCTGAGGATGGCATAAGAAAATTCATAGTAACTACAAATGACATGCTTGTGAGAGACATGATACATCAGGGAAGCCCTGAGTTTTGAATGACAGGAATCTCCTTTTGCAGTGCGTAGCATCCAGATGGAGACCTGTGTCTGGGTTGAACCTCAACAATTAAGAAACATACCTTCCCAAGCTTACCCAAAAACTCTCCAAGGAGGAGCACTGGGTGTGCTAAATAATCCTTAGTTTTAATTATGTGAGTCTGAACTATGCCGTATGCCTAGTCTTCGTCAAATAAGAGAAATACCATTCTACATACCAAAACCATTGCCAAGCTAATGTATCCAAGAATTCAAGCTGGGGTACGCACCAGAAAATGCTGTGCTGTCTTTATGCTGCCACTAAAAGCATAAAAAGCTGAGCATTCTGGTGACATCTTCATCAAAGAATTTACAGCAACATTTCTGCCACATGCTATCTTACCGTGCAAGAAGATTGGGGTCTAAGTCCCTAAAATGGGGAAGTGGGGTTGGGGGTGGGGGGGTGTTCAAATTCAATATTGCAGCAAAAAAACAACATGTCTTGTGACTCAGGAGGGCTAACCCCAGAAAAGTAATGTTGCTCAACAAAGCAAACCACAGACATTCCTGACTACTGTCAATGTAGACATGCTGTAGTCTGCTGAAAGTTTATAAATTGTTTGCAAATTGTTGCTAGCAAGAGCTAGACTTCATACAAAACAAAACCTCTAATTTTGTTCATAAATCCACTCATATATTTACTCAGGATGGGTCTACTAGTCCAGAAAGCAGAATGCTTCTGGGGCAGTACAGCAATATTCTGTGACATGTAGTGCTGCTCAGAGGGACAAAGAAAAGTCCAGGAGAAAAAATCTCAGGGAGTTACATCGAGCACCTGTCTCCTAACAAGTAAGAAAAACGTTTGTGCTCATTGGAACTCAATAGCAGAGACTGATGGCTGTACGAGGTTGCTAGGAATACAAAACCTTGGAAAGCAGGTGCAGTACTTGCCCACACATGATTAGCTACATATTTCAGGGATGTTAACACCCAGGTACCATATCTGTATGGGAAAAAATTCTTCATCAATCATTCTTACAGCTTCTCATGTGAAACAGCATAGTAAACTACATCAGACTTCAATACACTGCATTCAAAATCTTTGTGCCATTTTCTCATGATCCTACATACAGCTAAATTTCCTAATTTAAAGTAACAATCCTCATTATTATTTTCATAATTGTAATTTAAAATTTCATAAAATTGTAATTTAAAATTCTTTTTTATTAAGAAGCTTGATAACATCTGCTTAAGTATAATTTCCTTTAAACTAAAAATCTCGTGGTTGTGGATTCGGTCACTACATTCATCTGCTATTAGAAGTGCACTTAAAAAAAAAAAGCATACGCCTAAGTGATCAAAAGAAAGTTAATTGCTGAGACTGACTTACGATAAGAACTAACACAGTCAGCACTTTGAAAGCATGGCTCAGAAGAACTGGCACCAACAGAGAGGCTTTCTGTAGTCCTCTGATATTTACATTAGAAGGCGTTTGTGCCAAGCCCAGCAAATTTTCTGACTGAAGGCAGCAAGTCTCGTACAGAGGGTGAGGAAGGAGGGGCGGGCAAGGGGCTGCAGGCAGTGGGAGCTGCAGGGTGAGAGTTCCTCTCCCCCCAGCTCAAAGTGTAGGAGGAACAATGCTGAGAAAGGCAGGCAGCTATGCCCAGGTCAGCAGAGACGGACAGTCCCCCACCAGCGATAGACCCCGCCACGTCCTGGCTTTTCAGTAACATTTACATGTTTGCAGTTGTGAACTGTGGAGCTTGATTTCCTTTTCTGACTTGGTGGCTTCAAGGGGAAACACATTAGAAGATGAAATTTGCTTACAGTGATAAAGGGGACAGTCTTTATGCATTACTTGTAGGCAATACTTGGCTGACATCCACATAACCCCTACAGCTTTTCTTTCCCAAGGAAACCTGCAGTTATTGCAGCACGTTCCAGGTGCCTGAGCTAGGCATGTGGTCACTCCACAGTGAGCACTGGGGATCCCAGGTGCTACCCAGCCCAAACACTTTTGTCACACTTTGTCACTGCTCTCTCATCACTCCCGAGCAGAGCTCTCTGTCTGACTGCCCTCCTCCTCTGTTAATACCCCTATGGACTGGTTTCACACACAGGGGGCAAAACTGGGTTTATCAACAGATTGCATTTCTTATAGAGTGGTGCTGTACCAATTAATTAATCATACTTGCCTCAGACACATTTGCGATTTGGGACATCCAAGCATTGCTTATGTGTAGCAACTGCACCACACAGCAAGCAGGTGGGGCTGGGGAAATAGCAGCATGGCACACCTGGCAGCATTTGCAATGGCACCCACAGGTCACAGTGACAAGCACGTTTCCCTCAGAATGCCAGCCCCACACCCAGGCACGGCGGCTCCAGCCCTTCCTTCTCATGGCAGCTCTGCGCTGAACCTCCATCCTCCAGCACTAGGCTTGCCTACAGCCCGAGCCATTGGGCTGTGTGGTGCCCCCTTGGGGACCAGGACTTCCCCAAGGCAGCCACAGCCCCTCACGGCACCCCCATCCTTGCAGCAGAGCTGGCACACAGCCTTTGCTCGGCCAGGCCTGGCTGCTCAGGCACAGGTTGCGGTCGGGCCCTGGCTGCCCTTCCTGCGGAAAGGGCTGTTCATGCTGAGAGAACCCGGGCTGCAGGACCTGGGGACCTGCAGGACCCACAGACCATCAGCCCTGTGGTAAGGGGAATGAGAAACGCGGCGGGCAGACAGCTTGGGGCAGCAGTCGCAGGCAGCACGGCCCGAGGCACAGCTGTCTTCGGCGGGGAGATGCGGTGATGGTCCTGCATAGAAGGGGCAATGGCATGGATGCCTCTGGGGAACTGCGCCAACCTCCTGCAGGAGAAGCCAAGGAAGGGCTTGTGCTCTGTTAAGCGAGGAGGTGGCAAAGGCACTGGGCATCTGACAGCACCATAGTCCACAGGCAGCTTCGATGAGACACCTTAACCAAGGTTCTAGGTACACCCAACCTCTGTCGAAATTCATGGAACAGCTCACTATGAAGTGAGGCAAAAATTGTGCTGATTCCCTCTCTCACACACGCTCACACTGGCCAGCAAGCTTTGTGCTTCTCTTCGTAAATGAAGTGTATAAATCCTCACCCTATATATTTATTTTTTCAGAAAAAAAACTCAAATAAATCAAGAAGAAAGGAATCCTACATACATCATATGCTCACTAGTCACAGTTTTGTTCCCATTCCCCATACTACAAATAGGCACAAAGCAAGGCATATCCATGTCTTAAAGAGTGGGTCTCTAATCTGCAGGCTTCTGCTTTGCAACGGTCAACAGCTACTGATGCAATTGCCAGTCTAGGGGTTCCTGTAGCTTATGTTTAAATTTTTTCTTTTCTGTGAAAGGACTCAGCTTTTTCCATGTTTTCATAGAAATATAAGGGTTTTCAGAACACACAGCAGTTTGGGATGCTAATTTCTGGGTATAACCACTGCGGGATAACCATCACACACAGAGGGAACAAAATAGGCACAAAGTAGGCTGTAGTCAGACATGACAAACTGACCCATAAAATCTGGCACCAGTGACTGGGCCATGTAACACAACCACAGTCAACATAAGCATGAGTTTAAACAAGTTCATTTTTCATTATAGAAATCCCCAAAGTGCCTTGGCAATACAGGACCCCCAAAACCCTGAGTATGCAGAAGAGAGGTCTGAGTAAATATATGGAGTATACACACAGTCCTTACACCTCATTAAATGGCCCCTTTCTGTGTAACAGCTGCAACAGCTGCCCCAGATGACGCTGGTGGGTGGAGAAGAGGGAAGGGTTCATTAGGATTAGAGAAGGGTATTTACATACACAGGCATTCATTCCACAAGCCCTCATCTTAGAGTGTCCTGGCTGAAACAGGAGCACCCAGCTACCAGTACATATAGCACGTACATCAGTAAAAAAAGCTCTTAAATTCCACTCTTCTTGTTGCATTGGAAAGTGCTTCACCACCTGGTCAAAAATGCAGAGAGCACTTTAACTCCTTCACAAGTACATCTCATGATGGACATATTTCAGTTAGAAAACTGCATTTTATTTAAAAGTTTTGAGCACTGCTGGCTGTCCTAACCCCAAGCACCCAAGGTTGCAGTCCACCCTGCCATCAGCACCTGCCAGTGCTGCCTCCCATCAGCTCCATCGTGCACATGCACACAATTGTGCAAACACACACAATCACCTTCAGGCCTGCCTCTGACATCCTACCCCATGCTTTACTGCTGACCCACCCAAACCCACTCATCAGACAGCAGCTGGGCCACCCCTTTCAATGACCCTTGACTCAAATCTAGACCAGAGGAGAGGAATTGTAGAATATTTTTGCAAAAGTATCTCATAGTCAGGATGGAAAAAGCCAGTCTGACCAACAAAATAGCAGCTAAAGTCAATGGGTTATTTCTAAGCATGATGTTAAGCATTACAGATGTAATGGTCTATCAGCTGTCTGACTCTTACTGGGTAAAAGCTCTCTGTACGCTGCCTTTGCTTATGCTGCTCATGAATGATCATCTCTACTTACACCTTGCAACTCTAAAACACTCCAACATACTTTTTAGAAATTAGAAATGTAAGAACTATGTATTTTCTATAATTTATATTAATATAGTATATGTTTCTATAAAAGAATATTCATGCTAATAATAGCTATAAAATAGAAATTAGAAAAATTAAAAATAAAAAATTAATTTCTCATTTAGTCAGACAGTAAATGTAATTCTTATCAAGCAATCAAGCACAAAGCAAAAACAATAGGAGCTAATAAAATAGTCCATTAAGAACAGAGGAACAGAGAGCTAATAAAATAGTCCATTGGGAACATGTTAACAGAGGCAGAAGAATCTACAAACTTAAAGAAAAAAAACAATTATGCAATAACGCAATAATGTGTATCTGGAAAAAACCTCCTATCTGTTACAAGTTTATGCATTCAATGCTGTGTGAACAGGCTATTGCAAAAGGAAGCATTCTCACTATTTATTTTCTCCAGGTAGCTGTTTATTGGTTTTGGTGTTTTAGCCCAGCTCCCACAGGGGAAGAAAAACATAATTATTTAATTATTTTACTCATTATTTCACATAAGTGAAATCTTACAAGTGTGAGTAAAACATGTTCTGATGTCATGATGTAAAAATGAAAGTTTTATTCATGGAAGGCAGTGAGAAGGATTTTTTTCCTCAGACTGCCTGGTGCTTCTGGCTCAGTGCCAAAAAATATACCATCTCTCAGGTCAAGGTAGATGACTTCACACTGAGAATTTCCCTGGGGATCAGAAAAGATGTTCCAGAATAATATGGAAGATATTGAGAGAAAGATAGATAGCTAGATAGCTAGATCTAGATAGATAGATAGATAGATAGATAGATAGATTCCATTCCCTATACATAAACTGACAGCGCTTTTCTACAGGAAAAGAGACAGGGAGAGGGGAGAAGTGCACAAGTGCACCAGGGAAAAATAAAAAGTAAGGAGAAACAGATTCAGACCATCACAATCTATTTACAACAATATGTGCAGTAAGAGGTCTGGCTGAAACACATGTAGGAAGGCCTGCTAGAGAAATCATATCTTGCTCAGGGTTAGATGTCAAGTCTTCTTAGCCAGGGATTAAAAAAAATGTTTGTTTCTAAATACATTTATCCTGCACACTGTCAGGAAATAGTTTAATGAAAGCTGTTCCTCAGCCTTGTTTCTTTTGCCTTGAAGTAAAGAAAACAGTAGTGATACTGGAAACACTGAGAATGGCCACTGATATCTGTGTTATCTGTTGGAACTTGTTCCTGGTGCTTACCCAGCTCTGATTGACTGCAAGCTTGAGTAAGACCTAGCACTAAGAATAGCTCTAATCACTGCTCAAACATTTCCCTCTGCAGGCAAACCAACACTGACCTGTTACAGTTGATATGATTCTACATCGAACTTTTATAACGTCCTGTGTTTTTGAGATACTTACAATGTTTTTATTTGGTTGCATGAGAAAGCAGAAAATTGGTGCAATTACCTGTGGAAATGGCATGCTGAACACACTATGAAAAATAGCTTTGCCATAATTGTAAAGACCTGGATGATCCTCTGCTTTACCTAAAGTATTTTGACTAGTAAGTCAATTTATATTATTTTGTATTGACAGTGCAGTCTAGAGGTGGAAGACAGAGAAAGAGGGATGGAAAGATATGTATGGAGAAGACTTACAAGATACAAGAAGACTGATCAACATACAATGCAAACTAAAAGAAAAAAAAAAAACTGCCAAAACACCTGTGCTTTAAGGAAGGAAAAGGAATCAAAGCTAAAATGTGACTTCTCAGTGGAAAAGACTGAAGCAATCAGTGATTCTTTTTTGGTTGCAGAGGGCCTCTGTCACCTGCCTGTGAAAGTACAAAGAAAGCAGATTAACAGGCAGACAGTGTAGAGTGCTGACTGTGCCTGAAGCTTAAAAATATGTCAGTGAGATAAACGACAAGTTCATGTTTTGATAGCACAGACATGTTACCCTGAAGCTCTGGGCAGTCTGGCTGCACCAGCACAGTGAGGAGCAGGGGAGATCTCCCCAAGGTTCCCTGTGCCCTGTGGACAGGAAGGTTTCATTTGCTCACAGTTTCCTCTCACCACATTCTAAAGAGACACGTGGGATTTTCCCTCTGCATGGCCAAGAATCACACTACTGATTACAGGACTAAGGCGAGGCCAGGGCTGAGGCACTTCCCAGCTATCGCTCATGTGCTTCACAGATCAGAAACACAGACTCTAGGGCAGGCATGTGCTTTGCTGAACTGAAGCCTGAGCTGATAGCCCAACAATAGTGGCACAAGAAATATTTCTTATATCCAAAGGTTCCAGATGTGGCTGGAAATGACCCAAAAATGTTGGTGTAACAGAAATACAAAGGATATTTTTTGTCATCATTTCCAGGCTTTCTACCACAAACACCCCTGAAAAATTTGCCCTTCTGGTTATCTGAAGAGGAATGTAATATTTATACAATAACTGGTGTTTTGTTAGGCAAGAAGTGACCCACAACATTCTATAATCAATACTGACATTTTCATGTTCTCTCTTGGTCTTATTAAGCCTGCTTTTTTTTTTTTTTTTTTTTTTTTTGTCAAAAATACCATTTCACATTTTGTCTTTCATTCTGCATTTTAACTTCACTGGCAGTAATCAACAGCAAGTGTCAGTAATTCTGCATTTTCTTTTGGGGCCCCACCTCCCCTAGTTTTCTTTAAGTTGTACTCCAATAGTGTTAATAATAATTTTATCCCTCATTTAATAGAACTGTGTACTACAGATACAAAAGTAGCCACCATGGAGAAATGTTATTATGTCAAACTTTAATGGAAGCCTTTGAGAGTTACAAATGAGTACTTAACAATATCTTGCAGAAAAACCATCAAAGTTTGATATAGCTTTTAATTTTGAACTCTGTTTTTATTTTTTTTTCCAAATGAGCTTTGTTTGCATTTTTAAGTATTCAAATGTTTTAAAAAGTAAAAATGTATAGAAAAATAAATGTCAAGATTAGCAATAGTAAAGTATACCTTGAAATTGTCAAGGCTTTTGACATGCAGGACTCTGACAAACAAACTAAAAAGGTCAACAGGCTGAGTGAACCACAACTGGCAACAAGGCAAGTGTGACATTTCTCAGAGGAGGCTCCTGGAACTGAGCACCCTCCTCAGTGGTCTGGGCAGTGGGACACAGTGCCCCCTCAGCAAGTCTGGGGAGGGTAACAGTGGGCACAGGCAGTGCCTCGCAGCATGCAGGCTGGCTGGGCTGCAGTGACAGGCTGAGGGAAGGGGTGATGTCCCTACTCAGTGCTCCTGAAGAGCACTCCATGCTCCCACCAGAGTGCTGCTCCTCTTGTAATCACACAGGCACTAATAGAACTCATGAAAATATGAGCAATTTTGAAGAAGCAAAATCCTGAGGGTTCAAGCTGAGTCGCCAAACCAAGCTCAAGAGTAAGTTTGGATACTAACCAAGAAGAAAAAAAAAAAAGTGACTGAAGAGTCAAATGAGGAAAAATGAGGCTGGATTATTTTTTACAGTAACTCCCTTACCTCAATCTATTTTGCAGTTCTTCAGTCTGTGTGTAAATCCCCTTGCAGTCACAAAAATGACATGATAATGAGCTAGTGTTAGCCTCTTGATAAGCTGCATGTCGGAGGTGAGAACACACCTTGGAAATAAATATCAGGCAGAGGATACCAGTGTTGTGGATGGAGAAGGAAATGCTGTCAGCAAAGCTTCATGTTTTGATCCACTGAGTGCATGTACAGTATAGGCTCCTGCTCTTATCTTGAAGAAGCTTTTTCTTCCTATGTCTCTCACTTGCTCAAGAGGTGAAAGTAAGCTGGTCTGCCTGAAAACAAGAAGGAAAGGAGTGCAGTCCAAGTTTTCCAATGCCAACAAACCCACTTCTCTAATCTAGCCATGTTCTGCAGTGTCCTCCCTCACAGTTTGTTCCCCCAAAGGCCTTTCCTGAGGCTTGGGTGCTCCCCTCCTCCGGCACACCAGATCAGTGCCCCTCCTGTGTTTTCACATCAGCAGCAGAGCTGGCTCACATGTTCCTGTTGAGCTGCCCATCCTGCCTTCACATGTATAAGGCCGCCTGACAGATCACATGGGTGAAATGATGGGTGCTCTTCAAAACCTTGTCTGGAAATCCAAATTCCATCAATGCACTTGACGCATGCACTCATTTCTATTTAATTATACTTTGAACAAATAAGATCATGGGTATGTAATTCTAGTTTTATCAGACCCTCACAGCTCTGAAAAAAGATCTTTCACTATCACGAGTAAAATTTGTTCTACAGAAGTACACAGAATGATATCTCACAGTCCAGCTTGCACGTACACTGGTGTTCTGTTTTCTTTCAATGAGTTAAAAAAGCAGAATTACCTCATGGAGCACAGGATAAGATTTTTCAGTTGAATAATCATTTTGGCAAAAATGCAGATTTGGGTACAGCTATAATTATTTGCAGACAGGGACATGATTATTTGATTAGCTTCAACCGAAAAAGCCTGAAGAGAGGGTAAATGTCAGGAAATGTTTTGAGTTTTCATTTTAAAAATAACTTTGATTAGAAATTTTTCTGAATATAACTCTGAATTTAAAAAATGAAAGCAAAAAACTCCTAGGATAATAATATTATTTCCTCTTTTTCAGTTCAAGAATAAATGTTTAATTTTAATCACAGACAAGATTGAAAATGAGAGTTAATCCGCAAACTAAAATGACTCCTATAAAATCAGTTGCAAGGCAACACACTAAAGGAATCTCCCACAGTTTCAAGAACTTATCAGTTGCTTGAGACTTAAGCCTGCTTATATATTGAACTGCAAACTCTTATAAGTCTACTGCTTGAGACAGAGCTACACTTCTGGTTAATGGCAGTAATCTCCTAGTTCGGCTTCCAGTCAGCTTCCAATTGGCTGCTGGGTATCTTAAAAATAAAAGACAACAGCTTGAAATCTGTCCTTCTACAGGACAGACGGGGGTTGAAATCTATATGGCAGCTCCCTTCAGTGTTATTGTTCTATTCTATTAGATTATGTGAATGTTTACTCAGGAAATTAATTTTCTTTTCTTCTCATGCAGACCAATTTGTAGTGGAGAACATTTAAAGAATTAATACTAAGTTATTTACTTGTTCCTGAAATAATGCTGACTCAGCTGTGAGGTTTTGGCTATCCCTTATTAGGAGCAATTATTTTAGTTAAAAAACAATGGATAAATAACTTGGAATTTCTGGAAGAACACTTTTTCCAGCAGAAAACATCTATTTATGAATGTCTGGATGTTTTGAATAGGGATTGCAAAGAAAACTCAGGGAACAGCTGCCAGCAAACTCACTGGACACCCTAGATACCTCCCTGTGAGGTTGCTGAGTGTCCTGCCCCCTCTAACTGATATATCTGCACTATACACCCTCAATCTGGGAAACTGATTTTCCTAAGAAACAAATCACACTTTGACAGCTTTGCTTAATGGAGTGATTCTCAGGTCACAACTTACTTGTGATCCAGTGAATCATTCTGACACTCTTCTGTGTGCCAAAAAGGTGGATCTGGAGCATGGCATGCACAGCTCACCTCAACAGGACACAGCTTTCAGCCAAAGCCACTTCAGAGAGCAGCTGCCAGGTTTATCCTCATACTCTGCCCGCCTTTAGCACCTTAATTATCTTATCAGTTTCAGCATCACATTGCTATCTAAAAGCACCTGTGGGAAAGAGACAGTCTTGGGAAAAGGGCATTACCCCTCCTTTCAGGTCTGACCTCAAAACATTTTCCCAAGCTCAACATTTGTTATGTTACCAATTTCAAACCTTCACAATAACTCACTGTGATAGAGGAGGCAGCACCAGAGCTCACACCCTTCGCAGAGCCAGGAGCCTTGGAAGCCCTGGAAATCACCTTGCCATGCTCTTCCCACCTCCAGTGGTTGCCAAAACAGCTCAGCTATCTGCATCAAACAGCTGGCAAAGGCTTTCAGAACTCACTGGGTCACCATGTGTTGCTATAAAAAAGTAGGGGCTAGTTTTGCTGTGTGTGTGCAGGATGTGAGTACTGCCACAAAGGGACACCCTGGAAGGGCACGTTGGTGCACTGTGTGAGGTCATGACAGCATCCATGCTTTTGGGTGAACCCTGCACCTAAACCAGCCACAGGCAGGGGGAACTGGAAGTAATTTCTGCATCCCTTCTCCAGGGCTTGCAGTCTCCCTGCCTATTTTCATGATTATGGGATGCTACCACATGCTGAGGAATGTCAGAACTAGAGGATGAAGTAGGCAGCTTACAGCTTTACAAGAGAGAAAACAGACTCAGTGAGCTCCTTTGGGAAAGGTCACTCACAGAGAAATATGCTGTAGACAATGAAAGCAAAACAGGACCAAGCAGCATATCTAGATTAAGGCCAGCAGTACACAAAGAACTAAGATGATATTTGTATGATATAACATAGAGTTGATTCCATATTGATATCATAGTGATGTCACTGTCTCACATCACCACATAAAGTGCAAAAGTGTTTTTTCATAACATTTATGCTAATCATTTGACTTTTGAAAAATAAGCATGTTGTGATTTTCCTACAAATACTCTGCAACAATTACTGCCAGCAAATACCATTTCTTGGAAAACAAAGTAAGAATTGGTTACAGGCCAACATCATGACTTCAGCTGCTCTACAAAGGCAAAGTAACCTGGCAAGCTCTTGCATTTCAGCAAGTGGAGAGCACAAAAGGAATTTTTATTCTTATGTTACTTCTGGTGGAGCATAACATAAACTCTAAGGATTAATGGATGCTATAACCTAGGTTCTAGTCCTATTAATATTATTGTTTGTGTTTTGTTTTATGTACAAAGTGCTAAGAAATAGTCTGTAGGGCATGTTTCCATTGCCTGAACAAATATAAACAAATCCTGCCATAATCTTCCACAAGCCTCTCCAGGCTTGTGGTACTTGGGATGCTGATGGCTTCTCAGATGCCTTTTTTGCTGACGTTCAGACTTCTAGAAAGAGCTTTGAGAAAAAGTCCTTGGACCTCGCTATTCCTTGATCACAGACAGACCCAAGATTTATGCACTTCAGTCTCCAATTACTCTTTAAATGCCCCACAAAGCTCCAAAGAAAAATAAACCTCCCTTGAAACTACTCATCAGACCCTCAGCTAAAAAAAAATACATTCTCTTCACTTTTTACATTTTCTCTAATATTTGCCACAAACCTATACTGACTCTTAGCCTTAAAGTGTCTTTATATCACACATTTTTCTTTAGACTTTTAACCCCCTCATCCCCTGAAGGAATAAAATTTTGTTTGACAGATAGCATGCAAGCAAGTAGTTCATGTGTTGCACTAAAAAACAAAACAACATTCATGATGACACACTTGCTGTCAGATAAATGGATTTTTCATGAAGGATTTTTAACTGCTTAGAACTTTTTCCAGCAAAAGCCATAGTAAACTGGAGGGAAATCTCATTCCTCATATGTGATGCCAACATTATGCAACTATTAGGGAAGAAAGACATGGATATTTTGCTTAATCTTAAGGACTCCTGGCAACTTTTGACTTTGAAGCATGACAAAAGGCTTGATATAAACCCAGTGTAATTGATTCTTCACAGGGAATATGAGGGAGCATATGATCTCCTGCCTGTAAAATCCTTTTTGCTATATACACATTCCACACTATATACACTAAGTGTTGTCTCTGGTGTAGGTACTACAATTGCTCCAACACTGCCCTATGCTCATTAGTCCAATGTTTATTCCCAAAATGTCAAGACAAAGGCAAATACTCCTCCCCTCCTGCTGACTGCAGTTATGTCTTTACACAAAAGCATAGAAGGGGAATTTCAATTCAGTATTTTTAAGGGCCCTCTTATATATAGATATAGCCAACAAATAGTGACTTTCTCTCCCTTTTTTAAAACATCTAACAGTTTTTTTCTGACAAGTTTGAAAAACCATGAATTTTAAGTAAACCTGAGCACCGTATTCACAGTAGGTTCTGAGGAATTGTAGTGCCAGAAGATATTATGATAGAGAATCCTTTTTACTATATGCAAACTCAGAGCTTCAGCCAAAAGTGATTTCTACTAGTAACCAAAATACCTCTGTTATTTGCTGCCTCTGTTTCCACTGTTCATTTCTAGGAGTAACTGAATTTTAAGACAGTCCCTCAATGCATATGAAAGAATCAATCATAGAATATGTTCATATGTCATAACTAAAATATCCTGATAGCCTGAAATTGTCCACATGTAGACATAAACTGCTTCACAGGCAGTAGGAATAGCATGGCAAAAGAATATCTCAGTTTATCCAAAAATTTTAAACACAGTCTACCTTGACCAACTATAATTTTTCAAGTGAGGTTTTGCAAAGAGTGTTTTAGAATGAGAACACAAAAACTCTGCCTTTGAGAGTATTTTCTGGTTTCATGTTAAGATCAAAACCAGTGGTTGCAAAAATCACAGCTTTTCAGGAGAATGGATATAACTGTTACAGTTGTGCAGTTCACAGACCAGCTTACAGTCAGCTCTCTGGAAAATAACGTATCTCCCAAAAAATAATGAAAAAGGCAGCCATTCTCCTTAAGACATTTGGTCAAGAAAATTTTCACGCCATAAACTGTTGTAAATTGCCTTAGCATGGAAATGAAGGATGGCAACTTGCACTATGTGGCAAGATGGGTCAAGGAGTGTGTTATAAGGTGTCAGCTACAGAGACCTGCCCAGATCTGAGAGATGAGTACCCGCATCATCATCTACCCTGAAGAGATGGAGCTGGGAATTCCTGGTTTGATGTTTTCAATGTGAAAAGAAAATCAGGTGAGATGAGGTTTTGAAGCCTTTTTTTCAGAATTGAAAATTTTCTGTGGAATTGCCCTGGGGTTTTTTGTTTGGTTGGGGTTTTTTGGGGGGTCTGACAGGGCATATCTGGGGAGAGATTATTTCCAGAGAAAGTTTCCCTGCTTTGCTAACAAATTGTATCCATGCAATTTCACCACAGATTTATCAACTTTAGAAAATAATGTGTGAGGATGTCATATTGTTCAGCTATTTTAAGACTTCCATTATTACAAAGACAGCCTAGTTATAAAAATGCATGTGCAGACACAGCCTTATATTTTCAACAGAGCCCACAGCCAAGAAGCACAAATATAAAAACAACCTGCATAATTTCAAATAATTCTGTGTTAAAGTTCTGGTCTAATTTGCACCAGCATGAGTACAATGAAATTAGATGTCAAATGAGGAGATGCAGAACCAGAGCAAAAAAATCCTTGTTCCTTACAATAGATTATGTTATGTTTAAATACTGTACCCTTCTGGTAGGCAGTACACAAACAGTCAATTTTACGTGGGAGTGGCTGCTATTATAAACTCTGATATATAGCAATCACAGACTAACAGAGCAGCTCAGCTGACAAGCAGAACAGGTTTTAGTGTGTTATTCCAGACCCTTCTACCACAAAATTAGCTGTCTGTGAAATAAGAGAAAAACACAAAGAAGCCAAGTTATATTGAGCAATGTTAACTGTTGGTCTTGACATAAAATGTGATCTTTGCATTCTCTTTAGGAACTTCTGCCAAAAGCCTGAAGATCTTACTGTCCTTCTGAGAGCATGCAAAAATCCATTTACTAAGGTATCTGCAGGCTAGGGCTTTGGATTTCACCCGGGGAGATAGCCTTTAATGTGGGTGCCCATCCTTGCTGAATACGGGTCACGTAGAGCAGCAGAGAGATGAGCAACACATCAGCTAGGCTATAATCTTGAGCAATCCCCGATTACAGAATATTTTGAAGATTTGGTACAGATTATTTTGCCATACAGTATTGCTCAAACCTCTCAGTCATTTGGGCATAAATCAGTTGATCCATAAGATGTGTATTGAAATCATGTTCGCCTGGACATTATGGCCCAGAACATGGGAAGCAATACAATCTGAGCGGTGCCCCTGGTTGCTGGTTTCTCATCATGAAGATGGCCAAGCACCCACACTTGTGCTTGGGTTTGGACTGGGGATGTGGCAGATGCAGGCCAGCTCTGCCCATGCTCCCAAGGTAACAGAAGGTAACAAAGGTAACAAAGTAATCCTGTCATTGCACTCCATCTTTGTCAGCAGGTTTAATTAGCTAGGCTTCAGATACCATACTGAAGTGATCTGTGCTGAGTGCCTGTAGTAACCAGTAGACATAAGCATGCACCACTTCCCAAACTCCCCTTCTGCTGGTCCTCGTATGGCCTCACTTCACACCCACTCTCTGGAACTCCTGACCGGACAGGTAACACCAGCTTAGCATTCACCCCACAAGCCCTGTGGGGTGCCTTTCACAATTCATTCCAGCTCTCCTAGGCAGATTACCAGATTACCTGGCAAAGCATCTGTGGAAGTTAGTTCCTGGGATAATGTGGACACACAGCAAAGGGAGAGCACTGCTGATGACCACCTTCCTCCCTTGAGCTCTGAGGCATCTGATTACATCTTTGCTTCCCACTCACTCTGGGGCCCATGACCTCTCAGTAGGCAGCTGGCTCAGTGCAGAGAGGAACCAGGACATGTCACCATGCACAGCAACCTCTGAGACAAGGCAGCAAGAAGATTTCCACTTGCAAAAGGCAAGAGGAAAGTCCCCAAGGCATCTTTGCTTAGTCTTCAACACAAGGCAGCAAGCAACAGGCTCAAGTGTTTTCCATTTCAGGATGTGTTTTACTTGCCTGCATTGACATTTAGTTAACAATATATCAGAGATTAACTTTTTATATGGCTTGAAGGAATAGAAAATTCAGTTTGGTTCCTACATGAGCTTTATCTAGTCAAATATTTGTAGTATTTGAAAGAAAACCAAGGCAGCAATCATATTCAGAGCCTGCTGAATATGAACAGCACATTTCAGCCTCACTCAAGGAGAAGCTAGAATGCAGTAGTGCTATCCATGTTTTTCCTTACAGTTTCCAGATTTATAAAACAGAAGACTAATAAATCACCCCCAAATACCCAGAATGCTCATTTACAAAACACTAACCATAAAAATTAATTTAATTATCCTGTACTGAACTCAACAATATGCATCTGATTAAAGCATAACTTTTCTTGCTGAAGCTTATCTCCTCTGAAAATTAACAGTGTTGTTTTAAAGGAATGAAACTGTCCCTTCCCTTCTTCATTTCCTCTATGGCCATTTGCTTTCCAAGAAAAAAATATACAATGTACAGGCAAAAAAAATTACTTGAAGATACGTACAAAATTTATATCAACTACTACTCAGTCCTCTTTTACTAGATAGACTGACTTGGTTTAGGCTGGTCACTGACAGACTGTCCTTTCAGCCCTCCAATGGCTTTCGTAGCCCTCCAATGGCTGTCATCATTGTCTTCAAATTTGTTTTGCATTTTAGGTGCACTCTGGAGGTGCAGACGGTATTGAAACATTGGTTCCCTTTCTCCCTTCCCTCCTTGTCTTTACTGCATTCCTGATGACAGCATCAGCCTCTCTTACCCTAGAACTGTGGTGACAGGGCATGGAAAGGGACAGACTGGCCCCTGCAACATTTACAGAGTTAACACTTCGGACTTCTTACTCAAGGTACAGCTTTCTTTGCATGGTTTGTACTGGCAAACTGTCTGCATTTAGGCCTGCTATGCTGAGACATCCTGACTCCTCCCTTCAGCTTTAATGTCTTCATCATTGATTAAAACCCTCCCAGACTTCACAACATAAAGTCAGTTATGTACAACATGAGAATATATGCACCTAGATTATTGCTGAAAACACAAGATAGTTGAAGGTTTCACAATAATCTAGGACATGGAACATGCTAGAAATAATTAAATTTGGTGAGGTTTCCCTTTTCGGGCCAATTTTTAATTCATGTAGTACTTGTTCTACTGATACCATTCTATGTTAGTTTTAAGTTAGAATATTATGCAGCACTAATACTGTCATTGTATTTGTATGCATTTCAAGGAAACATAGTTAAATTAAGTTTTTTTTCTACCAAATAATGGAGAATAATTTCTTTCTTCCAAAATTAAAAATTTCATTAAATACATTTCCTATCCTTTAATCTCTTTATCACTCTTTATCTCTTTATCAGTTTATCTCTTTATCACTGAATGCCCATATTTCCTATTTTCTTTCCTTGCAAGGGATGGTAAAACAGTAATAATTAACAGAGGACAAATATAATTTACCCAGGACATTACACTTGTCTTTTCCAAACTTCAGTCCTCCCTCAGACTTCCAGTTTATATTTGCACAACTATTACTCAGAGATGCATTACTTCTTCATAATTATTAAGAGTATTTTTCATCAGTCAAGCAAAGCCCAGCCAAATCAATTTTTCTTGTCACAATTTATCCAGAACAGCCTATTAAAAAAAATAGGAAAAAGGAAAAATTTTCTAACATACTTTCTTTAGATATCCTCATGCTAATAAATTTTAAGTCAGTTTTCTACCTCTTCATGACCTGAATACCTCATCCTGATTCTTTCCAAACAGAACAAAACCACCAAAACCACAAGACACAAGAGAAAAGGAAAAATTCTGTATGATAATATTTTCTTCACAGATGCTGACTCTTCAGTACCTTGTAAATTGAGCAAACTAAAGTGGAAAAACCCCACTGTGACAGCAAATTATGATTCTCTTTTAATTGAAACACAGACTTCACTGTGATTAATTGAGCTGTGAAAATGCAAAGTAAATACAAAAAAGTTTTCAAAAATTCAGCCTCAGGTTTGGATTTACCATACATAATCCTTTTATTACCCTCTCTTTGCATGTCCATGGTTCTCACAAGGAGATGTGCGCCTACCTAATGGACCACAACTGTTTATGCAGTTGAATGTAGCAGTATGAAAAAAATGATGCAAGTATTGTGAAGACAATCCATCTCCTTCCTCATCTATAATCCCAAACTAGTGAGTCTAGTGGTAATTGGTTCTTGAAACAGTCAACAAGTCTGTCAGAAAAGATTTTCCTTCATCGTTCAAATGTACAAAAGCCAAAGAAAACAGAAAAAATCATTCCTTGATATGATTGTGCAAACCTTCCATTCCTAAGCAAGCTTCTAGGTACATCCAACCAAGAAAGAATATAAGGACTATTTTTTGCATAAATTCTTGTGGAAATCAAATTTTGAACTTAGCACATAGTTCACTGGAAAAATATCTTTTCCACGGGTAATTAGGAGTATTTTTTTTCACTATGGCTACAGACTGAAAGCTGCTACAATGTTGGGCTGCAGTTAGGACTTGTAGTTGGCAGCAGCATTGTCCCAAGCCAAGTGACTTCAAGGGAAGAGAGGTTCTTTGAGAGTAATATTTAGAGTCATTGTCTGCTCATTGTGTTACTAACCACAAAAACAGGCAAAACTGTAAAACCTTTTATGTCCAGTTGATCATGTTAAGCAAAGATTTTACTACAGCTACACAGGTACATTACCTGCTATTAGAACCACACAAGTATTAAATACAAAATGTTTTAAGAGTTGCATGGTAAAAACAGGAAAGAATTATAGAAGTGATCATTAATCCATATTGAGTTTTTACTGCATGTATGGAGTAAGATTTACTAACTTTTAGGCCATAATTACTTGCACTATTTCTGAAAAATCTGCAATTAGTACCAGTGGTTTTCTGTGAGATGCAATTCATATTTCTAAAGCTACCTAGTACAATGCACAACACTGGGCAATTTTTTTGTTGATCCAATAAGCCAGATAGAGATCTGAACACACCTTCACAGAAGCAATTACTTCATGAGACAAGAGTAAATTCTCATTAAAACTCACTCTACCTGTAGTATCTCAGGAGACCAAACTTCATACAGGCCACTCCTCTGCCAATCCCCAACAAAATAATTTTGCATTCTTCAATGCTCTGGTTCCTGCATGGAAGGTGCATGCAGCCTCTGCAAGCTGTCCTCAGCCATGCAAGGGCTGGTGCAGGAGACACTCCTCTGCAGTTCTTTCTTCATCCAGGAAACCCCAGTGTCAAATCAAGCCTTTTTCTGACACAGAGATGGGGCAATTAAGAGGCGTTTTAAAAACTTTTATTCTATTTTCAGTCTCATGTGAAGGGTGAGATAATGCAGATGTTATAATTCACACTACTACTATCAGAAGCTAACTATTTCCTAATTACAATACCTTATAAGTGTTTCTTGGCATATCAGTTTTTGCAGCATCATGCTGTAAATGCCTTAAAGCTGATCAGCTAAAATTACCCCTTGTGGGTCCTATTACTATGCATCTTTCATAATTACATTTCTTCGAAGTATCTAGTCTTATTTGCAAGGCCATCCTTTGAAACTTGTTTCAGGCTCCATTTCTCTCTCAGCAATGTCTTAGTCCATGGCATTTCTAAGTCAGTCATTTTCCACAAATCCATTTCCCACACCAGCACAGGGGGTGGCAGCCCGTGGCATCCAGAGCACAACCAGGATCTAAGGAGCCTTCCCAACACAGTATCCTCACAGGAGGCCTTTCACCCTGCTCAGTAATTCCATATCAACAGCTCCTACTATGGTCATATACATGGAAGCCCCATATTGGCATCCCTGGCCTCTATACAGACCATCAGCTGTAATCACATCTCAAAACCAAAGAACAGCTGTGTGGTGCAAACTCACTTTTGCTGATACAAACCTGTTCCAAAGCATCTATTTCCCCCAAATACCTTGACAGGTCAGGTACAATCCCTGTTTCCAAGGGAGCAAACAGGCAGCACAGCCTGTGTTAATGCTTACTGTGACACTTGCTGTGACAATGCTGTTGGTCTGTTTCAGACCTGTCTGGCTGTCAGGTACTCAGAGGCACGCAGGTTAGTGCACACAATTATTGAACTCCTGGCACTCCCCACTGCTGTGAAATCATAGCCTTGTTCCTTACTGCATATCCACAACTTCTAGAACAGTTGCCCCATCTGATTCCTCTCATTCCTCTCTTAATATCAACATTTCAATGAGAGTCAATGGAGCAAGAATTTTTACCATTAATGGTAACCTTTGCACACCCTGTAATCTAACAGCTATGTATAATATCTCTACATCATCATTTGATAATACAAAAGAACAGAAATTTACTGCAGTTCTTCCAGTTGCTAGATTCATACTACTTTTGTTTCAACTGCAAAAATTTGTGAAAGGGAAAAAAAATGACAGGTGCTTTAAAAAAATTGCTTACAGGTGACTGCTCTTATTCTCCACCCTGTAATGGTAAAAGACAGGAAAATAAAAAGAAACCTTACCCTACTCTTCTTTATGTAGTGAGGATCTATCAGGTTGTAGCCCTGTATTTAATATTCATTTCACCTCTACTCAGTCACTAGCTCTCACCATCAATACACAGTTTTTCTTCCTTCTCTCTACATTAGACTCCAGATTAAGATTCTTTATATGTTTTCCTTCTAAATTCTTAGTCATTTTTGTAAGCACAAAAGAAAATAATTTAAAAAGCAATGAAGCCATTATCTGAATAAAAAAAAAATTCAAATTAAAGCTCTTTTATAGAAGGTAATTTTTCTTCTGAATTTCTAGAGGCACAGAATACTTTATCAAACAAAATAGAAAATAGCTTTTAAAAATCTCACTCAAATAGGCTTATTCCTTCAACAACAAAGAAAAAAAATGCTCTGTGAGCTACAGAAAGAGGCTTTGATCTCAGCCCAGTTTAAATAAACATGACTTTGGAGAAAAGTTTTTCTGAAGTAGAATTACCATACGCAATCAACCATAAAAATCACTATCTAGCTTATATAAATTTAAAAAATATTTTATCAACAACTTGTACTGACAAGGCTTAAATACTGGGGGGAAAAAAGGCTTTTTATTGATTATAGAATTATAGAATGGCTTGAGTTTGGGGGAACCTTAAAGATCATCTAATCCCAAACCCCCTGCCACAGGCAGGGACACTTTTCCCTAGACCACATGGCTCAAAGCCACACACAACCTGGCCTTGACACTTCCAGGGATGAGGCATCAGCAGCTTCTCTAGGCAACCTGTTCCAGTGTCTTTCCACCCTCACAGTAAGGAATGTTTTCTTAATACCTAATCTAAACCTACCCTATTTCTGTTTAAATCCATTGCCCTATGTCCTATCACTACAGACGCTGATAAAGAGTCCCTCCCCATCTTTTCTGTAGTTGCTCTTTAGGTGTCCCTGGACCTTCTCTTCTCCTGAAGAGGCCTGAACTATCCCAGCTCTCTCAGCCTGTCCTTATAGGGAAGGTGGTTCAGCCCTGCAAGCACCTTCATGACCTTCTCTGGAAGCTGAAACAGTCTGAAGTTATTCTTGCTTGCTTGCATCAGAGATGTCTGGAATGTCTCATGTCCAGTGAGCTTCCTGCAGACATCCCAGCTTCCATGAGAAGCACTGCTCTGACCAGGCAGAGCTCATCGTGGCCTCAACCAGCTGCAGAGGTTTTAGTGCCCTTATAACTAGGTACATTTTCTCAGCAAACACCTGCACTGCTGTCCCTGACAAACTGCTCTTCCAGCTGCAGTGGTATTGTGCTAATTTCTATTAGAAGCTCAGAAAACTCTTCCCTTCTGTCACTTGTCCTCCTCTTCCTTACAAACTACCCACAAGAAATCTTGTTTGTTCAGGGAATCACAGTCAGAGAGAATAGCAGGCAGTGCCTGGAGAATTTAGTCATCTGTGCTTCTATTTGAAGAAAGAAATAGTGGGCATAATCAAGAAAGGAGACAAGACATAGTTGCTGGGATGGATGAAGCTTGTTTTCAAAACTTTTAAAGACTTGTTATTTTCAGAAGACTAAAGGAGAATTAGCCAAAAATCTGAAAGAAAAACTTTTTTTTAATATATAAACAAGATATATTTGTAAATATCCAATTTTTCTCTTTAATAAAAGCGAAGTTATTTCACCAACATGTACCAGGTAATCTTGGAATGAGTAGTGAAAAACAAGGCAGAGGAGGGTGCTGCAAACACCAGAAACTTCATGGATGTGAAGAGTCCTTACGATGTAATGGCAGCCAATTCTTGCTATTCTGCTTCTTACTATCAAAGTTTTTAATATTTTTTGATAAAAGGTCAGACACTTAAGGAAAAAAAAAAGGATTTTCTATTCAAACAAACACACTCCTGACAAGGCTGCCAAATAAAAGGTTTCTTGAAGTGACAGGCAGTTGCTGATGTGTTTTTAGAGGAGTTGTTACTGCAAGAGAGATATTACAGCAGGAAAGGCACTGCAGAAGTTCTTAGAGTGAGGTGCAAATGCAGAAATTGGAAGAGAACTTGTTCCAGTGTCACCATACTTAAGGGTAAAAAAAAAGTTGCACAAATAATCATGAAAGTATTTCTTTTAACATACAGTTTTGAGGAAATGTCCTGTCAGTCTGCATCTTTTTAACCTGAGGTACAGTTTATGATTAGAGGACAAGAGCACTCCTGTTCATGCCAAAAGGCAAGGTGGTCTCAGCTGGAAGCTGAAGTCTATCACTCACAAACCTTTGCCACACCTTCTAAGTGAAGTTTATTCTGCCCTTGGGTGAAACAGCGAATGAGGATGATATAGCAGTGGGTTCCAATATCAACTTGCTACATGAGAGAGTTCCAATAAGACTAATAAAATAAAAAAAAAAGAGAGGGAGAGATAAATAAATCAAAGAAACTCCACTTTCTGTTGACAAATCACTCCTGTGAGTCAATGACTGTGTCCACTGACTTCAGTTTTTGATAGAAAAAGTTTTTCCATTGATGTTGTGGCCAGCAATGGAATATTATCTTGCTTTTCCAAAAGTCATACATTCAAGTCAATTCCATTGCCTTCTTCTTCACTGATGACTTCTTAGGTTGCCTGGGTAGCTATAGCAGAATACAGAATAAGTAGAGCTGCAAAGTTTTCTGGAGCTTTTCTTGTAAGGTCTTGTTTTGTTTTATTTTTCCTTTGTTTCATTTCATATACAAAAACCATTTGGTTTAAAACTGCTATTTGAAGGGTATTTCATTAAAGTATTGCATTTAAGGATGGAGGGGGAGCTGCATATGCACACATGGAGTCGTTTTAGCACATCAGGTCTCTGCCCCAACCCATGTGCAGGCAGGAGGGGAAGCCTTCCTGTAGGTACCCAGCACTGCAGAGCTCCCCACAAGGTTTCTTGGTGACACAACAGATCTCTCCTGGAAACAGATGTCCTCAGCTTTGGCTTGTCAGAGGGGAAACAACCACTTCAAAACAGAGCATGACCTCAACAGTCAAACCCAAAACACTTCTGCCAAAGCTTTTCCTTAAAATTTCCAAAACAAAACATGATCTCTCAGAAGAGGAAAAAAATCATTTTCTTGAAAACATAAACATTTGCACTAAAAAATGGAGGCATCAAGTGTAACCTTCAGCAATAGAAATATTTCCTGTTTAAAGAAAAATAGGGTTTTGTTAAAAGATAATTCAGAAGATTTCTAATAACAATGTATATAAATTCAATATGTAGTCATCTAATCCTTGTGACTGCCTTGTTTCCTATGAAGAGAAGAGGCAAGGGTTTAGGTTTCATTTACCTTCATGTATTAAACCTAGGACATACTTACACTCAGTTCAGCATTGCACACAAGGAAAAGTTTAAACTGGCCTGGCTTGACTATATGCCATTTACTTTAGACATCCATAAGACACTTAGGCATTGCACTAGTCATACACCTCTTCCCTCCCCAGCGTGACATTGGAGCAAAGCACTAAGTGACAAAGCTTCTTTCAAAGGGCAAAGCTGGTTTGGAACCAGTCTCTGTTTGTCAGCTGTGTGAGGTCCTAGCTCTTTATCCCTTATTGCCCTTTTGCAAGCACTGGCTGCAGTTGTCTCAAGCTGGACACTGGCCAGCTGAACAGCTGGGTATGAAGGGAGAGGTCAGATGGGTGCATCCAGCCCCATGCTCTGCCTCCAGCAGCACGACAGGAGACACCAGTCACGCAAGCCTGCTGCTCTCCTGCCTTCGTTCTCCCGCACCTTCCTCCCGCACCCTCAGATCCTCACCCACAACCGCCAGGGTTGTTAGAGGATACATGCCTATTTTTGTGTCCCTTAGACCTTTAAGTTAACTGCTTCCAGTCCTTTTACCCATAAAATTGTCTAACGTATATTTGAATACACTGATACCATCTGCTTCTACAGTCTCCTGCAAGATCAAATTCAGAAGTTCACTACTCACATAGTGGAGTGTTTTCTCTCAGATTTAAACTGATCTCTGACCAATTTCAGTGACTGACTCAAGTCCCAGAACTTGGGAATTTAGTTGTGCCTGTCCACCTCCCTTCTGATTTTGTAGGCTTCAGGCATAGCACTCTAGCTTTTTCTGCTCCAAAATGAAGAGTCTCTTTAATGTCCTGTGTTTTAATATCTCCTTACAAGACACTGATCTTGATTGCTGCCTTCTTCTAGGTTCTTGCAGTGTAGAGAATGGTAATTGCACACAGAACTTAAGCTGTGCACATGCCAAATAAAAGAGTGCCTTTTTTCTTCCCGTCACCCCTCTAATGCAGACCAACATTTTGTTGGGCTTGTTAGCATACTGCTTTTGTATACCAAAAGTTAATTGAAGAAAACCCTCAACAGTGACTCCAAGATCTCTTTCCAAGTCCAGCACCATGTAGACATTGTTAAGACTGTATTTTCGTAGAGTCATGGCCTTATATTTATCTACTTTAGACTCATCTTCTAAATGTTTTGCTTGCTTGCTTATTTTTGCAGTGTTCATTTGGAGTCCCATTTCATCAGCCCATTTGATTACTTCCTCCACAATGGAAATTGAATATTAAGCCCACTGAAGCTCTTGCTGGGCAGGTCTTCTAGAGGAAAGGAAGACTTTTCTCTTCAGATAAAATAGCACCTATTCACACTTATATAATTCACTATTCAGCACAATACTCTTCAACCATCAAGGTCTATCCATGGAAAGTGCTCTGTTGAAAGTGTTACAATCATATGCAGGGCATTGAATAGTACAGAAATAAAAGAACTGGAAGGGGAAGAGATACATTCAAAGTTTTTGCATAAGAATACACCAGCCACTAAGGAGCTACAGATTATATTTTTTTCTATTTTGGGTAAAGGCATTTGCTTAATGCCACTTCTTATTTTGCATGAAGTCCTTTTTAGAAAAACATTTTCCAAGAGGCTACATAAAGAAAACAAAACTTTGTGATTGCAAACAGAAAGTGTCTTTGGTCTTCATCACTTTTGAAAGGGATATTTCCTCAGTTATAATAAAAATTAATTTGAAGTATTATTATCCAATAATAGAATTAACAGTTGGGCAGGTTTTTATTGGTCTTCTATTTGTACCACGATAATTTCCCCAGGACAAGCAGAAAATAGACTGAAGTCTTCCTGACACAAGCTCTAGTTCTCACCCTCACAACAGTGCCCTTCTCAGAAAGCTACATTATGTTGAAGCCCACAGAGTTCCTTGTCCTTGGTTCCCTGACAATACAGCACATCCTTGTTCATACTTGAGTATCTTGTCTGAAAACCAAATTGTTTTGTTTCCACAGCCAACCAGAGAACTCAGAGAAGAGCTGCCAAGGTATGTATCTGCAGAAATAATTTCTATAATTGCATTTTCCTCTCATATATGCTTTCCCTCTCTTCCCTTAACACCTGCATATTTCAGCTGTCATTGTACTGCTAACAATTAAAGTGGAATATAGACCATACAGAGCAGTTTGAGGTAATTTTACTGTAATACTACTATTTTCCAAAGTATGCAGCAAACCAGAATATTTTTTTCACAAGGTCTGGGATGATCCAATTGGGATTTTTGACCAGGAAGTTTAAACAGGGACTGTATACCATTAAATTTCCCAAGCAGTATGTAAGTGAGTAACACTGCATGGTGGATTTTCCAAGGACAAGCTATAGCACACAAGCTGTAGCAGCAGCAGCATGACCACAGCAGTTGTGTATCCATTCCATGACAGTTTGTCAGTTCATAACTAAATCCTCATTATTAACTAAGTTCCAAACTCTTTCTGCCCTTGCTTGCACTGCCCTGGCACCTAGCACTGTCTCCCAGACCAGAAGGGTTAAAGAAAACTTCCCCTTTCCATCACAGGAATAGTTTATAGCACCTAAATCCTAGCAGAAGCAGAGGTTCATTCCCCAGCAGTGCCATCAAAAATCACACTTGCTTATACCTGTATAGCATCCTCAACTTCTTCCCAGGGCACTCCACATTTTGACTGCCTTGGTTCCCTGCTAAGGCAAAAGCTTAAAAAAAAAAAAAAACCAAAACCAAAAAACAAACAAACAAACAAAAAAAAAAAACACAAACAAACAAAAAAAACACAAAAAAAAAACAAAACAAAAAAAAAACCACTTTTGCAAAAGGGGGCTACAGTAGGGGACAAAATGCAGGGAGTGTTGTGCTGCCCATTGCCCCAGTTTGAGCACCTTCACCCAACAACACAGTACTTCTGAGCAGCAGAGTGAGAGAAGCACTGACTGCTGGACTGCTAACATTTGTTAGTGCATCCAGCAAACTGCACATCTGCAGTAAACAAAGTTCCTTCTCATGTTTGTAAACTCAGAGGAAAGAAAAGGTCAGCCAGGATTCAGCCTCCCTGTGCAGATCTGATCTACTGCTCTAAGCACTAATCAAGGGACCTGGTAGAAACAGTCAGAGCAATTTCTAATTTCCTTCAGTCTCTGCTTTATATGGGAGAGAGACAAATTAGCAACAAAGTACAAGGTCTAGGCATGTGCTCCTGAACAACAGAATCAATAGACAACATGATTAGTGGAGATCAGTAAACACAATGTGTCACAAAAATAATCTCTCAAGGGTTCTACCAGCTAAATTTAAACTATTTAACAAGGATAGTTTGTCTACAGCAGCAGATTAAACTGCAGAGTTTGTTGTGGGCTTAAGGGCTCAACCATGCAACCTGTGTTTGCATTGAAATTTAATTCCCTTTTGACGTAGAAGGCTTGGACAAAGTCCTCTGTACCACGTAAGCTCTGCGCAGGAAGCAAGCAAGTAATCAGCATGTTGCACAGACAAGGAAATTCTGGCTGGCCTCACAGCTGGTGGCCATGCCTTGAGCAACCAGATTCAAGAGCTCTCCTAAGCAAAACAAAGACACAGAGGCACAGTCCTTGTCCCAGTGCCAGGGGAGACTGTGCAACCTCCTGGCCTCATCAGCAAGATGGGGAAGGTTCCTTAAACAAAGAGTTCCTTATGAATTGCCATTTTCTCTCACATGAAGTCAAGTCTAAGAGCATAACATATAACCACATGTCATGCTACAGTCATGCCATTCACACTAGGTCAGACTTTGGCCCTAGACACAGATGGTTTAGATGCTCCAGGCACTACACAGAAGGCTTCTTGTGTGCAAGTTGAGAGAATGATTCCAGCCCCGCTGTTGGAATATAAATATTAACTACTTTGGAGATATTAAAACTAACTCTAATAAGAGCTCAGGAAGCTAACCGATGCTTTATCCAACCTAATTTTCAGTGACAAGCAGGGCACTTGAGGCTCAGCACACAAGTTAGCCTAACACATGCCATAACAGCTCCAATGTAAAGTTTCAAATCATCCATTGGAGAAGTAGTGGAGGAGGCATTCCATCCTACCATCAGCAACCCTGCCTACATCAGAACAAAATTTTTTTTGCCCAGGAGAGAAGGGTGGCACCTACCTCCAAAGCTGAAAGCTTTTCTAATCCCATAGTCCAAAGCCATATCTTCAGGCTGGCTCTGGATATCTTTGCCTCTTTAATTCCACACTGCTAGATCACTTGTTCTTCTGGGCCCCTGGACAAGTCAGCCCCATGTTGCAGGTTTTTATCTCACTGTTTCACCTAGAGCTACCTTAATGGGTCCCACTGCCTACAGCAGGCAGCATGGACACACTGCCCCAAGGACGGCTGGCTGCACAGCCAGTATCAGTATCAGATGTCCATGTGGTATTTAGCCTCCTTTTTGTTCTTAGGGCCTCTTTATTTTTTTAAGTGTTTGCTTTCATCTAGATAATAAATATTTATTTTCTTCCTTTTCTTACATTTTGCAATAGATCCCATGCGACCAGCTATTTGCACATCTCTGTGTATCCAATCTCCAATCTTGCTCACACAATACTTTTCTAGTCCTCTAAATGCCCTCTGAGGCTTTACAAGAGAAGATTATTTGCCTATTTTTGAGTAAGGAAAAACAATGGCAGAAAGCCAAGACCACAAAGTAACTCTGAAACAAATTTGGTCCCAGTGCTTGGTCACCATATCAAGGAGACTGCTGTTGACTTCACCCAAGTGGGGAAGAATGACTCTGAACTGAATCTGACTCCAGATCACTTTTTTTTACCCATTGTGCACATAAAGAGTGATTGGGCAGCTCACAGCATTAACTCCCTGAGCCCAAGCACTCTTCTAAGCAAAGAAGCTGATTTACGCCAGGAATGAAAGTATTCAACACGGTACCAGAGAGGATTAACATGCCAGACTTACCAGCAGTAAGAGAGGCAGGGGAAAAGAAACAGACCTGAGCCCAGGCACC